>NC_083099.1:104471600-104830921 GCF_949774975.1 Lagenorhynchus albirostris | reverse complement strand
ACCAGCACAGCACAGTTTTAGAAACAATGGAGTCTTGGAAGAAGGTAAGAAAGAAGTATTACATGTAATGAGTATTAGTATATTTGTCATTCAGAAAACTACGAATCAATTAAAAAATTCTCAGAGCAATTAACTGTATATTTTCTTTCTTTTGTCTTTTACTCATTTAGCAAACATTTAATTACCTGCTCTGTACTAAGCATCTTGCTAAATGATGGATATACTTGGAAGAATTAAGAAAGACAGCTTGTTTTGTGGAGTTTATAATCTGATGTAGAAAGCAGATGATAAAGGAATAAATACATAAACAAATATATAATTTATAAAATTATATAAACGACTTTATAGTTAGTGAATAATAGAAATGAGTTTGAATTGACCTTCGTGAGCAGGGCATCCAAGAAGGTCTCTCTGCTGTTTCAGCTGAGACAGAACCCGGGCTGGGGAGATTGTGCCTGGTGAGGGGAAAAACCTATATAAATATCCTGAGGATTTAACTTTTCAAAAAATTTACTCACTTGCAATAAAAAGGTAATCACTTTCAATTGTTCATTAATTATACAAGAAACTAAATTTTAAATAATATTACTCGGGATATAGGCAGTTACTTTCCTCTAAAAACCTCAAAGTTAATCATGTGTGGAAGTTAATTTCCCGAGTTTCCTTTTAAAGCTAGTGTGGAATTCTCTGTATGTTTACATATGACCTTCATTAAGGCAAAGAATTTCTTCATTTAGATTCTGGCTTTATTTGATGCTAATATGTTAAGTCAGTTTGTTTCTCAATACTATATGTCAAAGGAGGATAATTCTTTTTCTTTCTTCACTTTGTGTGCCTGAATCTCTAAACCATACTTAGGCTCAGAGACATTCTGAGACATTCCCACGTTTATCCCATTTGATTTTTTTCTTAGTACATCAAACCTCAGAGCTAGTGTATTTTTTTTTTAGTTTCATGAAAATACTGGGTAACTTCAACATTACTATGGAAATCTGTCTTGTGAGAAAAGATTAATTACATTTTCTCATCTTTTATTCTTTTTGCTACGTGGTTATTTTTCAACAAAAGGCTAACTCAGGTATAATAAGTTCTTCAAGTGATAAAGATTAGAGCTAATATTTGGGACATGTTGAAGTGTTGACTGAAATATCCTCACCATCACTTCCTCCCTTTTCTGCCTGACCTCATTCCCAACATTTAAACTTCTTTGATTTGCTTTTCTTTGGCTTTGAGACCTTTTATTCCATTGCAGACATCCAGAAATTAGTCATCAGATGTTATCATTTGGAGGACTGGGGGAAAAAAAGAAAAAGCAGCAAATCCTTGGCTTTTAAACTCAAAAGCTTTATTTCCTATGCAAGGAGGAAGTGTTTAGGAAGAATATTTGTTATCCAGTTCCAAACTACCCCCCCCCCTCCTGCCATGAGCTCCTCTGAACTGTAGAGGGGAATAGAAAAGGAGAGGAAGGAAGCAAGATAGTTAAACCTGCTTAGGGCTGGGCCCATGCTCTGCTTCTCTTCCCTATCCATGGTTATTTCAAAACAGGAGGAAGAATACTGACAAAAACCCCCAAGATAAGTTTGGATATCCAAAAGATAGAGGGTGCTAGTTCTACGATGTCAGCAGGCTCTACTCTTGAAGATATTTCCCATATTGATAAGGGTGTGAGTTCTTATGGATTTTTGTGGTATCTAAGACAAAGTCTTGATAAAGATTTTGGGTGATTCCAGAGAAGCATGTGAAAATAGTTTAATTTTCCCAACAGCCTTCAAAGAGGGTGCAAAATTGGCTGAAAAAAAGAACTAACCATAAAAGTGACTTCTCAGTTTTGGTTGTTTGATGCTACTGCAGACCATGGAGTAATGACTGATTCTCAGAGAGTTGCAGTGTGGATAGATGCAGGAGCAGAGGCCAGGAGAGGCAGAGGCCATCTCAACAGATCACTGTGTAGTACAGAAGGCAGCCACAGGCCAGACATACCCTCCTGGACGCCCTCCTCCAGATAAGCCCCCGGAAAATTATGTACCAGGTTGAGGAGAAAGAAGAGGAAGGGAAATTTTGAATGAATTACACTTAAACCTGAAATGACAAAGGATAGCAGGAAACGACTAAGATTCTGTTTTCTGACATTAGGCAAGATTGGGCTTGACATTTATTATTCAACATATGTTTATTGAACAATTAGTATGTGCCAGCCAGTGTTCTAGATAATTGAGATACCCTGGGGGCAGAGATATATGCCCACAGTGAGCTTCATTCTTGCAGGTTGACACAGACAAAAATGACTGCAAGAGTGGGATGGGTGAGGTAGTTGCAGTATTAAATAGAATGGTCAAAGTAGGTCTCATTTTGAAGATAAGATTTACACAGACATTTGGTAGAGGTAAGGAGGTTAGCTAACCTGATATTCTGGGGAAGAGGTTCAGGGAGAGGCAAAAACTTGAGCAAAAGTCCTAGAAATGGCAAAAGTGTAAGGCTTTTGGCAAAAGTAATGGCAAAAGTAAGAGAAGAGGTTAGAGAGGTAGTGGAGAGCAGATCGTTGGGACTTACAGCTCATTTTACAGAATTTGGCTTTTACTTTGAGTAAAACAGGACTCCACTTCAGTGTTGAGGAGTAAAGTGATCTGATTTGCCTCTTTAAAGGCTTGTTCTGCCTACTGTGGTAAATACAGACCGAAGGGACAAGGGTAGTTACAACAAGAGCAGTTAGAACGTTATTGCTGCAATCCAGGCAAGGGATGACAGTGGCCATTGTGAAGGTGAGCACAAGTGATTCAATTATGAACATATTTTAAAGGTGGAGCTAATAGGATTTCCTACTGTATTGGATGAAGGATGTGAGAGAAAGGGAGGAGTCAAGAGAACTACAAAGTTTTCTGTGTTGAGTTACTGGAAGGATGCAGTTGAGATGGAGAAGGCTGCCTGATAGACACATTTGGAGTTAGAGGAAATATCAAGAGATTGATCTTAGATATATTAAGTTTGAGATGTTTATCTCACAGCCAGTTGGAATGTTGAGCACGCAGTTTGATACATAAGGAAGATCTTGATTGGAGATATAAGTTAAGGAGTTTTAGGCATACAGATAGTATTTAAGTTCAAGAGGCTGAATTGAGGGCTGGTTCTCCATTTGTATGTTTGAGTAATCTAACAGACCTTCATCTTGCAAATAACAACAATAAATTCTAAATAAAATATCTAAAAGAACTATTCAAAGGTACTAAGAAGCTACCCAAACAGGCAGATTATGAAGGAAAATTGAAACTTGTAAGAAGTAATTGGCATTGAGCAAGATCCCCATTTTCTACAAATTTTAGCTTGAGTGCATCTTCAGTAGTTTCTGCAAGGAGTGTTTTAAACTGCAATAGAAAAGCTTAAGTTTCTCTGTCCTGAAGAATCAGTAGATAGAATTTGGGGCAACCACAGAGAGTACAAAGTAATGGGGAAACAAAGAGCCAGAGAGAGGGGGCCCTACTCTTTGTGTATAAACTCTATCAAACTCTTGCTGACACTTGAACCATACATGATTGAGAAAGATTTCAGTTAAGGCCAAGAGAAGTGAACTGATATTTAAGCTACCTCTGGTGAGACAGTTTGTAGTTTGAGTCCAATTAAATTGACTATCTGATTAAACAAATATTCCACTCTCTGAAAGAATAAGATAGAATATTTTATATACATAAAATAGAGACTCTTCTCTACAACATACCATTTACAGTGCTCTGACTATAATCTGAAATTGCTCAACATATGAAGAATCAGGAAAATGTGATCATTCTAAAGAGAAATAACAATGGAGGCCAACTCTGAGATAATGCAGATGTTGAAATTAGCAGACAAGGACTTTAAAGTTGCTATTTTAACTGTGCCCAATAAGGTAAAGATGGTTATAATAAATAAAAATATATTTCTCATCAGAAAAACAGAAAACATAAAAAAAGAATCCAGTGAAAATTCTAGAACTGAAAAACACAGTATCTGTATTAAAGAATTCCCTGGATGGTGTTAAAAGCAGAATGGAGATGACAAGGGAAAGAGTCAGTGAACTTGAAGAAAGATCTGTAGAAGTTATCCAATCTGAAAAAGCAAAAAATAAAGATTCAGAACTTTGAACAGGTATTTAGAATCTGTGGGCAATACCAAAATGTCTAACATAACTGTAATTGGAGTCCAGAAGAGAAGAAAGAGAATAATCCAGAAAAAGTATTTGAAGAAAAAAAATGACTGAAACATTTTCCAATTTGATGAAAGAATACTACAGATTCAAGAAGGTAAGCAAACTCAGATGAAGGTAAATATAACTCAAACTATGTCTGGTCACATCATTGTCAAACTTCTGAAAAACCAAAGGTAAAGAGAATATCTTGAAAGTAGCAAGAGAAAAATGAGTTCTTACCTATAGGAGAATGATAATACATAAAATCACAAGCTTCTAATCAGAAATTATAGACATCACAAGATGATGTAACAAAGTCTTCAAAGTACTAACATAAAATCCTGGAACTACATAAGATCCCTAAGGAAGCAGATTGAGAAGAGGAACCAAGAAATTAGGTGAAGTGTTAAGAGAGAGAAAACAAAAACTGAGTGGGAGGTATCCTGGAAAACGTATCAATAAAGAGGGAATGCTCATCTGTGTCAAATGCTACTATCCTGTCAAGCAAGGGCAGAAAACTAACCATTGGATTGAACAAGGACATCAGTAATAGTCTTGACAGGAAAGGTTTGGAAGAAAGGTGAGCTTCAGGTTTGATTGGAGTAGGTTTAAGAGAGATGAGATGAAAGAAATTGGAAGTTGTAAGTAAAGGCAACTCTTTCACAGAGTTTTGCTGTATAGGAAGGAAAGAAATTGAATGGTAGTTAATGTGAAGAGTGGGGTCAAAGAAAGTTTCTTTTGTTCTGCAAATATGCTACTTAGCATAATCTAGTAAAAAGTAAAACAAATGTGATATTTTAGATAAAAAGAAAGATATTTGTCCAGTGTTACCAGGTCTGTAGAAAATAAAAACAAAAAAATCCAGTCAGTTGAATTAGAATAAAAAATCAAAACATGAATATAAGACTTGAATTCTCATATCTCCTTTATATTGGTCAAATCTCTCTACTCCCTAGATTTTACTATTTATAATTTGATCGTTTGTCAATGCAAAATATTTGAAAAGTATGTCCACTAAAAATTATGTAAAATCTATGATTTTACAGAGTGCTAACTTTGATTTCTTCCTTTGTTTCCTTAATTTACCGACATTTCCCAAATATGGACAGCATATATTTCAAAAATTGATTTTCAGTTATTTTAAAACTCCAAGTGTATTTTTCTAATAATATTGACATTATATGAGTAGTTTATCCTGGCAATGCCACAAAATCATATAAAGTAGCCGAATTATAATACTAATTATCTGGGAAGCTTTAATTATTCAGACTTTTATTTCTATGGGAAAACAATTCTAATTTCCAACCCAAGATTCTGGAACACATCTCCCATTATGAAGTGGGCCTGAAGGTGGGAGTGGAAACACAGGCCCCTAGTCACAATCCCCACCCTCATCTTCCAGTAGTAAGGGTAGCACATCAAGGTTTTCATGACACCAAGGATTCAAGCAATGGGGTAATGGAGATCCTGGACATTTATTTCCTCACCAGTGAAAATTAAATGAAGACCCAGGATTCACTACATCTATAGTGATGAGAAGGAAGTTTCAGCAGCTAGAGTGTGTTGGTGAGTTCTTGGCTACATGGCTGCTTATATCGTCAAGGGCATGTTAAAGTCTTTTTGTGCTGTACAAGTTTGTGTGTGTCTGTGTGCATACACGCCCATGTGTGCACATGTGGGCTATTATTTCTGTATACACTGAAGCCTTGTTGATCTGCAAACCCAACATCTAAAAAATGTCAGTGAATATGTTTTGCATCAGATTTTTGATTTCATGATCAACAGATAAATGTCCATTAAGTAAACTAAAAGCAGATTTATTCCCACATATATTTTAAAGTACATATAGGAAAACCCCATTTCCTATATATTCTGCACCTACAAGCCTGCACAATAATAATGATTTATGTGTTTAATTATGATGCACAAGACAGGGAAAAAATGCTGAAGGAAATTCTGAATCATCCATAGTTAAATTATTTTCAGCATGAATTCTTTGTAAATCTTTGAACATTGATGAACCGTATAATTTTGAGGTAAAAGGATGTTAACCAGAACAGCTCCCAATTATGGTGGTGAGAACTTACGGTTGTTTCTTTGAGTGGAGAGACACTTTATTTAGATCTACGGAAGTAAATTTTTTTTTTTTTTTTGCTGTACTTGGGCCTCTCACTGTTGTGGCCTCTCCCGTTCCGGAGCACAGGCTCCAGACGCGCAGGCTCAGCGGCCATGGCTCACGGGCCCAGCCGCTCCGCGGCATGTGGGATCCTCCCGGACCGGGGCACGAACCCATGTCCCCTGCATCGGCAGGCGGACTCTCAACCACTGCACCACCAGGGAAGCCCGGAAGTAAATTTTTAAAAAACTTTTCCTCTTGATCTTCTAGGTCATCGTTATAACTGTCTCCATCCTGCCTATTCTGAAATGTAAAGCTCGTAATTTTAGGTACATGCTGGACTTTAAGAATTGGGGGTGCATTCACCTATTTGTGAGGACACTGAATGATTTAAAATTCACTGGATGGGATGCACTAGGGAAGATGCACTAGGGAAGCACTTGAGTTCAAAAGGCTTAGAATCATTGTAATTACAATTCATCGAGGGTAAGAATTACAGCTAAGTAATTTTCTTTTCTTGTCTCAAAAGAAATGGGTACACAGATGTACATTCTGAATACTTACAGAGTCTTAATTGCCTGCCATGCAGTAGTATTTTGGAGCATGATTAAATGGGTTAAGACATCTATAGAAAGAAAACCTCTAAGTAAGAGGGAATGTACTTGTTAACATTGCTTCTGAGACTGAATTTAAGGTTTATAGCAACCACCATTTTTTTAAAAAGTTGCATGTGGTTTAATGCACACATTGTTGTTAACTAACTGACTTGTTCCCAAATAATATACTTTATGCTGATTCATTGGCATTGTTTCTCAATTAATAGTTGCTATTTCAAATCTTCTTACTTTTTAAAAACTGCAGAGACATTCTTAAATACCAAGATCTCTTCTCTATAATCTTGTTCTCCTAAGATATCAGTGGTTCTGTGATCAGGAGCTATTTGTTCAGTCATGACCTATGGGGCTTTCTTAACCTCTTATAAACCTAAGTGTCAATCACCAAGCTGGAAATAATTACATTTTGGTGATTTTTTTCAGCTTTGGAAGCTAATGGATAGCCTCAAGTATTTAAATAACTGCTTGAACTTTCTTAATTGATACAAACTCTCTGTAATAATTCCACTTTGTCTAGTATGCCATCTGAACAGCTTTATCTTAGGTTTATGTACTTAATTGATAGTGTTCAATGGTACATGATATTTATATGAGCCTTTGTCTTATTGAACTGTATATAGGATAATCATTCTAAGTTATATTTGAAAGCTATATACTAACTTCATAAACTAAAATATTGGAATCAATGTTTATAAATTTAACACTTTGTATCAAATTTTGTTAGTCTTTTGTAAACATACTAAAATTTATACAGTCACATGATTTTTCCTATTTTTTTCACATTACACATTTATATGGACACATATTTACTTTTCAATTAAAATGAAAGTATCCATGTTAATTTAAGGAAACTATACCAAATGATTTAATATTTATTTACAACAAATAATTAAAATAAGTAAATAAATATTTGAAGGCTTTTACTGAAGGGATTTATTAATTTTCTACATTAAAAATAATCAATATGTATTTGGAGGATTAAATTTGTTCGTAGCTTACTTTCCTTTAAAAAATGACATCATAAAATGTATATTAGATATTGATCTGGATTATGATATAAGTTGTTATAACTGAAGTTGTGGGAGTAATAACAATTATAAATTTAAAAAAACAATTTTTGGAATTTCTCATTGAGAATTAACCTTAGCCTCCCAGATTTGCACTAGCTAGATATATCTGAGTCTGAATCCTTGCTCTGCAATGTGCCTGCCATGTTACAATAAGCAAGATATGAAGCTTCTATGAACAACTGTTTCCTCATCTGTAAGATGGTGCAATAATTATCAAGACTAGAATAATTATGTTAAATACTCAACACCTCTTGATATTTCATGGCCATCCAATAAATGCTACCTCATTAGTATTATTCTCACAGTATTATTTTTCAGTTTCATTTTGATTATAGTCAGAAATTATGACCCAGGTTTGGCTTTAGATGACATTAAATTATTTTTGAAAACAAAAATGTACTCAATTAAGATCAGACACCACTAATGTTATCCATAAGAATATTTCAGAGACTTTAAAGGCAATTCATTTTTCTGAAAAGTAACTGGTTGAGTAACATTTGTGAATGTATACATTTTAGAATGTTTGAAAACAATGCTGATGTTCTATAATTACTCATATATTAACATTTGAATTCATTGTATTCTCTTTCTTAATAAATAGAGGATTATATAAAATCATATGTCATTAAGTAGGTATTATTAAATCTAAGCCACTAGGCTTTAGATCATTCTCAGATTGCTTGCCTATATACTAGTATGAATATGTTATTTTTGGTGTTAGTTTTTGTTTCATAGTTTTTATTTGAAAAGAGGTTTGTGGTGTGTTTGTGTATATGCGTGTCTTTTTTTTTTATCAGCAACTAATATGCCATAGTAAACAATCTTTGAAATAAATCTTTGCTATAATATTATATGGGTATATGATTTGTGGGTTCTGCATGACCAGTAGGACATGCCTTAGTATTGAGGAGCATGTATATACTCAGAACTTTTTTTATTAAAAAGGAAGGAAAGTTATTTGCATATGTCTTGCTCCACAGGGAAAACGAGAGGGTTAGAACCATGGTTAAAAAGAACAAAAATTATATAAATGACTCTGCTACCTCCATTTGTTATTGGAAACAGGTCGATAATTTTGCATATTGGTCATTTTGGTGTGTATTGTGCCAAGTTCCAAAACCTAATGGATACAGCATAATCATTTATGAAGAATTTTCTTTCTTAAGGGTAGCCACTAGCCACATGGGGCTATGAACACTTGAAATTTGGCTTCTATGACTGAGAACTGGAATTAAAAAATTTTAAAATACATCTTTATTGGAGTATAATTGCTTTACAAGGCTGTGTTAGTTTTTGTTGTACAACAAAGTGAATCAGCCATATGATACATGTATCCCCATATCCTCTCCCTCTTGAGCCTCCCTTTCACCTTCCCTATCCCACCCCTCTAGGTCATCGCAAAGCACCGAGCTGATCTCCCTGTGCTATGCAGCTGCTTCCCACTAGCTATCTATTTTAAATTTGGTAGTGTATATATGTTGATGCTACTCTCACTTTGCTCCAGCTTCCCCCTCTGCCTGGTGTCCTCAAGTCCATTCTCTATGTCTATGTCTTTATTCCTGCCCTGCCACTAGGTTCATCATTACGATTTTCTTTTTTTTTTTTTAGATTCCATATATATGCATTAGCATAGGGTATTTGTTTTTCTCTTTCTGACTTACCTCACTCTGTATGACAGACTCTATGTCCATCCACCTCACTACAAATAACTCAATTTCATTTCTTTTTATGGCTGAGTAATATTCCATTGTATATATGTGCCACATCTTCTTTATCCACTCATCTGTCGATGGACATTTAGGTTGCTTCCATGTCCTGGCTGTTGTAAATAGTGCTGCAATGAACATTGTGGTACATGTCTCTTTTTGAATTATGGTTTTCTCAGGGCATATGCCCAGTAGAGGGATTGCTGGGTCATATGGTAGTTCTATTTCTAGATTTTTAAGGAACCTCCATACTGTTCTCCATATTGGTTGTATCAATTTTCATTCCCACCAACAGTGCAGGAGGGTTTCCTTTTCACCACACACTTTCCAGCATTTATTGTTTCTCGATTTTTTGATAATGGCCTTTCTGACTGGTGTGAGGTGATATCTCATTGTAGTTTTGATTTGCATTTCTCTAATAATTAGTGATGTTGAGAATCTTTTCATGTGCCTCTTGGCCATCTGTATGTCTTCTTTGGTGAAATGTCCATTTAGGTCTTCTGCCCATTTTTTAATTGGGTTTTCTGTTTTTTTGATAGTGAGCTCCATGAGCTGTTTGTGTATTTTGGAGATTAATCCTTTGTCCGTTGTTTCATTTGCAAATATTTTCTCCCATTCGGAGGGTTGTCTTTTCATCTTGTTTATGGTTTCCTTTGCTGTGCAAAAGCTTTTAAGTTTAATTAGGTCCCATTTGTTTATTTTTGTTTTTATTTTCATTACTCTAGGAGGTGGATCAAAAAAGATCTTGCTGTGGTTTATGTCAAAGAGTGTTTTTCCTATGTTTTCCTCTAAGAGTTTTATAGTGTCTGGACTTACATTTTGCTCTTTAATCCATTTGGAGTTTATTTTTGTGTATGGTATTAGGCAGTGTTCTAACTTCATTCTTTTACATGTAACTGTCCAATTTTCCCAGCACCATTTATTGAAGAGGCTGCCTTTCCTCCATTGTATGTTCTTGCCTCCTTTGTCATAAATCAGGTGACTATATGTGCTCAGGTTTATCTCTGGGCTTTCTATCTTGTTCCATTGATCTATGTTTCTGTTTCTGTGCCAGTACCATACTGTCCTGATTACTGTAGCTTTGTAGTATAGTTTAAAGTCGGGGAGCCTGATTCCTCCAGCTCCATTTTTCTTTCTCAAGATTGCTTTGGCTCTTCGTGGTCTTTTGTGTTTCCATATGAATTGTAAAATTTTTTGTCCTTATTCTGTGAAGAATGCCACTGGTAGTTTGATAGGGATTGCACTGAATCTGTAGATTGCCTTGGGTGGTATCGTCATTTTCACAATATTGATTCTTCCAATCCAAGGACATGGTATAACTCTCCATCTGTTTATGTCATCTTTGATTTCTTTCCTCAGTGTTTTATAGTTTTCTGAATACAAGTCTTTCACCTCCTTAGGTAGGTTTATTCCTAGGTATTTTATTCTTTTTGTTGCAGTAGTAAATGGGATTGTTTCCCTAATTTCTCTGTGTGATTTTTCATTGTTAGTGCATAGGAATGCCAGAGATTTCTGTGCATTAATTTTGTATCCTGCAACCTTACCAAATTCATTGATTAGTTCTAGTAGTTTTCTGGTGGCATCTTTAGGATTGTCTATGTACAGTATCATGTCATCTGCAAACAGTGGCAGTTTTAATTCTTCTTTTCCAATTTGGATTTTTAAATTTCTTTTTCTTCTATGATTGCCGTAGCTAGGACTTCCAAAACTATGTTGAATAAGAGTGGTGAGAGTGGACATCCTTTTCTCATTCCTGATCTTAGTGGAAATGCTTTCAGTTTTTCACCATTGAGTATGATGTTTGCTGTGAGTTTGTCATATATGGCCTTTATTATGTTGAGGTAGGTTCCCTCTATGCCCATTTTCTGGAGAGTTTTTATCATAAATGGGTGTTGAATTTTGTCAAAAGCTTTTTTGCATCTATTGAGATGATCATATGGTTTTTATTCCGTAATATGTTCATATGGTTTATCACACTGATCGATTTGCGTATACTGAAGAATCCTTGTATCCCTGGGATAAATCCCACTTGATCATGGTGTATGATCCTTTTAATATGTTGTTGGATTCTGTTTGCTAGTATTTTGTTAAGGATTTTGCATCTATGTTCATCAGTGATATTGGTCTATAATTTTCTTTTTTTGTAATATCTTTTTCTAGTTTTGGTATCAGGGTGATGGTGGCTTCATAGAATGAATTTGGGAGTGTTCCTCCCTCTGCAATTTTTTGGAAAAGTTTCAGAAGGATAGATGTTAGCTCTTCTCTAAATGTTTGATAGAATTCACCTGTGAAGCCATCAGGTCCTGGACTTTTGTTTGTTGGAAGATTTTAAATTACAGTTTAAATTTCATTACTTGTGTTAGGTCTGTTTATATTTTCTAATTCTTCCTGATTCAGTCTTGGAAAATTGTACCTTTGTGAGAATTTGTCCATATCTTTGTGGTTGTCCATTTTATTGGTATATAGTTGTTTGTAGTAGTTTCTTGTAATCCTTTGTATTTCTGCGGTGTTAGTTGTGATTTCTCCTTTATCATTTTATTGATTTGCGTCCTCTCCCTTTTTTCCTTGATGAGTCTGGCTAAGGGTTTATAAATTTTGTGTATCTTCTCAAAGAACCAGCTTTTAGTTTTTTTGATCTTTGCTATTGTTTTCTTCTTTTCCATTTCATTTATTTCTGGTCTGATCTTTATGATTTCTTTCCTCCTACTGAATTTTGGTTTTCTTTGTTCTTCTTTTTCTAGTTGCTTTAGGTGTAGGGTTAGATTGTTTATTTGAGATTTTTCTTGTTTCTTGAGGTGAGATTGAATTGCTCTAAACTTCCCTCTTAGAAATGTTTTTGCTACATCCCATAGGTTTTGGGTAGTCGTGTTTTCACTGTCATTTTTTTCTATGTATTTTTTTATTTCTTATTTGATTTCTTCAGTGATCTCTTGGTTATTTAGTAGTGCACTGTTTAGCCTCCATGTATTCGTGTTTTTTTTTACAGTTTTTTCCTTTAATTGATTTCCAATCTCATAGTTTTGTGGTTAGAAAAGACGCTTGATATGACTTCAATTTTCTTAAATTTTCCAAGACTTGATTTGTGACCCAAGATGTGATCTATCCTGGAGAATGTTCCATGTGCACTTGAGAAGAAAGTTGATTCTGCCACTTGTGGGTGGAATGTTCTATAAATATCAATTAAGTCTATCTGGTCTATCATGTCATTTAAAGCTTGTGTTTCCTTATTTATTTCCTGTTTGGATGATCTGTCCACTGGTGTAAGTGGGGTGTTAAAGTCCCCTACTATTATTGAGTTACTGTCAGTTTCCCCTTTTATGGTTGTTAGCATTTGCCTTCTGTATTGAGGTGCTCATATTTTGGTTGCATAAATGTTTATAATTGTTATATCTTCTTCTTGGATTGATCCATTGATCATTATGTAGTGTCCTTCCTTATCTCTTGTAACAGTCTTTAAATTAAAGTCTATTTTATCTGATATGAGCATTGTTACTCCAGCTTTCTTTTGACTTCCATTTGCATGGAATAACTTTTTCTATCCCTTCACTTTCCCTCTGTATGTGTCCCTAGGTCTGAAGTGCATCTCTGTATACAGCATATATATGGGTCTTGTTTTTGTATCGATTCAGCCAGTCTATGTCTTTTGGTTGGGGCATTTAATCCATTTACATTCAAGGTTATTATCGATATGTATGTTCCTATTACCATTTTCTTAATTGTTTTGGGTTTGTTATTGTGGGTCTTTTTCTTCTCTTGTGTTTCCCGCCTAGAGAAGTTTCTTTAGCATTTGTTGTAAAGCTGGTTTGGAGTTGCCGAATTTTCTTAGCTTTTGCTTGTCTGGAAAGCTTTTGATTTCTCTGTTGAATCTGAATGAGATCCTTGCTGCATAGAGTAATCTTGGTTGTAGGCTTTTCTCTTTCAACACTTTAAGTATATCCTGCTACTCTCTCTGGCCTGCAGAGTTTCTGCTGAAAAATCAGCTGATAACCTTACGGGGATTCCTTTGTATGTTATTTTTTGTTTTTCCCTTGCTGCTTTTAATATTTTTTCTTTGAATTTAATTTTTGTTAGTTTGATTAATATGTGTCTTGGTGTGTTTCTCCTAGGGTTTTTTCTGTATGGCACTCTCTGAGTTTCCTGGACTTGGGTGACTAATTCCTTTCCCATGTTAGGGAAGTTTTCCCCTATAATCTCTTCAAATATCACCTCAGACCCTGCCTTTTTCTCTTCTTTTTCTGGGACCCCTATAATTTGAATGTTGGTGTGTTTAGTGTTGTCCCAGAGGTCTTTGAGATTGTCTTCAATTCTTTTCATTCTTTTTTCTGTATTCTGCTCCTCGACAGTTATTTCCACCATTTTGTCTTCCAGCTCACTTATTCATTCTTCTGCCTCAGTTATTCTGTTATTGTTTCCTTGTAGTGTATTTTTCATTTCAGTTATCGTGTTATTCATCTCTGTTTGTTTTTTCTTTAGTTCTTCTAAATCTTTGTTAAATATTTCTTGTATTTTCTCTGTCCATGCCTCCATTCTATTTCCGAGATTCTGGATCATGGATCATGTTTACTATCATTACTCTGAGATTTTTTTTTGGTTAGAATGCTTATTTCCTCTTCATTTATTTGGTCTTGTATGTCTTTACCTTGCTCCTTCATCTGTGACATATTTTTATGCTGTCTCATTTTTTTTTTTTTTTTTTGATGGGTAGGATTGTGTTCCTGTCTTACTGGTTGTTTCGTCTGAGGCTTCCAACAATGGAGTTAGTAGGCTCTTGGGTAGAGTTGGGTCTTGGTGACAAGATGAGGACCACCTGGAGACTTCACTCCAATGAATATTCCCTGGTTTCTGAGGTTCTCTGTTAGTCCAGCGGTTTGGATTCAGAGCTTCTACCACAGGAGCTTTGGCTTGACCCCTGGCTTGTGAACCAAGATCCCGCAAGCTGAACAGGGTGGCAAAAAAATAACTAACTAACTAAATAACAAAGAGTAAAAAATAAAATTAGACCAGGAAACTAACAGATATGTTAGAAAGAATATAAAAATAAAAATATAGATGAAACAACAACAAAAAGATAAAACAGAACCACAATAGTAAAAAAGAGGAGAAGAAAAAAAAAAAGGTGGAAAAGGTCTTGGCTGTGGAGGGCAGGGCCTAGGCAGGGGCGGGGTTTGGGCAGTGGGTGGGGTCTATGCTTAGGACCCACAGGGCTGGAAAAGGCCCTGAGGAGTGTGGGGGGTGGGGTTTAGATTCAACAGAACAGAAGGGGCCCCTATGTGCCTCTGGTCTCAGCAGGGGGGATTCCAGCCTGGGAGCCCAGCAGGTTTCCTGGGCCCAAGTGGGCGGGGCAAATGCCCTCTGCTCCTCTCCCGCTCCTCCAGTCCTGGAGGGCCCCTCCCGCCTGCCTTTCCTGTTCTCTCCTGGCCTTCCTTATATGCCCCCTGGACCAATGTGGCCTGGAGAGGGCCTTGGACGTCAGGGAATCCGGACTGGGAGCTCAGCGGGTTTCTGGGGCTCTAGAGAGCCGGGCAAATGCCCTCTGCTCCTCTCCTGCTCCTCTGGTCCTGGAGAGCCCTTCTGCCTGCCTCTCCTGTTCTACTCCAGCCTCCCTCCTATCCCCTCAGGACTAACGTGTCCTGGAGGGGGCCTCTGAGGGTGTAGGAGTTTCCCCGAGAGCTGGGCAGACTTCCTGGGCCGATTGGGCAGGGGAAACGTTAGGCTCGCTGCCCCCCGATCCGAGCCCCTGAGGGTCCCTCCAGCCATGGGAAACCCTCCCTGCCTCAGCCACGCTTCAGGGGCACCAGCCCTGTCCAGCCCCCACTTCTCCTCCCCCCTCAGTTCCCCCATTTCCTACCGGTTTGCTTGGGGGGGTTCCTCCCATCTCCTTGGGCATCGAGGTCCCCCACCAGCATCCGGCAGGCACCCTAGTCCTGGGTAGACATGAACTCCACGTCTTCCCTCTCTGTCATCTTCTTAAATTTTATTTACTATTGGTTTCTTTATATTTTAATAGCCATATGTGGCTAGGGCATGCCTTATCAGACAGCGCAGTTCCAGATTTATGTGTGATTTTCATATATAGTTACATTTATGTCGTGGCTAGCTGCAGACAATGCCCAGGGTACAAGTGCCCTGGGGTGACATGTCCTTATACCAAACTCATCTTATAGACACAGCCCATGCAGGTGATTACCATGCAACATAATGGCAGAGATGTGACTCAGCTCTCCAGATATTGGGTCTCAGTCTCAACATCCACACCAGAACTTAATTTCTGATTTCCTTATGACAAGTGATAAACTTGGTATATGGTGATAATGATATACAAAACCCACAATAATTAAACTCTATGTCCCTTTCTGTGGTGTGCTAAGAAAGGAGAAAAAGGAGGCAGAATAAGAAGAACATTTTTGTGACTACTCTCTGCTTCTTATCTCTCCAGTGAGTCTGTTGACAGAAGTGGACATATTCTTTTTTTTTTTTTTTTTTTTTTTTTTGCGGTACGCGGGCCTCTCACTGTTGTGGCCTCTCCCGTTGTGGAGCACAGGCTCCGGACGCGCAGGCTCAGCGGCCATGTTTCACGGGCCCAGCTGCCCCGCGGCATGAGGAATCTTCCCGGACCAGGACCCGAACCTGTGTCCCCTGCATCAGCAGGCGGACTCTCAACCACTGCGCCACCAGGGAAGCCCAGACATATTCTTAATAAGCATTATCATTGGGCTTGGTTACAAATCATTATCTGAGTTTGCTCTGTGAAATCATTAATCTGAGTAACACAACCCTATTTGATAAAGAATAACATTGATATGTAAATCCAATAGGGTAACTTCTCAGAATTATTTTCTGATAATAAAATGTGGACTATTTTAATAATAGTAAACTCACCTTACACTGAACTACACAGGGTAGGCGATTTGGGAATCAAAGGACCATTGCACATAAATTACTGAACAAATGCCAAAAGCCATCTGGAGACTGAGACAAGAATCTTTATATCTTCTTTTCAGTTATATACTAGCTGTTTGATATTTTGTTCTTTTGTTAAAACAGAATATCAAACAGGTAGTATGTAAGAAGCAAATAAGTACAATGTATGTGCCCTTCAAAGTTACCATAACCATGATAGAACACAGAAGAAATTGCCACATAGCTTCTTTCATTTTCCCAGTCTAGCTTTCACAGTGGATCTCTCAGGTCAGTCTTTCTATTATTAGGATTTATTGATAGGAGGGCACATAATAAGAACTTCTGATCCATGGCACTTCAGTAATAATAATTTCGGCAATGTTTTTGCACGATTAAATTTTTAAGATTTCACAACTTCTAATTCCGAGTGCTATAGACTTTGTGGTAGAATTTTAGTAGATATTAATAATATTTCTGCTAGAAATTACACTCAGGCTCAAGTTCTATTTAAAATGTATCCTTGCAATTAATAGTACTAAGCTGTTAGCTATTTATAGGAGCTAATCTTATGTTTAGAAACTGTTTATAATATTCTGGTGTTGTCTATGAATATATGAAATAATTCCTGTCACCAACAAAATTTTGTTTGTGGAAAAGGCGAATGCTCTGAGTTTTAAATATTGATATATTTTGAACTTGCCATGAATGCATGTGCTTTTTATTTTCTTGAGATGTTGTTTTAAAATCCTCTGTTTAAATTGTTCTTCTCTGAGCTTCAGTAATAATTATAGGTTCATATTTAGTAGTTCATCAAATCTTGGGCAGAAAACAACAGAAATAATATAAGAGAGATCCTGAATTTAGAAAAACAGAGCCCAAAGCTGGGTTTAAAGTTAATCACACTTATTTTGGGTCTGTATGATCCACACTGGATATCTACATGGATTTTATATACTTACTTTTTTCTTGACGTGCAACTTCTTTTTCATCTTTGTGGGTAACCTATGAATATAAAATTGACACTCGTTTAAACTTGCTATCTCCTATTCCATTGGAAAGATCTCTGTTTATAACTACAGGAAATAAGGGTAAGCGTACACATTTCTCATATTAAATTATTAATGAAAAGAGAGAGCTATCATTACTACATTGTAATTATACAGTAAGTCTTAGGTGATTTATTTAGTACCTTAAACTCCTAGGAAATTTCACTAGTTGGCAGCAACTGGCAATGCGTATTAATTACACGCTCAATCACACATCTGAAATAAAAGGAGAACGTCAGGAATAGACCAATTCTTGTTTCCTTTTGAGTATCATGTTTTAATTTCTTTTATGTTTCTTTAATCTTTTCAGCAGTGCTTAAGGATTTGGAAGATGTTGATTAAAGCATTTCCTCTGATTAATTATATTTTGGCTTTCAACTGTTTTATTTTAAAATGAAGCGCACACACATTGTCTGGATTATAGGAGCATCTGCTCTTCCCAGCCTCTGCAAATATTTATATAAATCTTACTGCCACCCTGTTCTCTCCAAGTTCTCACTGCTTAGCTAATCCTGATTGCATCTCCTCATTAAGCCATGTTCAGGATATGGAAACATAAATAAAACAGACTAACAGCCTACATTTCAGGAATATTTGTGTGCATGGTTTGCCGTTTAACTTATGTTATTAAATTCTCAGAATTCATTCTGAAGTCATAGGTTTCCCTTACCTCTCTTTATTTATTTACACATCTGATTACTGTTAACCTAAAAACTATTTTGGGTATAATAGCTTGGCCCTTACCAAGAGGATATACTATTTTTAAGCAAGGTCTGTGAAATTATTATGACTGAAAATTTAGAATTAGTAGGAAGTTTAAAGGTAACACATAAATGTTGAATGTCTTCTGTATTTGTTTTTCTTTCAATTATCCTTAATATTTGTTCCCTCCTTTTTTTATGTGTCTGTGGGCTGAGAGAATATATAAAGATAGTACCTCTCCACAGGGATGGAATGTTAGTACTTTCCATAAAAATTGTCCTTCACCTGGGTTTCCTTAACTAATTACAGCTTTCATATGGGGACAGTACTTTAATCTGGGGTCTTAGCTTTATATCATGCTTTGATATAGAGTGAGAGACATCTATTTGACTTCATTTTACAAATTGTCTTTGACCATGTAGTTTCTATAGACAGAATGATTTTTTTGATAATAAATTTCTAAGACTGAGAATTTCTGTTCTTGCAGCTTTATGTAATTATGTTCAAAGGGGTTTGAATTAAAATGGAACAGATGTGTCCATCTTTAATTATGGTGCAACAAATTGTGTTACTCTCAGTCTTTATTAAGTGAAACGCTCATCTTTATGTAATAATGGGTCAGACACTTTCAAAATGATATCAGTGAACACAGTGTATTGCCTATTCCAATTAGACTTCAAAAGGACTGTTAAAACTCAGAGGCTATGTATGTAGAGCCAGAAGAAACTATGGAAAATACATATATATATTTGTTTTTTTATTCCAAATTAAGTGAAAACAATCGTTAGAAATATATGATGAATCGTAATGTCATCTAAATAAGACAAAAAATGTAATATTTGTCTTGACAGGTCTACCTAATGAATAGTGGGACTATACAACTGTCTGCAGGGAAATACCATTTCAGGATTTCCTGAAAACCCTTTTGTATTTCTTTGTGTAAACACTCTCTTTTAAATGAGTGGCCAGGGAAGTCTTTTTTTTTTCATCTCTTCTAAGTCAGTACAACAAAATCCTTTTTAGGAATAGCTAGTAGCTACCTAGAGAACCAAAAATTTGCTAGAATAAAATGAATTGGCACAAATCCTGTGACGTTAAGTCCCATCCCACTGTTTCCATTTCTGTCATTTGTACCAAAATTCTTTCATGCTTTGAAACGTCTTCAACTCCTCATATATTTTGCCTTTCCGTAACTCTATCTGTTATCGATTATTATTTTTATTTTCTGAATTATTTTCTTAACATACTCTCTGCGCCATTATCATCACCACTCTAATCCAGGCTCCATTACCCCATAGCCAGGATATTGCAACAGCTTTCTAATGAGCTTTCTTGAACTTTGTCTCCCCTTCCCATTCTCTAATTCATCACCAATCCAATGTAAAAATAATAATTTTATTATGACACATTATTTCTTAAAATATTGTGATAGATGCAGGCAAAACTCAAAGGTATTGTGGGTTCAGTTTCAGACCACCACAATAAAGTGAATATCACAATAAAAGGAGTCACACAGATTTTTTGGTCTCTCAGTGCATGTAAAAGTTATGTTTGCACTGTTTTCAGGGCAGAAATAGAGACACAGATGTAAAGAACAAATGTACGGACACCAAGGGGGGAAAGTGGCGGGGGGGATGGTGGTGGTGGTGGGATGAATTGGGAGATTGGGACTGACATATATAGACTAATACGTATAAAATAGATAACTAATAACCTGTATAAAAAAATAAATAAAATAAAATTCAAAAAAGATAAAAGTTATGTTTGTACTATACTGTAGACTACTAAGGGTGCAATACCATGTTTAAGAAAACAATGTACATAACCTTAATTAAAAAATACTTTAAGAAGTGCTAACCATCATCTGAGCCTTCAGTGAGTCACAGTCTTTTTGCACTAGTAACGTTAAAGATCACTGATAACCATAACAAATATAATAAGAATGAAAAAGTTTGCAATATTGTGAGAATTATCAAGATATGACATAGAGACATGAGGTGAGCAAAGGCTGATGGAAAAATGGTGCTGATAGACTGGCTCATGCAGGGTTGCCACAAACTTTCAATTTGTAAAAAACTCAGTATCTGTGAAGCACAATAAGGCAAAGCACAAGAAAACAAGGTGTGCTTGTATTAATTGTCCATTATATGAAGCCATACTTTTTTTACATGTATCTATTCTTTTTTATATTCTTTTCCCAATTATGTTGTTACAGAATATTGAGCAGAGTTCCCTGTGCTATACAGTAGGTCCTTGTTGGTTATCCATTTTAAATATAGCAGTGTGTACATGTCAATCCCAAACTCCCTAACTATCCCTCCCCCCCATCCTTCCCCCCTGGTAACCATAAGTTCATTCTCTAAGTCTGTGAGTCTGTTTCTGTTTCGTAAATAAGTTCATTTTTATCCTTTTTTTTTTTTTTTAGATTCTCCAAATAAGCCGTACTTTTCAGTCTGACCTTGAGGACCATCCATAATCCGTAAGCACCTTCTTCTCACTACTCCTTAATAAAGCTAGTGATAAGATCTTCTTTCATAAAGTACCTTTACTTTCAGTACGAAAAACAGCTTCCTCCAGGAGGATTGTTCATTGCATCCCAACATACATGCCTTTATCTTCACCTCCATGCTCTTTCTCCAACCTAGGATGACCTGGTAGCTTTCTCATTAAACACATCCCTTTTCTTTAAAGGCCAGATTCTCTGTGATGCTTTTTTCCCTTTTCCCTGTCTCTGAGATATCAATTCAGTTTTGATTCATACCCTAATCGTTTTCTGAACTGGTTTTGAATCCTCATGAAGATCTTCATCTCCTCAGGTCTCATTCAGAGTGACTAAATAAGGAATTAGAGTGACTGAAGCAAAGGTATAGATTGGTTGCTACATTGACATGCCTTCCTGAGGGATTAATTGCTGAGGCTGTCTTCATGGTTATTGGGATGGGCAAGGGGCAGAAACATGAGATGGGTAAAAGAGAAAATTTGCAGAACAAATATTTTATTTTATTGCAATGTTCATAAAATTGTTGGTCTTAAGGGAACAAATACACTAAGTTCAAAGATGAGAAAAAAAAAAAAAGTAAACTTCACAGAGCTTTAGTAAACACCAGATGTTGAAAGAGAATCTTACCAGACAAGCCTTCTTCAGCTTTCCTCTCTAGGAGATGAATTACAACAGTGAATCAAAATAAACATTAAGAAATCATAGAGGACATTAAGTGACAATGCAGAGCTATAGATTTCAAAACAGAAGACACACCCAGGGAGCCATTATCAGTGTGTCCCTTCACTATCTAGGGTTGCTGCTCTGAGTCCTTCTGCTTTCACAAGAACCTGCTGCTCTCTGTTATTTTGCCTTCCTTTCTTTTCCCCCAACAGACAAACACAATCACAATTTCAGTATCCAAAGAAGGGAACAAAGCTCGATTTTCTGGTTCCATCAGGGCAGCAGGATAGCGATGTAGTTAGATACTTTCTCCTGCTAATTCTCAACACAGAACTCTGAATTCTCATCTAAGGACTAAGAATACCTTTAACTCCGATGAATCAAAAATAAGAACTATAATTGAGTTACTTATCTAATATTAAAAAATGAAGAAATGTTGATCATTGGGTTAGCTTGGTTCACTAAGTATAGTTTTATGATTTGTACATATACAACGATATAGGATTTTTCTTATTCTTTAATAACCAATTTAAAGTAACATAAATCTCATCTACATTAAAAAGTATAGGGATGGAAATTAAAAGTAATATAATCAGAGTACGAAGCTACAAATGAATGATACCTTATTAGATAAATAGATCTGTTATTGTAGATCAAATAATGAGGTGCAAAGTGGACATGGCTTCAGAGAAGTTGATTTCTTGTCTTTTATTTTTCTAATATCAAAATTATTGTTTATTGTAGAAAATTTGGACAGAGAGAAAAATATGAAGCAAAAAATTACCTTTAATCTCATTCTACCATCTAGTGATAACCACAGTCAATATGTTGGTCAACATCTTACCAAGAGGTAGTTTTGCACAAACATTTTCCTATTACAAAAATATCACATTATATGCTAGTTATTATAAACTTTTCACTTAACAATATATAGTCATTTCCCACATCAAATAATATAATATGCTAAAACTTTTATGCCTAATATAAACAACACTAAATGTAGGCTAGCTCTTATTTGCCTTATTAGTAGGCCAATTTATTTAGTTACAAAAACTTATTTAAAATCATATTTTTGCAAATACTAAATTTATTTTAAAATGTTAATTAAAAAAATCTCACATTCCATGAGATGTCATTAATTTTTCATCATTGGAGATATTCTTTTGAGTCACTGCTTTTTTTTAGAGTTTATCATCTATCCTTGTGTATCTGTTTATGATGCTGTTACTGGAAACCTTATCCCAAGATATAAATATTCATTTATATAACATTAAGACTTTTAGTATTATTGTTAATTGCCACAATATGACCTTTTATCATCTTGCTTTTAAAAGGGATCTTGTTTACCACAATATCATCACTTGGAATTATGTGGCCAGACTCCAGGAAAAACTATTAAATATGTGTTAATTTTCTCCAATTCCAGTTTTTACAGTTTCAGTCATATTATCTATCTATTTATCATTTATCTAGCTATCTTCTATCTAAATATACACACACATAAAACTAACATTGATGAAGGAAATTTGAGGCTAACGTCTTCTCCCAATCCTCGTAATGCTATTCAAGACAAAGGAATTGAGAAAGTACCCTTTGAAAAGATTGATTTAAGCTTTTTTGAGGGATCATTTTGTGAAAAAGAGATTTACCTTATATTTGAGTATGTAGGTTATAGGAAAAGGGATGATAGGATTATGTGAAATATGTATTTGAGTTTTTTTTGTTTAACACTTAATAAAGGCTTTTATACTTCACAATTAGACAATCAGAACTTTTTTTAAAGAACATTGAATCTGAAAGTGATTTTTTAGATTTCTTTAGCAGATTGCCTATCTCCACTTCACTTAGTTGTTCTCCTGGGGTTTTATTTGTTCTTTCATTTGGAATGTGTTCCTCTGTCCCCTCATTTTGCTGTTTTTATTTCTTTGTATCAGGCAGGTTGGTTATGTTTCCTGACCTTGGAGAAGTGACCTTTTGTAGGAGACGTCTTATGAGTCCCAGCAGCGCACTCCTCTCTGATCAGTAGAGCTATATGCTCTAGGGGTGTCCCCTATGTGGGCTGCTTGTGTCCTCCTGTTGTGGTGGGCTGACTATTGTGGGTGTCTGGTAGGTTTGGCCAGCCCCTGGTCTGGTTGGTTGCCAGGCTCTGCCTTGTGCAGAGGCTGCCGGATGCTGCATGGTGGGTCTACCATGAATCAAGGTGGCTGGTTGCAGAATCTTGGGGGGGTAGCGGGGGGCTAGTGCTGGCCTACTTGTGGTCAAAGTTGGGGTCCAGGAGATCCTGGGGCTGGTGCCCGCCCGTTGGTGGGTGAAGCCAGGTCCTGGGGCTAGTGCTGGCCTACTGGCAGGCAGATCCAGGTCCTGGGGTCTGACTGCAGGGCCCATGGGTCCCAGAGCTAGTGTTGGACCTTTGGTGGGTGGGGCCAGTTACTGACAGAGCGGCTGGGTCTGGGAGGCCCAGGGTGTCTCAAAGCTTGTGTTGGCCTGCTGGTGGGCGGGCCCAGGGCCCAGGGGGTCCCATGGCTAGTGCTGTCTTGCTGGTGGATGGGCTGGGCCCGCAGGCTGTCGGGCTGTGGTTGTCCTGGGATTGGTGTTATCTCACTGGTGGGTGAGGGTAGTCCTGAGGCTAGAGCAAGCTTGCTGATGGGTGGGGCCAGGGATTCTAGGGCTGGTGCCTCCCCACTGTTGGGTGGAGCTGGGTCCTGGGGTCTCTGGCTGCAGGGCCTTGGGGGTCCCTGGTCTAGTGCTTGCACACTGGTGTTTGGAGCCTGGTCCTGGGTCCTCTGGTGGGCAGGGTCATGTCCAAGAGTGGCTGTGGACACAGCTGAATCCTAAGGTGTGTCTGTCTGCTAGTGGGTGTGTCTGTGTCCATGCCCAGTTAGTTTTTTGATCTGAGGCATCCCAGTACTGGTGCCTTTAGTCTGGCGGACGTGGGCAGGGCTGGGTCCTGAGGGAAATAAGCTAGAGGTAGAACGAGCACCCAAGTATACTTGCTGCCAGTGTCTATGTCCCCAAGAGTGAATTCCACTTGCCTCCTGCCTCTTTGGGAGACTCTCCAAGATCAAGCAGGTAGGTCTGACCCTGGCTCCTTTCAAGTTATTACTTCTGCCCTGGCTCCTGAAGCCTGTGAAATTTTGTGTTGGAGTCCCTATTTCCCACAGCCCTCTGTCTCACCCCAAAGTAAGCCCCATGGCCTTCAAAGTCAAATGTTCTAGGGGTTCGTCTTCCAGGCTGGGGAGCCTGATGTGGGGCTGGGTCCTCTCACTCCTTGAGGAGAACCTCTGCAATTGTAATTATTCTCCCATTTGTGGGTCACCCACTGGGGATATGGGTCCTGACTATATTTCAGCTCTGTTCCTCCTACGCTATGGTTCCTTCTTTATATCTTTAGTTTTAGAAGATTTATCCTGGTAGGTCCCGACCTTTTTCATCAATAGGTGTTCTGTAAATAGTTGTAATTTTGGTGTAACTGTGAGAGGAGGTGCATTCAGGGTCTTTCTACTCCGCCATCTTGACCAACTTCCCCGCCTAGTACACTCTATTTCAGGATAATTTCCCCTTAATTATCTCGTAAGAAATCCTGCATTACTTGTTTAAGAAAATGAAGATAAACTTCTCTACTTTTTCTCCTGAGAAATACTGCCGTTTATTATCTGTATGGATGCTGGTTCCTCTCTTACAGTTCCTTATTTAGGGAATATTACTTAGATGAACGAAGCTTAAACTTTTTTCCTAGTTTTTCAGCCCCACATTATCTCTGGCATTCATTTATTTATTTGTTCAACAAACTTACACCTATTGAGTAATCTGTTATTTTGCACTGAAACAAATGAAAAAGATAAAATTTGTGATAGTCACTAGGGCTATTCTCAACATTCCAATTTTTCTATTTCTAGGTATATGGTATGATTAAATTGCATTTCTTCATCTCCTTGCCGTTAGATATAACTTTATTACTTTATTTAGTTATCTATGCTTGACTCTGCTGGATCTCATTTCCCCACCATGGAAGCATATGTTAAGAGGGAACCTCTGTCAGTCTGGGTCCCTGAGTGACCACCACAAACAGAGCTGTTCTCCTGGCCAATGTTGGACAAATAAGATGAAGGTATTAAACTACTGAGAGTTTAGACCTTGTTACCACAGCTTAACTTAGCCTATCCTGATGGATAGAAAGCCCTTGCTTTCAAGATCCTCTTAATTTAGTGGAGTAGAGGTGATAATGAAGCATTTCAACTACACTCTTATCAGATTTATTATTAAAACATACTTCTATATAATGGAAGGACCAAGGAAAGAAATCAGACTTAGGAGTCAGATAGCCCTGAGTTGAAATCTTAACTCTATCTTTTAGTTGTATTTAAATTATTAAACTTTCTAAATCTCACTTTCCATGTTATAGAATATGGGCATTAGTACTATTTATCTCATAGGGTGTTTGTAATAATTAGGTGAGCTACATAATAAGCATTCAATAAAAAGTAGTTACTACTATTATTTTTAATATTGTTATTTTCTAAATCTGTATTTGATATAAATGGGTAATGTTGGATTGGCAAAGTTTCATATAAGTAATGCTGAACAGTTGAGGAGTTGGGGAGTTGAACTGTGAAAGAGCCATATCTGGTAGAGGCTTGGGCAAATATTTTGGGTGAGGAGATGTTATGCATAGAATACAGGTGAATGGTGAGAGGTTAAGCTGGAAGGTAGCCAAGACCTGAAGGAGTAAGACCTACCTACCATGACTAGGAAGAAATGGTGACACCGATGGAAGTGAAAAGCATCAAAATTTTAAGATGAAATCAACATTTTAGAAAGATCATTAAAGTAGTGGAATGGAAGAGGGATTGGAAGAAAACATGAGATTGGAAACAGATCTGTAAAGGTGTTACTGAAGTCTTCCAGGGAGAAGAGAGTAAGTATACTGATAATATTTGAAACCATGGATGCACATGACTTCATAAAGAGGGATCTCTTGATGTCAGGGCTTGGAATTGGTATTGCTAACATTCCAAGGGTTGCATGAAGCAAAGTGTTCTTGGGGAGAAAAAGGACAGGGAGGAGAAGACAGATAGGAGCCAGGAACCTTGGCTATCATGGATGCCAAAGTAGGAATGTGAGCAGAGGATAATCAACGCTGTGAAATATGGCTGAAATGCAAAGTAAGATACTGTCTTAAGACTCTTTTATGTCATGTAAGAATTAGGAGGTCATGGTGGATTTGTGTGGAAGAATTTTGGTAGATTGCCAGAGGTTAAAGACAGACTGCCAAAAATGCATGAGGGAGGGTGGTGGAGTGTGGAAGTAGAGTGGGTAAGAGTACTTTCAAGAAGTTTGGCTGTAAATAATAGGGGAAAAGTGGGGACATAGAGTAAGGAAAGTTCTTTTCTTTGAAATGGAAGTGACTTTAACATATGTATGCTTTGGAGTGTCCCTCTTAGATGCAAGCAAATGTTTCTCTTACCCTGGGTCTATACTTTAAAAGGACACCTCTGTCCTGTTGACCACATCTGTCCCCAAGGCAAGGAATCTCAAGCCCAAAAGGACACGCACCACTGAAGAGACTTCTGGACCCAAATGTCTCTGATCACACTTCCAGAACCTACATAGACTTCTTCCCTGAATCTGCCCTCCTGAGGTTATGGGCTGCTAGGATGTTCACCTCTAAGCTTAGGTGGTGGCCATGGAATAGCTGTCATGAAGGTGGAGAGGTGGGTGGGTGGGAAATCCAAGGAGTCTAGGAAATCTAAATTCAAATCTGGCCTTCCACATCATCATAGGGCAGTAGTTGTCAAGGCAAGGTGATAAAATATATTCTTGTGGTCTGTTAGGTGGATCGATTTATCTTTTAAAAGCTTCAAGTTATAGTTAATGTATGATAATCTGCACATATTCAAATTGTACATTTTGATGTTTTGACGTCTGTATAGACTTATAATACATTACCACAATCCAGATAGTGAACATATCTATCCATCATCTGCAGAAGTTTCCCTGTGCCCCTTGTAATGACATCCTCCATGCTCTCCTGCTTGCCATGCTCCCTGGTAACCACTTACCTGCTTCCCATCACTCTGGATTCGTTTGCATTTTCTAGAGCTTTATATAAATGGAATCATATACCATGTATTCTTTTTCTGTTTGTTTACTTTTGGTCTGGCTACTTTCACTCACAACAATTATTTTTAAATTTATTAATGTTATTGCATTTCCAATAGTTCATTCCTTTTAATTTCTGCTTATTCCATTATATGGATATACTACAACTTGTTTAGCCATTAACCTGTAGGTGGGTATTTGTTTCCAGTTTTTGCCTGTAAGAGATAAAACAGCTATGAGCATTCTTATACAAGTTTTTATATGGATGTGTAAGATAGAATATATATATTCTCTAGGTAAATACTAGCAAGGAAAGGGCTGAATTATATGGTAAATGTGTGTTTAACTTTTTAAGAAACTGCCAAAGTGTTTTCCAAAGTGGTTGTATCATTCGACTTTCTGGCCAGCAGTGTGTGAGAACTCCAGTTTCTCCACATGTTTAACAACATTTGGTATGATCGGTGTCATTAATTTTAGGCATTATAATAGGTGTGTAGTGGTATCTCACTATAATTTTAATTTGCATTTTCCTAATGACTAATGATGTGGGCATTTTTAATGAACTGATCTTCTTTGGTAAATTGTCTATTCAAATCTTTAGCCCATATTTTAATTGGGTTGTATGTTTTCTTATTGAATTTTGAGAGTTCTTTATATATTGTGGATAGAAGTCTTTCATTAGATATAAGTTAGACAAATATCCTCTCCCAGTCTGTGGCTTGTCTTTCCACTTCCTTAGGAGTATTATTTGAAGAGCAGAAGTTTTTTGTTTTGATGAAGTCCAACTTATTTTTTCCTTTGAGAAATGATGCTTTTGATGTCATATCTAAGAGATGTTGGCCTAACTTAAGGTCACAAATAGGTTTTCTCTTAAAACTTTTATAATTTTAGGTTTGACATTTAGATTTATGATCCACTTTGAGTTTTTTTATGGTGCAAGAAATTGATCAAATTTTCATTACCATTTGTTGAAAAGACAATCTTTTTCCATTGAATACTGTTGCATCTTTGTCAAAAAATCAGTTTTTTATATTTGTAGGAATCTGTTCTCTTTCAATGATCTGTGTGGCTATCTTGAAGCCAGTATCACACTATCCCGGGTACTACAGCTTTACATATCTTGAAGTCAGGATGCCCTCCAAATTTATTTTCCTTTTCAAAGTTGTTTTGGCTATTCTAGTTGAGTTGTATTTCCATATAAATTTTAGAATGGGCTTATCAATTTCTACTAAAATATCTGCTGAAAATTTGATTGTGATTGCATTGGATCTATAGATAAATTTGGGAAGAATTGATATCATAACAATATTGATTCTGATGAATCAAGAACAAATTATATCTCTCCATTTCTTCAGATCTTTTAATAATTTGCTCAACATCATTTTGTTGTGTTATTGTACATTTCACATCATTCATCAGGTTTATTTCTAAGAATTCCATCTGATGCTATTGCAGATGGTTTAAAAACATTTTTTTTTTTAGTTTTTTATTGTTCATTGCTAGTATTTAGAAATACAATTGATTTTTATATATTGATCTTTCTGGAAATTTTGATAAGCCAATTTATTATCATTAGCAGCTTTTTGGGTAGATTTCATCAGACTCTCTATAGGCAATAACATAAACTACAAATAGACACGTTTCTTTCTTTGTTATATGGATACGTTTTTCATATGGATAACTACAGTAGTCTGAACTCCCAGTATAAAGTTGAATAGACATAGTAAGAATAGGTTTTCTTAAAAATAAGGAATGGATATTAGATTTTGCCAAAAGTTTTTACTACCACTATTGAGATAATACATTTTTTTCCTTTTATTTTGCGAATATGTGAATTACATTGATTTTCAAATATTAAACCAACCTTGCTTTTTTAGAATTAATTACTATTTGGTCATGATATATTACTTTATATATATTTATAGAGATATCTATCTATATTATCTATCTATCAATCTATCTATGTATCTATCTATCTACCATCTATCTATCTGTCTATAGAGAGAGAGATTAAGAATGAGAGAGATTGAGAGAGTTGAATTCTATTTACTGAAAATGTGTTTATAATTTTTGCAACTCTATTCATGTTTTGATTTTGGGGGATTTATTTGCTTTTCTTTTTCTAGTTTCTTAAGGTGGAAACTGAGGCAGTTAATTTGACCTCTTCTAATATAGGCATTTAGTGCTATAATTTCCCCATTAATACTGCTTTCTGACATTTAATTTTTATTCAGCTTAAACTATTTTCTAATTTCCATTCTTATTTCTTCCTTGATCCCTGGGTTATTTGGAAGTGTATTATTATTTCTAAAATATTTGATGACTTTCAGATATTCTGTTATTGATTTCTAATTTAATTCCATTGTGGTCAGAGAACACTTTTATGACTTGAATACTTTTGAACTTATTGAGACTTGTTTTATGGCCTAAACTGTGGTCTGTCTTGGCAAATAGTCTGTTTACTCTTGAAAAGAATGTGTATTCTGATGTTGGGTGGAGTGTTTCATAAATATTCCTTAAATTTGTGTATTAAGTTTCTTGAAGTTATTCCACAGCTGACTGATGCTCCTTAATTTTTCAAATATTATTTCTTTCTCTCTGTTTCATTTTTAATAATTTCTATTATGCTCTCAAGTTTACCAATCTTTTGCAATGCCTAATCTACCTCTAATTCTATTCAGTGTATTTTTTATCTTAGTCACTGAAGTTTTTATCTCTAGAAGTTAGATCTGGGTCTTTTTTATATTTTTCATGTCTCTACTTAATTTTGTAACACTGAATACTGTTATTATAAGCATTTTGTTGTCCTTCTTTACTAACATTTGTGTTAGTTCTGGGTCAGTTTCATTTTATTCATTATTCTCCTCACTATGGGTCGTTTTCCTGTTCTTTTTGCAAGTTTGGTAATCTTTGACTAGATGCTGTACATTGTGAATTTTACCTTTTTGAGCACTGGATCTTTTGTATTCCTATAAATATTCTTGAACTTTATTCCAGGATATAGTTATTTAGAAATAGTTTGATCCTTTTTGGTTTTTCCATTATGACTTGTTCATTGGGCCTAGTTTTGTGCTCATCCTGGGTTAATTTTTTCCTCACCCTGAGGCAAGACCTTTGTGAGTAGTCCACCTAATTACCTGTGAATGATAAGTTTTCTTAGTCTGGGTGATGGGAAAAGGCACCCTTCCTAACCCCTTGGTAGTGCCAGGCATAGTTCCTGTCGATTTTGCCCTGGCTTGGGGTAGTTTTCTCACATGCACGCACTATAATTTTTCTGCCAAATTATTGAGCTGATCCTCTGCAGACATCCAGGGTTCTGTTTCTGTGCAAGTCTCTCCTCTTGGGTACTCTGTCCTTTGAACTCTAGCAGCCTTATTCTCCCTGTACTCTCAGCTCTGTCTCCTCTATTCAAAGAGTCCACTGGGGTCCTCCCGGATTCTTCCTCCTCTGTTGTGGCCTGAGAACTCTCTCAAGACAGTAAATTAAAGAAATTGTAGGGCTCACCTCATTTGTTCCCCATTTCTCAGGGATCACTGTCATCTGTTAACTGTTGTCCAAATTCTTAAAAAACATTGTTTTATATGTTTGGTCTGTGTTTTTGAAGCATGGGTTTGTTTCAGGTGGGATAGTAAATCTGGTTGCTGTTACTCCATCCTGGGTAGAACCAGATGGTTCTGTTAGTTTGCTTTATAATTTTTAAATATTTAAAAAATTGTACACAGGCCTCCATTTGTACTTTTCCTCTGGACTTAGCAAATGTTGTGGCGGATCTAGGAAAAAGTCAGTAGTATGAAAATATATGAAAAAAAAAAGAGAGATAATTGATGTAATAACACAATCTCAAAGGGAAGGAATCATTATTCTTAAAATTTTTACAGAAAGGAGAAAATAAAAGATATTTGAGGAATATGGCTTATAATATATGCTGTCAATATTTAGAGATATTGTTGTTTGTTGACATGTAAAAGGTTTACTGAACCATAGCAATAGCACAATTGCTTTGGAAGGTCTTATACTTTTGATAGTTAATACCCAGTTATGTATTTTCCCGTTGGTTTTTAGCAGTGTTGGTGTGAAGCAGAGCAGCTAGTTTGTTAAGTTTGTCTATGTCTTATGTGGGGAAAAGAAAATAATGGAGCACAGATTTTAGGCTGGATATGGAAGAAATTAGGAGAAAATGAACAAATTTAAGAATAAATAAATGGGTACAAAATAACTAACATTTATTTAGCACCTATTATGTTCCACACCCTACACTATGCTAAATGTTCCATGTTGCCTCATTTTATCATCATAACAACTGTATTAGATGGACATGAGTATCTGCTAGAATAGACATAATTCCATTTTCTTTATAGGAGGAAATTAGGCCTTGTTTAAGTTGACACAGCTAGGAAGCAACTGATCCAGGATGTGGATCCAAGCAGACTGATTTAAGAGCCCACACACTTAACCACTGACTCTGTTGCCAATGAGGTTAAAATGGAAATGGATTAAAATACACAAGGGAGCTGGAAGAATTGAGGGTTGTGGTCAGAAAGCAAGATATTAATGTTAAAAGTGTCAGAGACAGAGCTGCTTTGGGTGACGTTGGATCTCAGGTGGGTGGCTGAAATAGAGCTGAAGTTAATATAATTAAGTTAAGGCAATTTAAGAAACTTTAGGCAGGGTTTTACCTAATTTGTGTTCATGGATATTAAAATCACCCATGATTCTGGCTGAATTTGAGATGGAGGGTAAGACTAATGAAGTTTTATTTTTCTATTTGTCCTATTGGATGGTTTTCTCTAAGCCTTTAGAAAAACTCAAGAAGTTGAGGAACCCTAACATTGGATACCTTATTTAATCCGTCAAGAAATGTTCCCAGGTCCCCAACCTGCCAGCAGACAATCTAGTAAATGGATATACTTACTCTACTGGTGTCCACTACTTATCACTCCTGAAGTAATCTGGGTCTCAATCATGTATCCTTTCCCCAAGGAGAGGTCTTGATGTCATTGTTTGAGATTTACTATCTATGCAGAGTCCTTTTGGCCCCTTCAGTCAGGTATTTCATCAGTGCCAGAGAGGAACTGCAACACCTAGGAGAGGGGTCATCTGAAGTTTCCTGCTGTAATAAGGGAATTCACCAGGATAAATATATATCGAAAGGCCAAACTTGTGGAACCCTTGAGTTTCTTGGTTGTTGGTTTAATATTTCTCAGGTAATCTCACAGAGTTTCAGCTCTCTAATGTCATCTTAACTCACAGTATTACATTATATTAATGTAACATATCATTATTATTTTAATAACAAATTCCTCTAAAAGGCTTGTTATTTATATAAATTCTTTGATGGGGATTACAGAAAAAGGTGGTGCCGATTTCACCCTATGAAAGGAGATTATCATGGATTCTATACTGTACCCGATGGGGTTATAAGGTGAAAATCAGTTCTAAAGTAACTGTACTTTGGCAATATTCTCTTTCCTCTGATTTTGTTTAGTGTGGGTTTCCTGCCCTGTAGCATGTGATTCTCAGCAGAGGATTTTAAACTCTAGCACTTTTGAAGTCCAACAGACTCACAGACCTATGCCAGGTCCTGGGTTTCCATCTGTGGCCAGTTCTATGATTAAAAAGCTTCAAAGCACGTCTGTGACAAGGCAGAGTTGACATTCCAGGGCAGTCAGTTTGTGTAATGGTTAAGCCACAGTTGTATGTGGGTATCATATTGTCATCATGTTCTAGAGTGAGTCGACCAAAAACCAAATGAGGTAGGGAAGGCATAAAATCAACCTATAAGACAAATTAAGAAAGAGAAATTTGTTTTTCTAAAAGAGAATTGAAGTTTTCATGTCAGCAAGTCTTAAAATTTGGTTTGTAAATGAGTCTTGGAGTTGAAAACAAAATAATTTTATTTCCTCAAGCCATAATTCTGTGTGCCCCACCACGTTTATATTTTAATAGAGAATGAGTACATACGGGGTAAGTTTAAGTGGTGTGTTAGAGTGATCACTATCTTCTAGGATTAAAAAAAAAAAGGTGGTGGTTATATTGAAGGAGGAGAATGAGGGGCAAATTAAGGGTGAAATATGTAATTGGAGCCGATGCAAGAAACAAGGGAACATATTATAAATAGCATAATTAATACTGTAAGTTAAAATGTTTTTTGGTTTTTTTTTTAGAAAGTTAATTTGTGCCTCAATCTGCCCCTTTATTACTCTCAAGGGAAGCTTTCTAATTCACAGGAGGGAATAGAAGAAGAAATTAAGGTGAAAAAGAAGAGTCAGATAGTTGCTGGGTACTTTGAGGCTTCATATGTGAAAGTCGTGCTCAGAGTGAGTCTTAATTAAGGATGGGGCACTAGATGTTTAAGGCTGAGATGGGCAAAGTGTCATATAGGGACAGCGGCAGGGAATGGAGAAAGGCTGTGTTGAAGATAGTGCTTGAACACAGTTGCTTAGTACATGCTGAGTTTTATTTTTCATGCATTATTACCCTGTAGTATTTGTAACTAAGATAAAAAAAAAAAAGAGTTCCAAAGCTATTAGAGATAAAAAACAAAAGCAAGAAGTTTTAAGGGGACTTCACATTTTATACTTACGTTTCCTTAACATTTAGAAATCTGTGTTTTCGAAACTGGTCTTTCACTTTGTTGCAGACAGTGCTTTGGAAAACAGATCCCTAAGTCTGAAAAGGTCAACGCAAGCCCTTCACACCAACAAAAATGCACATTTTCCTTTCATCACTCAGGAATAGTTCTTCTGATGCTGTTGAATATTGAAGTAATGAAGAATTTCTGTGTTATCTAAATTATTTGTTTTGTTCTCTGGGCATATGAGCTAGCTAATTTACAAAGTCTGGCTGAAAAACCCTCATTTGGATAGCATTTAATAAAAATGCAAGTCTTTTGACTAATGGTAAGATGGTAGTATTTGGTTTTTCTCCCAAGTAAACAGATTTGTTTCCAGGAATTTGAGTGATGGAAAAATGACCTTTAAACCTATCTTTCAAGTTGAAGAGACTGTTCTGTTGTGAAAATTCATATACAAATATTTTGGAGAGTAAAAATCTCCAAGGAATTAATGGGGAACAAACAGCTATGAACTAAACAATATGGACTTCAGATGGTATTATGGACATTTTTCTCCTATAAGTAAACTAGTTTTATAATATAAATTTGGAAGAGTTTTATTCTAATGAATAAGTTTCACCATTAAAACTTCTTCTAGCCAAATTGACACATTTATGCTATTTTTTAAGTTGATAACTGATTGTCGAGGGTCTATTAGCTACAAATCCTCTTCTAGGCATTGAGAATACAATAGTGAATAAGACAGTGTTTGCCTTCAAAGAGTTGAAATTCTTACTGGGAAAGATAGATAGATAATTAAAAGAAAAATATGAACAATATATCAAATAGTAGTAAGTAGAAAAAGAAAATAAATTAGGGACAATAAATTACTTTGGAAGAGACTGTACTTGAATTGGAATTTGAATGATGAAAAGGAGGTAGGCAAATTAAGATCTGGAAAAAGAGGTCTTAAAAATAAGTAATAATAATTGAAAAGGCCTGAAGGCAGGAACAAGCTTGGTATTTTTGTGAAATAGAAAGAAGGCCAGTATGCTTTCTTTCATAGGAAAGAGAAAAAAATTTCCAGTAGTTTAAAACGATTAGGACACATTTCGGCTCACATAACCAGAAGTGCAAAGGTCAAGTAGTTTTCAGGGTTGTTTGATCCTGTTGAGCCAGTGGCATCTGTTGACTATTTTATCAGAAGTAGAAGTTCAAAGACAGTTTTGCCCACTGCATCTTGGTTGGAGTCATCAAGGAAAGCATGACGCAGGCAAGCACTGGATTGGATATAGGGAAGGGACAGAGCAAGATCAGTTCTGGAGTGGGCGTTGGTTCCCCAGGGCCAGCAGTTCCCTCTGACAGCCGATGTAGGGCAACTGGCTTACATGCATGTCTCGTGTGCTGTAGCAGAAGGAGTCTCTCCTTGCAGGAGCAGCTATCGCAGCAAGGTTGACCAGGTGCCATATATTGCACATGCTTAAGCAGAACAGTGGAGAACACACTGAATCCGAAACAGGGAAAGATATTCCCATGCAAAGAGATAAGCCCAGCACGCTTATGGCCATGAGGAGTCTTGATGTCTTGACAAGGATGTGTTCCAGGCCCAAGGCCTATTCTTAAGCAGCTAAGATGAGGTGGAAAGACTGCAAGCAGAAGACTGCCTTTCCCAACAGATCCCATCATCAAGAAACCATATTTTTTTCCCTTCTTTTCATTTTCTTCCCCAGTATATTCGCATTAACCTTTGATTTGTACTGAAGGTCAGTTCACTTTGTGGCTATAGGATGGAGGCTGGTATCCATCAGACTTTACTCATTCAGGTTCAGGGGACAAGAAAATTAATTCCCAAATCTCTTAGAAGAATAAGGAACTTTCTTACAAGCTCTGTCAACCTCTTCTCACCTGCTACCCAAATCTTTCAAACAACCAATCCTGAACTAATCAGGGGTGAAGGTAGTACAATTATTCTTAGGTATATCAGGTCCACCTCTAAATATGTCTGTGGAAGCAGGAAACCTATACTTCCCACATTCCTGAGATATGTAGCTTGTATAAAAAAACAAGAACATGAAAAAAATTATCATTCTTTTTAGAGGAATAGGGTGGGGGCAAACTGTTGATTAAGCAAACTATTGATTACCTGATATAGCTATTATGGCTATAGTATAGTGAATAAGAGGAAAATGGAAAGAAATGAGGCCAGATATTTAGACAGTGGATAGATTATGGAGAGTCCTGTAGGATATTGAGTTTGCACCTTACTCTACTTGAAGGGAAAAGCGATTTTTGGATTTTTAAGCCGCTGTGCATGTGTGTGTTTGTATGTGACATGATCTGATTTGTATGTAAAACTGATCACTGATAATAGGTGGTGTGACAAGTTCAGGCAGTTCTTCCTGAAAAAGACAATTACAGAAACTGGAAGAAAAGCAAAAACAATCATTTGAAGATACTGGAAAATGACCAAAGGCAGGCAGAGACTTAAGAGTTTACTACTGAATGATTGCCACTATGTCATGTAGAAAGTACAATTTTGTGGCTTTAAAAAAAAAAAAAAACTCAGCCTAAATGACTCAATTTCAAAGCAGGAAAAATCACTGGATATTTAGGAAAAAACTTTAGAAGCAGGAGTACCACAAAAGAGTTGAAATCCAAAAATATGAGTATAAACCTTGTCCAAATGCTTGGATGACCAGTAGAGTATGCATGCGTATGGATGACCCCAGGCATTCTGGTTCAAAAGCAGGGAGAAAGTAGAAATGGGTCTCTTGAAAGACAGAATTAATTCTGTCGAAATACTGGAGTTTGTTATTCCTTTGATTGAGTGCATTCCCTAGTACACAGAGAGCTTGAGTGGCAGAAAACAGTAGCCTTATTAGATTGATTTGTCAAAAGAAAGAATTCTGGGATAGAAAAGCAACTGGAAATTTACTACAGGGGCCCTGGAGGCAGGAAACCACCAAAAGGATGAGCCTAAAAATCTGAGTATCAACTCAGCTAAATTCCTTGGCAGACATCTAAACTAAACAGGTACAGAAGAGACCAACATGGGAGCTAGGCCAAAAAAGCAACTAGAAGCCAAGAGAACTTGGCAGAGGTATCATCTTTTCCACACTATGGGACAAACAAATTTTAGTTTGAGTTCAGGCAAGTTCATGGCACCAAAACCCAATAATCTTAAGAAGAAGAAAAGAAGTTTCAGAGTAACTATAACATATTATCTTCTTATAGACTGATTTTTTTCAATTCATGTGTTGAAGCCCTATCCCCAGTGTAGCTGTATTTGGAAATGGGGCCTTTGAGGAAGTAATTAAGTTTAAATGAAGACATAAGGGTGATGCCATGGTCCAATAGAATTTGTGTCCTTATAAAAAGAAACACCGGAGCATTCTTTCTCTGCACACACACTGAGGAAAGATCATGTGAGGACACGGTGAGAAGACAGTGGTCTGCAAGCCAGAAAAAGAATTCTCATCAGAAACTGAATTGTTTAAGAGATAAAGGAGAAAATAAATTGTGTAATAAAAATTATTTGTTTAACAAAAAAGAAGGTGGGAAGGAGGAACAGAGGAATAAAATGCAGGTGAGGCAAACAAAAGAACAGCAAAATGTCAGAAATAGGTCCAACTATATTGATAATTATATTAAATTTAAACAGACTTGAATCAGTATATTGCCACACTAGAAAAAAAGCAAGATTCTCACATATTTTGACCATAAGAGATGGATTTTAAATATAAATATCTTGAAAGTAGAATAATAGAAAAAGTATAATATATAAACAGTAAGCATACGAAAACTGAAGTGGCTATATTAATATAAGATTAAATAGACTTGACACAAGGACTATACTAGACACCAAGGTAGAGATTTCATAATGATAAAAGTATCAATATAACATGAAGATATAACATTTATAATGTGAATGCATCTAATAACAGAACTCCAAAATACTTCAAGAAAAACTTTATAGAACTGAAAGGAATAATAAACACTTTAACAATTATAGTTATTACCACTCAATAATTGGTAGAACAAGTTGACAGAAATTCAGTAAAGGTATAGAAGAATGAAACAATACTCTTAGCTGATTTGACCTAATTGTTATTTATAAAATACTGTACCCAACCACAGAAGAATACATTTATTTTCAATAGTATATCAAACTTTTAGCAATGTAGACAATATTCTGGGCAATAAGACACAGTATCGTTCAAAAAGATGTATAAAAGAACATATAAAGGTCATAGAAAGTATGTCCTCTGACCATAATGCACTAAATTAGAAATCAACATCAAAGATATTGGGAAAATCCCCATATATTTGAAAATTAAATAATGCTCTTTTAAATAACTTGAGTTAAAGAAGAAATAAAAGGAAATGAGAAAATATTTTGAACTGAATAAATTTAAAACACAACAAAACATTTAAATTTGAAACACAAACTTGTGGGATACAGTTAAAGTGGTATTAGAGGAAAATGTTACAGTAAATTCTTACAGAAAGGAAAGGATGAGTCAATTATCTAAGTTTCCACTTTAAGAGGCTCAAAAAAGAAGAGCATATTAAATCTAATGTAAGTAAAATAATGAATATGAGGGAAATTATTGAAATAAAAATAGAAAAAAATGAGCAAAGCAGAGAAACTCAATGAAACCAAAAGTTAATTCTTTGAAAAGAAAAAAAGAGATAAATATCTAGCTCAACTAATGAAGCAAAAATTAGAAAACACAGATTACCCATCTCAAGAATGAAAGATGAGACTTCAGTACAGATACTGTATTTAAAAAGGATACAATTATAAACAACTTTGTGCCAATAAATGTCACAAATTTAATGAATGAATAAATTTTTTGAAGACAAAAATTACAAAAATGACTCAAGGTAAAATAGAAAACCTGAATAGCCCTATAGCAATAAAAATAGATGATTGAAATCTGTAACTTAAAATTTTTCCACTAAGGAAGTCTAGACCCATATGGCTTCTCTGGCAAATTCTATCAAATATTTAAGAAATAATACCAATTCTATGTGGATTATTTTAGGAAAGGATTACTTAGGCTGCTTTATGGAGAATGGATTGTAGAAGAACAAGAGTTGAAACAGGGGGACTGGTTAGGAGTTTACTAGAACAATGCAAATTAAACTGAAAAAATAGAGTTGTAACAGTGGACTTGGTGAGAGTGGTTTATTTAGAGATGTATTTTGTAGGTAAAGATGACAGGACTTACTGAGTTTTGACAGGTGTGGGACATGAAAGAAGAACAATTAATATGCCTGCTTAGTCTTTGCCCTAAGCAATTAAGTGGATGAGAGCTATTAGCTACAAAATAAGGGACAAGAGCAATGTATTTGAGGGTGAGGGAGTAGTGAAGAATTCTAGTTTGTATGTGCTAAGTTAGAGGTGCTTCTGAGATATCCAAGTAGAGTTGCCAAGTGGGCAACTGATGGAATGGTACTGTGTTCAGCAGAGAGGTCCTGGATGAAGACATGGATTTGGGAGTTACTGGCATATAGAAAAGTGTTACTAAGGAACTGGATAAAATCATCTTAGGCTGTGAGTGTAGATGATGGAGTAAAGATGTTATGGACAGATTGCTGAGATCCACTAGACTTTTAGAAGCATATGTGAGCAACAGAAGACAGAAAATTATGTGACTCTATATCTATTCAATACTTTTCATTTCTCTATGTCTCTTCCAAAATTCTATTTCACAAGCACTCAAAACTCACTTCTGACACCAATATTTACTCAAGACACCAGACCTTCTCCTTCATTTTGACTATGCAATGGCCACTCTTTCCTTTTTCTATCCCTCCAGGCTAAAATCATTCCCATTTTGGATTTTTAAACTTGCTATCTCCTTTTTCTGGAACATTCCTCCTACTGGTCTCCCCATAGTAGACTTGACCACATTCAGATTTCAGCTTATATTAGCCAAACTCAGAGAGGCCTCCCTGCTTTCCCTTGCTGACCAAGAGCTATCCACTCAGTCTCTATCTAACTGTCTTATTTAATTTTCTCCAAAACCATGTCATGATTTATAATTATTTTGATTATTATTTGCCATTTCCTCTTTCTTTTCTCTTTTACCCTATTTCTAAATATTGGTGTTCCACCATCTACTGCAGCTTTTGTTTACTTGCAGCTATATTCCTCCTCACTCTAGAATATATTAACTGGGTAAGTTCAGGTTTTTCCCTGTCTTGTTCATTTCTGTGTCACCAGTTTATAGAACAGAATCTCTCTTGCACATTGTGGATGCTCAGCAAATATTTTTTGAATAAGTGAATGAATATTGAGGACTTTTGACCTTAGTTACTGAAAATGACAAATTTCAGTCTAACTTTCTGTAGATCTTCACCTATCTCCTTCATCTTTTCTTCCCAAAGAGAAAATTCTCCTCCCTGTCCAAGATTGAGCTCTCTTGGTGTTTTCTAGATTCGCTCTTATTTCACTAGCTTCAGGATCTAGCTCTTTGCATTATAATCTCTGTTTCAGTTTTCAGACACCCTTTATGTTCACTAGTTTTTCAGCCTACAGATATATTCAAAGCAAAAAAAGTAAAAACTTTCCCTTACTCCTGTCATTTCCTCAAGCAAACATACTTTCCCTCTTTCCTTTTGTGGCTAAATTTATAGAAAGACTACAACATCTGACCTTCAAGCCAAGCTTGAACTGGTTTTGACCTATCCCAAGCTTTTTATTCTAAAGTTACCAATAATTCCTAGTTGCTAAACCAATGACTTCTCTCAATTCCCATCCTCCTCAACCACTCTGTAGCACTTAATACCACTACTTATCTTTTCTTTTTTGTAACTCTTTTGTACTTTGGTTTTCATTCACATCTCTGAATTCTCTATCTCAATCTCAGTTGTTGTCTCAGGTTACCTAAAAGAGAAGATATTCTTTAGGAATTCTTTTTTCTACTCTCCTTCCAATGTCAACCTCATTTGGTGTCATACTTTTAATAATTAACAATGTGCTGATGATCTCAATCCTGTAGTTTGACTTTTTTTTTTGCAGAACTCCAGATCCTTATATCCACTGTTTTTTTTGAATACCTCAACCTGAAGTTCTTACCAAAACCTCAAAGTCAATATTTCTAACATGAAACCCATCATCATTCTTCCCAAACATCTGCTTCTCTATGTAAACTTGGAAACTTTGGTATTTTCTTTTACTTGGTGCCCCTCTACCTAGACTTGGGAACCTTGGTATTTCCTTTGACTTCTCTCTTTCTTTCATCTTTCTATTATATTATTTATCAAGTCCTGTTTATTCTACCTGTATTATATCTATATATTTGTCCCCTTCTCAACATTCCTATTGCTTATTACTCTTTTCAGACACAGGTACTACCTTTGACTTTGAATGATTGAATCTGTATTCACCTGCTTTTTCCAGATTGCATCATCTCCTTCTCTCATCCATGTCACATTCTGCTGCTGAATTAACTTTTCTAAAGCACATCTCTAATAATGTTGCAGATTTCAATATTAATAGTAATAATAGCAAACTTAAGGGCTTATTACACGCTACACACTCCTTTCAGCGCTTTAACATTAGCCCTTACACAAACACTGTAACATAGGTACTCTTAATATCTCTAATCTTAAGATCTCTCTCCGGAAGAGGAAACTGAAGCACAGAAAAAGGTAATATGCCCATGATCACGTAGTTGGAAAGTGTTAAATCTGGCATTTGATGATTTTAGCCAACACACTGTGTACTGCCTTAGCTATAAAACCTTGGGACTTATCTACACAGTGATCATCTGTTAATTTGATTCAATTGACTATTTTAATGGAAAAAAATTTAGTCTTGTCTCTAACAATGATATCAGTGAAATTAAAGATTTTGCGTGCTAATATATTTTTTTACATATCCATAAAATACATATAAAGCTGTTAAAATTAAAAATGCCATCAAAGTACCACTGAAAATCGTACTGCACATCGTACTTCAGCACGTCTGCAAAACAAACTTAAAGTCGTTATGATGTAATGCAAATTTTTTTTGCCATTCAGATTTATTAATGATCCAAGTCCATCTTAAATATGTAATTTTATTTCCCACTTCTATCCTTTATTCTTCTATCAGTAAAAATAAATTAATTAATAAGTGTGGCCGCTCCTCCTTGTATATACCCTGTATGCTGGTTTCCTTTTGGTTTCTTGACTTTTGTTCATGCTGTTTCCTTATGTTTAATACTCTATTAAATGAACTTTTGAATATGTCAAAATTTTATCCATTTTTTCCACTCATGAAGACTCAGCTAAGTGGGTTTAATAAATTCCTGCAACTTGATAGGATATTTCTATTTTCTAAGCCAGTGCTTTCCAATAAGCCTCTTCACAGTGATGGAAATGCACCACTGTCCAACACAGTAAACATTAACCAGTAGTGAGCACTTGAGATCTGGGTAGTGAGACTGAGGAATTAGATTTTTAGTTTTATTTAATTTTAATTAATTTAAATTTAAATAGCTGCATATGGCTAATGGCTCCTGTACTGGACAGTACAGCTCTAAACTCAATTCATTACATTAATATTGCTGATTGACCAATGTATTTAAAAAATTTATATTATAGCAGCATACAACTATATTGTCTTATTGTTTATAGTGTCCTGAAAGGAAGGATTTCCATTTTATAAGTTTTGTGTGTATTTTAATGCACCTAGCACATTTCTTTGTGTGCAAAAGTACACAGTAAATATTTATTATGTGACTAAATGGATGACCATCTGTTAACTTCAGTATTAGGTATATAAAAAGCTGCTCTATAATTTAATTTTTTCAAGATAACAAAGGTAAAATAAATGCTTATAATAAACAACTTGCCTTCATCTTTGCAATTGCCTATGTGATTCTTTAAAGTAAAGTGCTTTTGTCAGTTCATCTTTGTTTGCATGGCATTGCTAGAAATGAAAACATCTATTTTGTTAACAATCTCAATTCCAAGGTCAACCATACTGCAAAGCCCCAGATTTACAATAACTAAGTCAACAAACCTGGAACATGTTGGCCTAGATTCATCATGGTTCTAATCAGCATTTTGCACATGGGAAGCTCCCCATGTGGCTCAGACCCCTGTGACACTCATTTCTTTCTAATGCAACTGCCTGCTTCTCCCTCTGCTTGTTTCAGAATAAACGTCTTGTCAACAAAAGAATTAGATTTTGACAGTTTTTTCCTATGGTTAATTGAGGTGATAGATATACTTGACATTTATCTAAGAATAGAAGATTAAGAAATATTTTTTTCCTGACCTCCTCCTGAGCTCCTCTAAGAGCTCTGCAAAAAAAAAAAAAAAAAAGTCAAGCTACAGGACTGAGATCATCAGCTCATTGTTAATTATTAAAAGTATGACACCAAATGAGGTTGCCATTGGAAAGAGAGTAGAGAAAAGAATTCCTAAAAATATTCCTGACCTCTTCTAAAACTTTCTCTGTTTTAGAGGAGGTCACTTTCTGGGGTCCTTTTAATATGCCTGTGCAATTAATAGTAGTGATAATTCTGCTTCATATCACACATCTTTAAAGTTCTTCCTTCAAACTTACAGATAAACTTTTCTTTTTGTAGGGTTTGAATTATTCGAGTCTTAATTCACCCTCTAGTTCTTCCCCAGTTCAATCCTGTAAATTAATAGTAGTTGAAAAATACAAAAACTAGTGTGCAAACCCACTTAGTTCAAAGAAAATAGGGAAAGAGGGAAGTAGTTGAGAATACCTTCATTATTGTCCCTCAGTTTGTAAGGGCAGTCCCTGGCATTGTTAGGCTAACAGAAATAACATTTGAAAGTTTTTTTGTGCATATTAAAATTTCCTTAGGATTTAGTTGTGTTTGTTGTTGCTGATAGAAGTGCATACTATCATTTTAAAAAATTTTCTACATTTGTTTTATTTAAAAGTTTTTTTTTTTAATCATGCCAGGGTTATCTCATGTAGATATCTAATAATGTCTTCAGTCTTGAGTCTCATTATGCAATTTAATGTTAGGTATTCATTCATTATAGCTACTATATTAAACATTGTATTGTGTTTGCAGTATTTCATTTCAGCCTGTAGAACATTAAAAAAACCCCCAAAATATATAAGTACATTTTTGCATTTGTGAAAGGGATTATGAAAACATAAATGCTTTTGAAACTGTTAATGAAGTATTTCATTGTTATAACTATGATAGGTGATGTTAATATTTATTGAGAGAGTTAATACAAATAAATGGAAGATTAGAAAATGTCTTTAAAAAGGAAAGCAAAAATAATTTTCAACTTAGAAAAGTAAACCATTCTTTTTAGGCTAAACTTTGAACACAGGGAGTAGGTGAAGGAAACTAAAATAGTAATGTTAAAAAAAAAAATGTTTGCAATGTAAGAGACAAAAGAGTTAGCCAAAAAGAATATTAGATTATGTGAATAAATACTAGTGGCTTACAAAAGGAATCTGGTAGCAAGGGCTTCAAACTGAATGTTAACTCTTTCTTGAGTATTACATTTGACTTTTATATCATTTATTAAATTCATTAAAGACAATAACACTATTTAGAAAACTATTTAAATAGCACTATTAAAATCCATAAAACTATTTTAGAAAACTATTATTTCTAAATAGCACTACTTAAAAAATAAGGCTATCAAGTTATATTTCTGTTGACTGGCAATGCCCATGTAAAAGGGAGTAGAGTAGGTTAATACTTCTAAAGTATATTCAGAATTAAGGCAAGAAAATAACATAATAACTATTAGAAATAGAAGAAAAATAAATAAGAGCATTGTGCCAGGAAAAGAAAATGAATGGGATAGATTCACTATTTAAGTTTTTGGGAGGCAAAGGATTCATAGATTTATTTTTATTCCCTGCACATGTTGAGCTATAAAGAATTAATGACTTCCTGACAGTGTTTAATTTATTCCTGCCAAGGAGCTTAGATAGTAGAAAGTTTGAGCTTAAGCTATCTTCTTTATACATGTGAAAACAGGATATCAGTCAAAGTAGCGATTAAATAAGTTCCTCATGGAAGAAGTTACTTAAAATGCCAGTCTCTTGCTTGTCTCAGATGGAGACAAAAAGCCCCTAAAAAAAGGAAAAGACAATTCAATGGCCTTGCACATGTGCTAAGATAGGGTAGGATCCAGCCATTGTCCTGAGATGAGAGTGTGGCAGAAGCTTTGTTTATTACAGTTACCACTCTTAAATGTCACTGGTGTTCCTTGAGAGAAAATGTATCTGTAAATGAAAATCTGGGGCTTTCTTGAAGGGAAGAGGTCAAGAGCCTAAATATACCTCCTGGGAACTCCTAGTACAGGAGACCAAGTAGAATGACTCTGAATGACCCAGGTGAAGAACTAGTGGCAGACAGGCAATGAAATAAAATTTCCTTTATGAAAGGAGTAGTATGGGGTAGTTCTTTAGGTGGTACACAAGGGACCAACTTTTTATTGTTGTTGTGGGGGGGTGAGGTCTTGGTGGTTACGATATGACATGGGGCTGGGGCATGAAGACCCTCACACACATAGCTTTGTGGCTGTCACATGGGGAACAGTCAATATGTGAGCGGTTTTTAAAAGAGGTACTGTATATCTTCAGACTCCAGCATGGAGACCCACTAAGGCTATCTTGGCAGATAAAATAAACATCTACAAGATTGGGTAAAAGTAAACTTCAGCAGTAACACAATTTTAAAAGTGAGAAACAATGGCAATAATGGAAGGACCAACTATGAGATCCTTATAAGCCTGATTTCAGAAGAGGGTTAACTTCCATTCCTAGGGTTAAGCCTTTAGCGTCTTTTGGGAGCAATTGAGGAAAAAGTGGGTCGTAGTTGGAAGAAACAGGCTTCCTTCTGATAAGGCATGCAGGGGCTCAAATAATGAGTTAGAAAAGTAAAAAGAGATATAATTATACATGGTACTTCACAGCAGTTCAGATCTAATGATAGAAGTAACTATTATTCAATAAATTAAGCTTAAAAGATAGTCTGTACTGGCCAAGGATCAGCTGTGAATTCTGGCTTCACCCATTCTGAGAAAAGTGGTCACAGGCAGTTCTTTTACTCTGGTCCTCCTCTTTATTTCTCTCCTCACCTGCTTCTTCACCCAATTTTTCTACCAAACGAGGACTTTCTCTGTATTCCTCTCATTCAAACACCTCATGAGAAAGGATCTAACTTGTTCAGTCAGTCACTATTCAGTATAGAACTTTTCTATTGAAAATGGTTCTTGGGCTAAGCCATTTCAGAGATAGCTTCTTACACAAAAGATGGCTGCCTTTGAGAGAGGAACTGATCCTTGGTACGATCCTCTGTATTCAGGGTGTCAGTACTGAGAAATTGAAGGGTAAATTGGTCCCCATAATTTTGTGATCAGAAGGGTGATGACATGATAGCCCTACCAGCCTGGGCAGAAGCTGCCAACTGATGGGGCTTTATTGAGACTTCTAGAGACCTGAGCACTGAGAATATTATGATACTTCTGGATGTGTAATCAAAATGTATTAATCTGTACAATACATATACAGAAGTCCAAAACAGTTCTGATTTTCTCCACCAAGCATTTTTCCCCCTAAGTTCTTGCTGCTGCTCTTTCTGCCTCTGTGAATTCTACCTTGTAGGAACCCTTGGCAGCTTCTTTGTTCATTGATAAAATACTTCTGGACAAATCTGAGCCTGTAGTTGGGTAGGAAGGGGTGCTGGGCCCAGCTGTGGAGATGTGAAGATGGAAAATTCAGAAGAAGCAAATCATGGACTCATCAACTCTCTGAACAACTTTGTCCTTGTGGTTAAAGCAGCCTTTGAAAATTCATATCCTAGAGGCCTGATATCAATCTTATTTTTTAAAAAACTAATGGATTCTGTTAGTGAACAGAATTGTTGGTTCACTAATGGCTCACTAATAGTTCACTTGTGCCCATGCAAACCTAACCTTTCATTTTTACATTATTAATTAGCTACATGTTTCTAGTTTACTTTAGTGAGTTATTTGGATGAGTGGATTAGTTTAGTTCTAATTTAGAACTAAATTTAGAACTAAACTAACTTAGTTTAGAAGCCATTTTCTACTCTCACACTTATTAAACTAACCCAGTGACATTGCAAGACAGCTTACCTTTGCAGACCTAAAATTAGTCTTAAGTGTTTCCTCCTTTTCTTCCTTCTTTTTGGGAGGTTCCTTAGAAGATGCAAATTAGGGCTCCTATAGGTCTCTCCTGGATCTACACTTTAATTCTCAGATTCAAAGGGTACTAACTTAAACTTACTGAATAGAAAACAAAAGATGAGAGGATATGTAATATTGTAGAAAGAATATATACTTTGGAGCTGGGCAGATATTATCTCTAATGTAAGATCCATCATTCACTATTTATGAAATCTTAGGCAAGTTCTTATCATCCTGAGGTCAGAATTTTTATGTGTAAAGTGATGATGACAATGCATACTTCAGAGTATTGTACTAAAGGAGATAATTTAGATAAAATACCCAGCACAATGTTTGGTGCACAGTCAATTCTCCATTATTTTTAGCTCCCTTTCCAGATGGACACTCAGGGAGTCATTTTACTGTTTACTCATCAGCATATGGCTTAAGTGGTATTTCTTGTGCTTGGTTAGTCATAGGCTAGATCCTGGGAGTTATTCATCATTTTGAACAGCTCATGGAAGTCTGTTTCTTCTCATGCTGTAGCTTTGCTTTGACACTGCAGATATTTGTGCAGAAATAGAAAATAATAACTTTTCCCAAATTAACCTTTATGTGATAGTTCATATTCATTTATTACTTCATTCTGCTCAGAAATATTTATCAGAGTGGTTATTTTGTGTCAGGTTACCTTGGTGACTAAGGTAAAGTCCCTGCCCTTATGAAAATTGCATTCTAGTAGCCTGGGATGGACAACAAACCAGGAAGCAAATACATAAAACAAGTAATTACAGACTGTGAAAAATGATAAGAAGGAAATAGTATATTCAATTAAAGTAACTGGAAGGAGAAAGGGTCGAGTTTTGATTGGGTGGTCAGGAAATTTTCTTCCTTCCTTCCTCCCTCCCTCTCTCTCTTTTTCTTTCTCTTTCTTTCCTTCTTTCTTCTTTCTTTCTCTTTCCTTCCTTCCTTTCTTCCTTTCATTCACTGAGACAAAGTTTTTTGTTTTTTTTTTTTTAAGCTAGCCATGTTAAGAGCCAGGGGAAGAGAAATGCTAGACATGGGAATAGCAAGTGAAAAGCTCTGAAGCTGGAAGGAACTTGGCAGGAATGAGGAGAGTAAAGGAAGCCAGTGCAGCTGTTGCATGGTGAGATGTGACAGAGGGATAGAATGATATATTATGAGATAAAAATAATTTGACAGGAGCCATTTTTTCCTCCAAAGAACAATAGGAACTCCTGGAACCATATCATACAAAAATGACATGATTCAACTTATGTTTTAAAAGAGAACCATTTTTTGTATCTATGGAAAATGGCCAATAGTGAGATAAAAATGGAATCAGGGAGACCAGAGCGAGTTGCAGTTGTCCAGGTAGGAGATGCTGATGGCTTAACTAGGATGGAGAAAAGTAGAAATGAAAAGATTGAGATATAATTAGGAGGTAAAATTGAAATGATATGGTGATAAATTGGATTAAAAGAGTGAGGACACTGGAATAATAAAGCCAGGCTTATAAGTAAATAAAAAGATGGTATGTCAGTCTGAGATGTTAAAGATTGAAGGAGAACAGTATTGGGGGAAGAGGGAGCAAAATTTCTTTTGGAGATGAGATATATTGGAGGAACTTAGCTTAAACCATCTAAGTTGGAGATCTAAAATGGGTAGTTTGTTATAGGAATTTAGAATTTAGGCAGTTGAGAATAGGAATTTGGAACTAGGAAAAGGTATTAGATGAAGATGCAGATTTAGAACTAATCATCATAAAGATATTTCATACTTTAAGGTCATGTTGGCAGAAAGTATAAGATAAAAGATGATTCCAGATAGTTTCCTGATGCCAGCCAATAATTTCATGTGGTCACAGGAAGAAGAGCCAGCCAAAAAGACTGAAAAAGCAGGGCTGGTGAGGCAGGAGGAAACCTTGGAGTGTGTAGTGATATAGAAGCCAAGAGAAGAGAGGTATTCAAGAAGGAGGGGTGAGATCTTTAATGCCACTGAGCCATTATGTAAGAATAGAATGGAGAGATTCAAGTGAATTTTGGGAATGTATAGCTCTCTGGTGACCTTGCAAGGCAAAATCCCCATCATTTTGGGTAGCTAGAAACCACAGTGAAGGAAGTTGAATTGGAATTGGAATATGAGGATCTGGAGATGGCAGCTGTAAACAACTCATTAAATAAGTTAAAAAAATTTTACTTACTATTTATTTAAATGAGCTGAAAAATAGATGGTACCTGGAAGAGAATGTGGGGTCAAGAAAGTTTGCTTTTTTTTTTAAATTAATTAATTAATTTACTTTTTTTTATTTTTACAAGAGATAAATAAACTGACACCAAGCATTGTAAATGGATGACCACAACAAAAGCAACAATGATTACAATTACCAAACATGAAACACACTCATACTATGTCATAATATTGACATTCAGTCCAGTAATCCTCCACTGTAACAGCTCCTTTACTTTGCAGTGAAAATTGATTTGTGTATTTTTTGCCTCTGAGTCTTTGTGGGATATTTTTTTTTTATTCAAACAGAAAGTCACAAAAATTATAATCATCCTCATCAGTTCACTCAGTCCCATGTATTTAATTTTTTTTATCTTGATCTTTTGTTAGCACTTTTATGAATTCATCAGTTTTCCATTAGAGTTCTGAAAATGCTTATTCATTCAGTTGAGCAGTATAGTCAATTACCAGAAACCTGTACTTGTCAGAGTCTTTTCCATGAATTCCTTGAAGATGAAACCCTTTTATAGGAACATTTTTGTGAAAGCATCAGAGTACACCCAGAGCTGTCTGTAAATGACAAAAGACTTAAAAATGACCACGGTTAAAGATTTGATGAAAATTCATAATAATGCAATTGACAAGGAAATTTAGTTATTTCTGAGATATACATTTTAAAGTAATAACTAGAATTATGACATAACATTATACCAGAAAATATAAGATTTTTAGAAATTTCATGTGATGTCTGAAACATTTATATTAACATATTTCCATACAAATAACCCAAAGAAAGTTTAGTATTAGTTGTTTTGTTTGTTTGTTTGTTTGTTTATACTGCAGGTTCTTATTAGTCATCAATTTTATACACAACAGTGTATACATGTCAATCCCAATCGCCAATTCAGCACACCACCAAGAAAGTTTGCTTTTTAAATATGAGTGCTACTGGAACATATTTTTAGGCTAATTAGGAATAATTAAAAAGAAAGAGAGAAATTGGTACAGCAGGCAAAGGGAAACCCCTTGAGAAGATGAGAGCAGTTGGAATCTGTAGCACAAGCTGACAGATGAGGTCATGCCACCTATTCCATTCTAACAGGAAGAATAAAAGATACAGAAGATGGTCATGTAAGGAGGTGATTTTTGTAGATTTGAAGGTGGGAGAATGAAGGAGTTATCTTTCATGGCTTCTATTTTCTCAATAAAGTATGCAATCATTTACAAAAAATGTAAGAGGGGTAGGTATGGGTTTGTTCGAGGACATTGGAAAAGATGTGGAATATGAGCTGGAGCATAGGAAGGTGGATTTACTTGGGAAATGTAGTAAGACTGAGAGTAATATGGAGAATTCAATTCAAGTTGAAATTTATGCATGGAAAATAAAATATGCTGTCCATTTGTGAAATAGTTTTATAGCAATATTCAATTTCTTATACGGAAAGTAGAGAGAAAGCAAATAATTTGATTAAACCTGGTCTGAGGTTTGGCAAGGCATGGATGACAGAGAGAGGAAAAAAGATTTGAGGCTATTTTCAGGGAGTGATTATAATGACCAAACATGTATTCTAAACTGGATTAAGAAGGTGTAAGATGTAAAGTGGGGGAGAATAGAATACCAGAATCAAGAAAAATTGGTGGGGTTATTAATCATATAGTGTGGGTAAAGTTGTAAGTGAAATGGAAGAAAAGCATATGGTGGTTAGCAAATGGAATGCTAAAATGGAGATTTCTAATGTAGAGTAGTTATTGATGTTGAAAAGTCCAGAGTGTGACAATATGAGTGGGTGGCTGAGGTTGGGGAAAAGAAAATGATAGTTAAAGATGAGGAAGTCAAGGAACTGAGACTAGAGTTGTTAGGTGGGTCATTCACATATATAATGACGTCACTCAGAATAAAACCAGGTGAGACTGAAGGAAGATGTGGGATGGAAATGCAATGAAACAAAAGCTAAAATCTTCAACCAGTAAATAGAAGGTTAGAAGGTACCTGGAGATGAAAGTGAGCAAGAAACCCTATTCTCTATCTAGTCATTTTATAATTCTGTTTTTGATTTCAACATTACAATAGCCAAAATCCTTGAAATATAATTGGCTGCAAACACAGGCTTTTACTAAAGTATACCATTATATTTATGTATCCGACTGTAGAGACTAGATATAGCCACCATAATTCCCATTATATACATATATATATATATATTAACATCTTTATTGGAATATAATTGCTTTACATTGGTATGTTAGTTTCTGCTTTGTAGCAAAGTGAGTCAGCTATACATATACATATATCCTCATATCCCCTCCCTCTTGCCTCTCCCTCCCACACTCCATATCCTACCCCTCTAGGTGGTCAAAAAGCACCAAGCTGATCTCCCTGTGCTATGCAGCTACTTCCCACTAGCTATCTATTTTACATTTGATAGTGTATATATGTCCATGCCACTCTCTCACTTCGTCCCAGCTTACCCTTCCCCCTACCCATGTCCTCAAGTCCATTCTGTATGTCTGCGTCTTTATTCCTGTCCTGCCACTAGACTCTTCATAACACTATTTTTTTTTTAGATTCCATATATATGTGTTAGCATACAGTATTTGTTTTTCTCTTTCTGAATTACTTCAGTCTGTATGACAGACTCTAGGTCCAACCACCTCACTACAAATAACTCAATTTCATTTCTTTTCATGGCTGAGTAATACTCCATTGTTTATATGTGCCACATCTTCTTTATCCACTCATCTGTCGATGGACACTTGGGTTGCTTCCATGTCCTGCCTACTGTAAATAGAGCTGCAGTGAACATTGTGGTACATGCCTCTTTTTGAATTATGGTTTTCTCACGGTATATGCCCAGTAGTGGTATTGCTGGGTCGAATGATAGCTCTTTCTTAGTTTTTTAAGGAACCTCCACACAGTTCTCCATAGTGGCTGTATCAATTTACATTCCCAGAAACAGCACAAGAGGGTTCCCTTTTCTCCACACCCTCACCAGCATTTATTGTTGGTACATTTTGTGATGATGGTCATTCTGACTGGTGTGAGGTGATACCTCATTGTAGTTTTGGTTTGCACTTCTCTAATGATTAGTGATGTTGAGCATCCTTTCATGTGTTTGATGGTAATCTGAATATCTTCTTTGGAGAAATGTCTAAGTCTTCTGACCATTTTGGATTGGGTTGTTTCTTTTTTAGATATTGAGCTGCATGAGCTGCTTGTAAATTTTGGAGAATCCTTTGTCAGTTGCTTCCATTGCAAATATTTTCTCCCATTCTGAGGATTGTCTTTTTGTCTTGTTTATGGTTTCCTTTGCTGTGCAAAAGCTTTTAAGTTTCATTAGGTCCCATTTGTTTATTTTTGTTTTTATTTCCATTTCTCTAGGAGGTGGGTCAAAAAGGATCTTGCTGTGATTTATATTTTTGTCTTTATTTCCACTTCTCTAGGAGGGTCAAAAAGGATCTTGCTGTGATTTATGTCATAGAGTGTTCTGCCTGTTTTCCTCTAAGAGTTTTATAGTATCTGGCCTTACATTTAGGTCTTTAATCCATTTTGAGTTTATTTTTGTGTATGGTGTTGGGAAGTGTTCTAATTTCATTCTTTTACATGTAGCGGTCCAGTTTTCCCAGCACCATTTATTGAAGAGGCTGTCTTTTCTCCATTGTATATCCTTGCCTCCTTTATCAAAAATAAGGTGACCAGGGCTTCCCTGGTGGCGCAGTGTTTGAGAGTCCTCCTGCCGATGCAGGGGACACGGGTTCGTGCCCCAGTCCAGGAAGATCCCACATGCCGCGGAGTGGCTGGGCCCGTGAGCCATGGCTGCTGGGCCTGCGCGTCCGGAGCCTGTGCTCCACAACGGGAGAGGCCACAGCAGTGAGAGGCCCACGTACCGCAAAAACAAAAACAAAAATACGGTGACCATATGTGTGTGGGTTTATCTCTGGGCTTTCTATCCTTTTCCATTGATCTATCTTTCTGTTTTTGTGCCAGTACCATACTGTCTTGATTATTGTAGCTTTGTAGTATAGTCTGAAGTCAGGGAGCCTGATTCCTCCACCTCGTTTTTCTTTCTCAAAATTGCTTTGGCTATTCGGGGTGTTTTGTGTTTCCACACAAATTGTGAAATTTTTTGTTCTAGTTCTGTGAAAAATGCCATTGGTAGATTGATAGGGATTGCACTGAATCAGTAGATTGCTTTGGGTAGTATAGTCATTTTCACAGTGTTGATTCTTCTAATCCAAGAACATGGTATACCTCTCCATCTGTTTGCATCATCTTTAATTTTTTCATCAGTGTCTTATAGTTTTCTACATACAGGTCTTTTGTCTCCTTAGGTAGGTATCAGTGAGGTTTATGCCAGGAATGCAAGGATTCTTCAATATATGCAAATCAATCAATGTGATAAACCATATTAACAAACTGAAGGAGAAAAACCATATGATCATTTCAATAGATGCAGAAAAAGCTTTCAACAAAATTCAACACCCATTTATGATAAAAACCCTCATTTTCAGCAGATTTTTAACCAACCAAAAATTAGTGATGAAGATAACTTGGCTAATGAGAAAATGTTTATGTGTATGCAGGAACAAGAAGGTTTTCCAGAACAACAAAGGAAAATAAATAAGATGCCAATGAACTGGACAGCCAGTCTTATATCTGATTACTATTAAAAAAACAACTTTTTCCACTTCCTGATTTGGGCGCCTTTATATTCTGTATCCTAATACTCAATTACAGACTTGCATTTAATTAGATAATAAATTCTCTACATTTACACTTCCTGTAAAATAAGGGACCATTATCTTGACGTGTTTGACTTAATCTGCCAAGATTCTGACCAAAGCCTGTAACATTTTGACATTACATTTCGCAAAAAGCTTTTATATATCGAACCTTCATCAAATTGAATAATATATGTGCAGAGACTGGAAATATGTACTTTGCTCAGTATACTGTTATTAACATAACTGGCCTAGCACCAAAAATGATGAGAAGAGTTACATTTTAAAACACATAGGTATTAAACAGACCACTCTTTCATCTGTCACTAATAGTTTATATGTTTTTCTGTGTATGTGATTCAATCAGGAATTTATATGGGAAAAACTAATCAGTAAAGAAGTAAATGGGAATTGTTGCTGCCTAAAATAGGATTGGTAAAAGAGGAAGTCTAATAATATAACTGCTTTCAGAAAAAAAAAAAAAAAGGATAAAGTACTATGCTAAAATAAGTAGGAAAGAGTTAATTAAGAAGCCAAACTTGGAAGAACACTATGGGAAAGGAGGATTATGATAAGGCTTATCTCAAGGCAGTACTACAAGTGGGAGAAAATAAAAAGAAATAAAATTCACATACCAATATCATCCTATAGACTAAGTGACAGCCTACACACAAAATTACAATGCACTCCCATGAAAAAATAATTTAAAATATAATGCGTATTTTATTCTTTTTGTTGCAATGGTAAATGGGAGTGTTTCCTTAATTTCTCTTTCAGATTTTTCATCATTAGTGTATAGGAATGCAAGAGATATCTGTGCATTAATTTTGTATCCTGCTACTTCACCACATTCATTGATTAGCTCTAGTAGTTTTCTGGTAGCATCTTTAGGATACTCTATATACAGTATCATTTCATCTGCAAACAGTGACAGCTTTACTTCTTCTTTCCCAATTTGGATTCTTTTTATTTCTTTTTCTTCTCTGATTGTTGTGGCTAAAACTTCCAAAACTATGTTGAATAATAGTGATGAGAGTGGACAACCTTGTCTTGTTGCTGATCTTACTGGAAATGGTTTCAGTTTTTCACCATTGAGAACAATGTTAGCTGTGGGTTTGTCATATACAGCCTTTATTATGTTGAGGTAAGTTCCCTCTCATGGGCAGTGAGGGGCCCGTGTACCGAAAAAAAAAAAAATCTGCTGAATTTACTATCATGTTTAGCTATGGAAGGAGTCTTCCATGGAGGAGATATATATATATATACACACACATATACTCTCTTTATAGGATTATTTCTCCCCTCTGCTCAGTTTAAGACCAAATAGTAACGTTTGTTGTTTCATCCGTGTAACAAATGTATAGTCTCTTTTGCAGTATTCTAGGAAATGAGCAGATATCAGTGAACCAAATAAACAGAAACAAAGTAAAAAACCCTGCGCTCATCAGCTTACATTCTAGTTGGGGGAGATAGATAATAAAATAAATGTTATATGGGTATATTAGATGACAATTAGTGTTCCACAGAAAGAAAACACCAAATAGGATTGGGAATATTAGGGTAAGGTAAAATTTAAAATAGGGTGCTCAGGAAGGCCTCACCGAGAAAAGAACATTTGATTAAAAACTATTAATACATGGACATGAGAAAATGAGGACTAGGTATATCGGGAGGAAGATTGTTCCAGGAAGTGGGAATAGCAAGTGCAAAGGTCTTGAGTTGGAACTCATCTGGCTGCGGAACAGCTCAAAAGCCAGTGTGGCTGGAGGGGTGTAGGGGAGGATGAGAGTGGAAGGAAATGTTAGATCATGGAGGGACTCCCAAAGCAGTGTAAGAACTTTGACTTTTCCTCTGATTGAGATTGGAAATTAGTGAGCAGAGAAATGAAGTCATCTCACATAAGTTTTAAAACAGTCACTCTGTGTTGAGAATAGACAGTACGGAGAGCATGGGTAAAAGCAGGTAGAATAGTTACCATATATTGAAATAATCTAGGTGGGAGATTATAGTGGTTTATAACAGGTTGCTGGGGGCAAAGATGGTGAGGAGTAGTTGCATTTTAGATGCATTTTAAAGACAGAATGGGGACTTCCCTGGTGGTCCAGTGGTTAAGACTCTGAGCTTCCACTGCAGGGGGCACGGGTTCAATCCCTGTTCTGAGAGCTAAGATCCTGCATGCTGTGAGACCAAAAAAAAAAAAAAAAAAAAAGACAAAACCAACAGTAGAAATCTACTACAAAAGTATGCACTGGGGTGCATGACAGTGAGAGGAGACAGAAAAACCTGTATTTTTTCCTTTATTAAGCTGAAGAAGCGCTGGTTTTTCTAAACTGGGGAAGTGTTCTATAACAGTGCTAACGGGTTTCTCTCCATTGGAAAGAATCTATGCTTGTATAATTCCTTTCTTCTGAGAAAATCACCAGAATAGCTTTTGTCAATATGCAAATATAAAATAAGTACCCCCTCAGTGTTCTGGAGAAAGAGTAAAAACAATCTGTCTGAATCAGAGAACAGGCTCATCTCTGAATATAGATGGGATTTTAAAGTCTCTCTCTCCCTCTCCTGCATGGATATAAGAAGAATAAATAGCTTAAATTTGGGGGGGAGGAAATTTATGTGCATGTGGAGGATGGAGTTGTACATTTGTATAAGTATAAGTTCAAAATTATTACAGCACATCTGATGTATTTGGCTGAAGCCAAATGAGGCTGGCAAACAGGAATGAGGATAAAAAGGCTCTCTTAGAGCAAGCTTACTTTACATGTAGCATATTTGGACCAGTGATGAGGAATAAACATCAGGACATGAGATTTTGAAGGTAAAAGTTTTATCCAAGCCCAGGAAGTGAGTAGTGCTAGAACATTCCATGGTGCAGTAGCACTAACCTGGCTCTGTGGCATGTACTGGAAGAAAATGATTACCCCTCCCCCATGAATAAGGAATAAAAGAGCTGGTCATGAAGCACTGCAACACTTCATTAGGCTGTGGACCAAGTGTCACACCCATTGAGTGGTCTTCTCAGAGGGACATACCATCTACGAATATTTGTTGAAATAAAAATATAACAAAAGAATAAACAACTAAATTAAGCAGACATTTCTTAATGTCACTTCACTTCTCTGGTTAAAAGTTGCATATTTTAAAGGTACATTAATTCTATTAAGATGTGGAAGTACTGCTTATTTCATGAAGTATTAATTAAGGAGTTCTTGAAAAACCTAAAATAATTAGTACAGCAATGTAGGTGTCTTTTTTTTAAACCATGGATTATTTTAAGGTCTAGGAAAATCTAGGTTTCTGCATCTGTATTTTAATAGATTTACATATGATAGTATACTGAGAAAATCTATTAATGCTCTAACAACAGCATTAATAACATTATTTTGTTATTTTATAGCCTCTTCCTAAAATGTAAGACTTAAAGAAAAGTTAATCAGTGCTTATTTAAGAGAAAATCTTGCATGATGATTAAGAATTTGGGTTCTGGAATCAGACTGCTCTGTGTTCATTTCCAGCTATCATTTTCCAGCTTTGTGATTGGGCCATATTAGTTAAACTTTGTATGCCTAGTTGTCTCATAAGCAAAATGAGGATAATAGTACTCAGTAGGCATCTGTAAGGACCAATCTATATTTCTATCTATGTATCTAGATCTATCTATAGATATAGAGATAAGGTAAAAATATATAACTATCCTAATATTAGTGCCTACTGCATAATAAGAACTAAAAAACTTACTATTATCTTGGGAATAATTTTTCCAATTATGATTTTGAGATTTTAGCACTGTTGAATTATACTGTTCACTCACTTATGTATACAACAAATATTGAGAACCTACTATGTGTCATACAATGTGCTAGGCACTGGGGATATATCTGTGATCCAAAAGGATATAATACTTACACTCATAGATGTTACAGTTATAGGGGAGCAGAATAGGCCACACTGAAATGTGCCACTTGGCATGTGAATTATTTGGAGCTGAAGACAATCAAGGTCCAGAAAACCCAGGAAGAAATTTTTTACTTCCCCCTTAACTGCCATAAAGAATTTAGAAAAAGGGTCTGGTTGAGGAAAAGAGCTATCACCAGAGATAACTACAAAGAGTGTAGGCTAGGTGTGGTAAGCTGTGGGGAGCTCAGCAGGGTTTGTTTATTCAAATTACTCTCTGTGTCCCATTGTCTCTGCATGGCATGACAAACATTTGCTTAGCAAACATTTGTTCTTCCCATCTTCCTGCGAATTGTCTTCTTTCCCTTTGAAGCCACAGAGCTCTACCCCTTCTTCTCAGCTCAGGGTGGCATTTAAGCCTCAATGTTCTGACTCACTTGAAGTGTTTCATGTATATGTAAGGCTCCTGTATGTATGAAATTAAATTTTTCTACTGTTAATCTGTCTTATGTCAATTAAGTTATTAGGCCAGCCAAAAGAACCTAGAAAGGTAGAGGAAAAAAATTCCTCCCTTAAAGTGTACAGGGCATATAACATATTTAAAATACTGAAAATGCAAACTTGAAAAGTAAAATAAACAGGTTTTAAACGTTCAAATAACAGGTCAAATCTAAGCTAGAATAATTTTTTTGTTCTTAAAATTATATTTAAGATAAAAAAGATAAGGCAATCCATAGATTCAATGCACTCCTTATCAAAATACCCATGTTATTTTTCACAGAACTAGAACAAATAATTCTAAAATTTATATAGAAACACAAAAGACCCTGAATAGCCAAAACAACCTTGAGAAAAAAGGAGAAAGCTGGAGATATCACACTCCCTGATTTCAAACTATAATACAAAGCTAATGTAATCAAAACAGTATGGTACTGGCACAAAAACAGACATATAGATCAGTGGAATAGAATAAACAGCCTGGGAATGAACCCACACTTACATGAGCAATTAATCTACAACAGTCAAGGCAAGAATATGCAATGAGGAAAAGACAGCCTCTTCAATAAGTGGTGTTGGAAAAACTGGACAGCTACATGTAAAAGAATAAAACTGAACTACTTTCTCACACCATACATGAAAATAAATTCAAAACAGATTAAAGCCTTAAATGTAAGACCTGAAACCATAAAAGTTCTAGAAGAAAACAAACAGTATGCTCTTTGACATCAGTCTTAGTAATATTTTTAGGGGGATATGTCTCTTCAGGCAAGGGAAACAAAAGCAAAAATAAACAAATGAGACTACATCAAACTAAAAAGCTTTTGCACAGTGAAGGAAGCCATCAACAAAACAAAAAGGCTGTCTACTGAATGGGAGAAGATATTTGCAAACTATGTATCCAATAAGGGGTTAATATCCCAAATATACAAAGAAGTCATACAACTCAGCATCAAAAAAAACAAACAGCCTGATTAAAAAATGGGCAGAGGGGGCTTCCCTGGTGGCGCAGTGGTTGACAATCTGCCTGCTAATGCAGGGGACACGGGTTCAAGCCCTGGTCTGGGAAGATCCCACATGCCACGGAGCAACTAGGCCCATGAGCCACAACTACTGAGCCTGTGCGTCTGGAGCCTGTGCTCCGCAACAAGAGAGATCACGATAGTGAGAGGCCCATACATCGCCATGAAGAGTGACCCCTGCCTGCCGCAACTAGAGAAAGCCCTCACACAGAAACGAAGACCCAACACTGCCAAAAATTAATTAATTAATTAATTAATTTTAAAAAATGGGCAGAGGATCTGAATAGGCATTTTTTCAAAGAAGACATACAGATGACCCACAGACACATGAAAAGATGCTCAACATTACTAAATAATCAGGGAAATGCAAATCAAAACCACAGTGAAATGTAACCTCACACATGTCAGAATGGTTATCATAAAAAAAAACAACCCAAAACAACAAGGAAAACAAATAAGAAGCGTTGGCAAGGGAGTGGAGAAAAGGGAACACTTGTGCACTGTTGGCAGGAATGTAAATTAGTGCAGCCGCTATGGAAAATAGTATGGAGATTCCTCAAACAATTAAAAATAGAACTATCATACAATCCAGCAATTCTACTCCTGGGTATTTATCAAAAGAAAACACTAATTCAAAAAGATGTATGCACCCCTTTATTCATTGCAGCATTATTTACAATAGCCAAGATATGGAAGTAACCTAAGTGCCCATCAATAAATGAATGGATAAAGAAGATGTTTTATATATATATATATATATATATATATATATATATATATATATATACACACACACACACATACACACACACAATGGAATATTTCTCAGTCATAAAAAAAGAATGAAATCTTGCCATTTTGTGACCACATGGATGGACCTATAGGGTATTATGCTAATTGAAGTAAGTCAGGTAGAAAAAGACAAGTAATGTATGATTTCACTTATATGTGGAATCTAAAAAAACAAGACAAATGAACAAACATAACAAAACAGGAACAGAGTCATAGCAGAGAACAAACAGGTGGTTGCCAGAGGGGAGGAATGTGGTGGGGGAAGGAGAGAAATAGGTGAGGATATTAAAAGGTGCAAACTTCCAGTTGCAAAATAAGTGAGTCAAAGGTACAAACTGTACAGTGTGGGGAATATAGTAATTATGTAATATCCTTGTATGGTAACAGATTGTAACTAGATTTATCATGGTGATCATTTTGAAATATATAGAAATATCAAGTCACTATGTTGTGTAAAAGGAACTAACATAGTGTTGTAGATCAATTATACTTAAAAAAAAAAAAAAGCAAAGAAAATCGTAGAAAAAGAGATCAGATTTGTGGTTACCAGAGTCAGGGGTTGGTGGGAGGGGAAATTAGATGAAGACAGTCAAAAAGTACAAACTTCCACTTATAAGATAAATAAGTACTAGGGATGTAACGTACAACATGATAAGTATAATTAACATTGCAGTATGTTATATATGAAAGTTGTCAAGACAATAAATCCTAAGAATTCTCATCACAGGAAAAAAATTTCTTTTTCTATTTCTTTAATTTTGTATCTGTGTGGATGATAAATTTTCACTAAACTCATTGTGGCAATTATTTCATGACATTGGTAAGTCAAATCATTATGCTGTATATCTTAAACTTAAACAGTGTTGTACATCAATTATATCTCAATAAAACTGAAAGAAAAAGAAAGATAAGATTGTGTAGTTTTGTGGAAATATCCAGGTGAAGAATAAGGAAAGAGTATTCTAGGCTGAGGGAATAGCAGGGGCCAAGAACCAGAGCCAAGATTTGTTCAAGAAACTAATAAATCCATCATCACTGGAAGTAAAGGGAGAATTCTATTGATGAGGTTGTAGTAAAAAAAGAATGAGATTGTGTAAAGTCTGGTAAGCCATGCTAGAGAGCTACAGCTTCATAAGAGCTGTGGGAAGTCATTTTATATGATTAATGGCAAGAGTAATATGATCATATATGCATTTTAAAAAAGATTACTCTGAAATTAGATAATGAGGCTAAAGGAAGCAACTGAGAGTGGTTGCATTGGGAACAGTGAGGAGACTTGAAGCCGTTCATTCAAGAGTGATGGTGGCTTGATGATAGTTTGAATGAGGAAAATGGATGGAAGAAAAAATATTTTAGGATATAAAACCAAAAAATATTGTAATTATTTGGATATTAGAAAGAGTAACAGAGAGAGAATAGCCAAGAACAACCCCCAGATTGCTGGGTGGATCACCTGAAAAGATTGGGGTGCCATTTATAGAAATAGGAAATATAGAAATGGTTGGGGGAAGCAGGGCAGGCCAGAGCAATAGAAGATAATACTTACTGCTTCAAACTGTGAATTGTGAATGTATTAATGCCAAGTAGGTAGTTGGATAAGTGGTTACGAATTCAGGAGAATATTTGAGACTGAAGATAGCTGTTTTTGTTATACTTCAAAATAGTAACTAAAGCCCAGTGGGAGGAATGAGATATCTCCAGGGCTAGACTGGGAAGAGAAGGAGGCTAAGGATAGATCTTGAGGAATTCATTGGAAGAAAAGAAAGAAGAAACAAAAATAAGGAGGAATAGTCAGAGAAATAGTGAAAAAAATAGCAGAACGTGGGGACATGAAATGTTAGGAAAAAGAGAGTTCTACAAAGGAGGAAGCAACCAGCAGTTCAAATTCTTCCAAAGTTAGGCAAGGTTAGAACAAACACATATCAGTTGAATTTTGGAGAAGGTAAGATATTATGACTTTTCTAAAAGTAGTATTAGTGGATCTGTGGAAATTGAAAAGAGATTGGGATGGGCTGGAAACCGAAAATGGTGTGAAGAAATGGAGAAAAGTGCTGTCAAAAAATTGCATCTGTTTGGATGGAGAGATAAGAGATAAAATACTAGCTGGATTAGTGGGTCAAAGAAATATGCTTTTGTTTTAGTTTTATTTATTTTTTAAAGATAGGGCACTATAAGCATTCTTTTTTTTTTTTTTGCCGTGCCTCAGGGCATGTGGGATTTTAGTTCCCCTTCCAGGGATTGAATCTGCATGCCTCCAGCAGTGGAAGTGCGGAATCTCAACCCCTGGATCACCAGGCAAGTCCTTATAAGCATTCTTAAAAGCAGATAAGATTGAGGTTAAAAACACAGTTGAGATACCGTTGAGAGGTAGATAATTAACAGTACAAGGTCAGAGATGAGAAAAAGACTGCAGTCTACAGAGTAATGAGAGGACTAGCCTTGGAAAGGATAAAGGGCATTCTTTCCTTTGTATTAGAGAAAAGGAGAAGTGAATTTAGCTGTACATTGGATTATGTCTTTGGTGGTAAGAGTTGGAAGAAAACTCTCACATATCTGCAGAAGATATGAGGGAAGATGGAGGGTTTTAGTTTCAAGCAGACTGGAGAAGGTTCAAAGTAGTTATGGGAAATGGAGAAGAAAGCAGCTTAGGTAAACTTAATAAGTTAGAGAAAAATTTCAAAGCCCAGTTGAAGAATATTAATTTTTTATATTAATCTGTAAAAGATATTCCTCCACCTGGATTATAAGCATGGAGAATGTACATAGTAGATTCACCTGGCATTAGGGATTTGGCATTTATATGTGGACAAAGGACTTTTAGAAATGGAAAGAATGTAGTGCATAACATGAATCATAATCAAAAGAGATGGGAGGGATACAAGTAGAGATATTGATAGACAAATGGATATAGACAGGAGAGATAGATACAATGATAGAAAAGGAAATGGTTTGATGGACTCAGCAATATTTTTAAAAAGCATAATTGCAGTAGCAGATGATATGTCCAGAATTTTAGGAGATTGTGGTCAGACAGTGAGATTTCTGAAGTAGTTTAATGTGATTGTCTGATTTATTCTGTGGTTATAAAAATGTGTGGTTAAAATGGAATGGAGAAAAATACCATTGAAGATGCAGAATTTGAGATGCAATATATACAATGTAGAATTTAAAAATAATAGTACAGTTTGGCCAGAGAAGAGCAACGTGAGCTGGGTGCCAAGGTTACTAATGAATAAGGAAAAATGACCAAGAGATTGGTAGATGGTATGGAGGGTTAGAGAAATGAAATGACATAAGCCACAAATGAGCAAGGGTAATTGTCTGAAAGTAGTATTAGGGAACAAGGAAAACACTGAGACAACTCTATCATTTTACATGGTGTGTGGCGCAATATATGGCCCTGAAGTAGAGAAGAAAACCAGGGATATGGTGTTCTCAGAGAATAACAAGTTTCTCAAGAGAATAACGTATCAGGTCAGTAGATGTAGGGAGTGCTCAGTGAAAACTTTTAACAGTGTACAGGAGATTGTTAAGAAATATATGAGCTGAACTACTCTTGAAGTTTTGAATGGGGTAGTGGTCAAAATAGTTTTAGGTGGGGAAGAAGTATACAGGTGCAACAAGGAAAGAGAGATAATGGAACACTATGGGGGCTTAATTTTTGGCATTTCCCAAAGAAAATAGGGACATAAAATGATTACTGCAAATTCTCTCAGTTCCTTGAGTAAGGTGTGTCTATTATCCCCTCACTTTGAAATAAGGTATGGTCTCAGTTGTGTTGGCTGAGGGTTTTTATTGTCTTGTAGTCTTCACTTATTTTTCAACCCATAGTATTTAAAAATTAAATTAGTTTTTTCATTTACTTAATTTTGTTGAAGTATAATTTACATGCAATAAAATTCACCCACTTTTATGTATAGTTTGATGAGTTTGACAAATGTGTCCGTCCATGAAACCACCACTACAATTAAGTTATTGAACTTGTCCATCACCCAGAAAATTTCCCTGTGTCCATATGCCATCAATGTGACCACTCACTTCCCTAGTCCTAATCAACTACTAATCTGGTTTTGTTACTATAGATAACTTTTGCCTTTTCATATAAATGGAATCCTAGAATATGTGCTCTGTATCTGGATTCTTTTGCTCTGTATAACATTTTTGAAATTTATCCTTGTGTTTTCATGTCTTAGCTCATTCCTTTTTATGGATGAGTAGTTTGGATATACCAAAATTTGTTTACCTATTCACCCATTGATGCAAATTTTGGTGGTGTTTGGTTTGAAACTATTATGAATAAAGGTGTTTTCTTATTGAGTTGTAATTGTCCTTCATATATTCTAGATACAAGTCCTTTGTTATATACACACATATTCACACACGTACATACACATACACACACACATAAAATCTTCAAGTTGTCTTTTCATTTTCTTAATCGTGTCTTCTGAAGAATAGAAATTTTACATTTTGTGAATTCCACTTTATCAATTATTTATGGTTTATCCTTTTGGTTTCTTTTCTACTCTGTCTCAGAAATTTTTTTCTAGTTTTAAGTATAGAAGTCTTTTACTGATTTTGCTTTAAGTGTTTCATATTCTTATGTAATTTAAATTGCATTATTTAAAATATTTATTTCATAATTGTTTATTGCAGTTAATTACTTTTTTTTTTTTTTTTTTTTTTTTTTGCGGTACGCGGGCCTCTCACTGCTGTGGCCTCTCCCGTTGCAGAGCACAGGCTCCGGACACGCAAGCTCAGTGGCTATGGCTCACGGGCCCAGCCTCCGCGGCATGTGGGATCCTCCCAGACCGGGGCACGAACCCTTGTCCCCTGCATCGACAGGCGGACTCTCAACCACTGCACCACCAGGGAAGCCCCAGTTAATTACTTTTAACTGGTGTTCATATTAAACTAAAATTTTTGAGCGTCTACCATATGTACTCACTTGCTCTATCTTGGAGTTACATGATGAGTAAAGTCATAAGCCCTCTCTGCTTTTTTAGAGTTTATAGTCTATTGGAGGAGACAGACATTGATAAACAGGTCACACAATAAGTGCAATAAAAGAGGAGGGCCTTGTTTTGTAGGGTATAGAATCAGGCAATTTGACCTTGCCAAGAGGGTCTTTCCTGTGAAAGCACTGGGGAGTTGAAGTCTAAAGGATGAATAAGAATTGACTAGGCAAAGGAGGGAGAGGAGAACTGTTTACTTGAAAGAAAGAACATGAACAAAGACCCTGGGGTAGAAGGAAGCACAGTGAGGAGGTGGCACTGAGAGATGATCATGGTAGTTAGGAGAGGGCAAGGAGAAGTTAGATTTGGCTCAAGAGATGTCTTAAGTGACCAGATCTTGTTCTCGAAGCCATGGTTGTCTTTATCCTGAAAGGTTGTAGGCAGGAGTATAACATTATTGTAGTTACATTTTAAAAAGGTCAGTGTGGCAGCCATGTGGGTGATGGTTCGGAGGAAAGCAATAGTAGAATTACAATAGTTAGGTGGATATTACAATAGTCCAAGATGGTAACTTGGAATAGGGTGGTGAATTGGAAATGGAGAGAAGTAAATACGTTCAGGAGATAATTCAGAGAAAACAACCAATATGAGTTAATGGTGTATTGTATTGAATATGGCAGGTAAGGAAGAGGGGAGGGTCAAGGGTGGTATCAATGTACCAGATATATGGCAGTAACATATTTAAGACAAGCTAGAGGAGATGAGGCTGATAAGTGTATTCAGAGCTCAGAAAAGATGTCTAGGGAGTAATAGAGATTTATTGCCCAAAGGATTATAGCTGTCAATTGAAGTCTTAGGTGAAGATAAATTTACCTAGGTAAGGATTATAGAATGAAAAGAGAAGAGGTCCACATTCAATTTCTGTTCTCCCTCTCTCTAATTCAAATACATTTTAGCTATGTGTGTCAAGATTATCCTATTATCTTGTTCTTTTTTCCCTTGAAATTTCCAAGTTGTCAGTTTTTCTCCTTTGATTTCTTATCTTTTGTCTTATATTTGTGATGGTTTACTTACGATGTTACACTTGTACTGTTATTAATCTTTTGTTAGTTTTATCAAATTCTATAGAATAATAAGACAAATGACAAAGGATAACTTGTCAAAACATAAATTCCTCATGTGACACTACAAAACTGACAAATAATGAGGGTTTGCTGAGCAAACCTTTGGGTGGGCATATTTACTTTGTAGGTGATCACTAGAAAGATAAAATGTGAATAGGCTGAGGAAGAAAAATTGAGAATGAAGTAGAAGAGATGTGTTATAGTATCTATATTCATAAAATATTAAAATTATCAGTGAATGTGAGTATTGTGGAAAATCTGCTTTATTATTATTATTATTGGAATATCTAGTTATTTTTTTGCCTATTTCTTTCTTGCAAAATACCAGCATAATATGAGGCATCTCAATTCCAAATAGTAACTATTTTACTACTAAATGTGAAATGTAAGAAGTAGACTGAAAATATATAAATTGTCCATTCCCCTTTTAGATACCATCTATTATTTTACTTATTCATAAAGCAATTCTTAATCTGGGAACTGAGCCAGTAAATTGATTTCATTTTCATGATTTATAACAGCTTTTGGATAAGAACCATTGTTATAATTTAGTAAAATTGGGTAACTGTTTCCTGATAACCTATAGAAAAAAATATGATTTCCTATAATAAAACACTGAACTACATCCAGTTCAGAGAAATATACAGAATTCACAAACAGAAAAATAAATCCTCTAATGCAAAATGAATATAGATATTATAGCCACTGGAATTGTTCTTAGATGTGAGCAGCTATTACTTATGCAAAGTGTCCAAGGAAGATGAATAGCCCATTGTTGAAGCCATTGAACAAAAAGCTTTGATTTCCAACAGTGATTTTAATCAGGACTCATTATATGACTTAGAATAAGATACTTAAAAATTTTATGCTCCTATTTCATCATCAGTGAACTAGGAAGAAAAATATACTTTCTCTGTCCTTGAACTCTTAAAGTTGTAAAATGTATAATGCTAGAGTATCCTACTAATATAAATGCAAAAACTTCATTACTTAAAAATTATTTAAATCCAAGCACCACTTAGATAACTTAATCCTAAAATAAATTAGGAGTATATAGGACTTAAATATTTTAAAATGCTATATATATACCAAAATATATGTTCCATCTTTCCCAATGCAACATTTTCCACCCAGGTTGTCTTTTAGAGGAGAACAGCATTTTGAATGTGAAGAGAAATCATAGACATCAGATCCAGACACCAGGAGCCTTCATTTAATGATTACAAGTTGAAAGCTAATCTGGCCATGAAGTCTTGAGATACTAAGGAGGACATCTTGATTTATGTATAACTGGGAGCCTTGTATATGGAGACAGAAAATTTCTTTATTTGGAATAGTTTTTCATTCTTATTCCATGATGGCAGGTTATGTGTGCGGCTCTCACAGTCCCTTGTACATGTTAATGCTCAATAAATATCTGAGGAAGGCATGATACCAAGTGAGATATGCACTTATTCATTTAATTAATATTTTTAAAAAGAAATAGAAACTGTCCTAGGTTCTAAGGATACAAATACACACCGAGGTGTTTAAGATCTGTCAAAGAAGGATGTACAAAAAAGTATAATAAAATACTAACTTGATAGGGCATTAATGTTGACATATGTAGTATTTTTGAATAAAGTCATTTTAGGGTGCTGCATAAGAGGGATCCAAAAATAGTGTAAGACTGAAAATATTTTGAAATACTTTTAGAATAATTTTGTTACTATGAATTCTGTTACAGAAGATTTTGCTTCACTCTTGGGTCAAAATAGCTGTCTTGGGCTTTTTCATTAATGTTTTTAGAAGACAATTTATTGACTTTCAACACTTGAAAACAATCACATTTACATCCAAAAAAATATATTATCACGAATGCAAGGGACTTTCAGGAATGAGTATCCAGGGTGGGTTGAGAAAAGTAAAGTAGACCTACCCACTCTGCTCCTGCATCCAAAGCTTGGACACACTAACATGGACCAATAAGAGTCTAATTTTTATGTCAATATTTCATTTATCCTTTCATTCATTCATTTGACAAATGTTTATTTAAAGTGCCTACTATGTGCAGGCAATGCACTGAACATTGAGCTTGGCTGTGATTAAAAAAAACTGATTCTTCCTGGTAGAGAGAATAATATGACAGGAACATAGGCCTGAGACTGAAGTGGGACTTTCTACTTCCTAACTTAAAGACAGCTGGGCCCAGGGTGTTGATTCAACCTGCGTTGCCACCCTAATTGCAGTCAGAAATGCTGGAAAAGAAGACAGAATGGAAAAATCTGCTCTGTGCAAGGTCTCCTGCTCCAATGTGCTTTTTGGTGAGGGGAATTTACAAAGGTGAGCTCAGAAAGAAAAATGAACTGGGAGAGCAGGTCTTGCCTTTAGGCTTAGAACCAACCCAGACTAATAAAATATAACAGGGGTCCCCTTCTCCCGGGCCACGGACCGCTACCGGCCTGTTAAGAAGCTGGCCGCACAGCAGGAGGTGAGTGGCAGGTGAGCGAGTGAAGCTTCATCTGCCACTCCCCTTCTCTCCTCATCGCTTGCATTACCTCCTGAAACATCCCCCCCCACCAACCACCTGTCCGTGGAAAAATTGTCTTCCATGAAACTGGTCCCTGGTGCCAAAAAGTTGGGGACCGCTGTAATATAGCACATAAAATATGGAGAATGTACAATGAAATGAATGATTGAAAAGTGAAATAAAGGGAAAAGTATAAACTATTATGCACTAGACACATCATAAAATGAAACATATAATAAATATAATATCTGAGAGTAGAAAAGTAATATTTGTCCTCATATAAAATAAGTGATAGATTATAATTTAGTGGTCAGATGATAAACGTTAGAGAAATTTTGGGTGAGAAATCTACTTAAACTAGAATAATTGAGGCCTCAAGGAAATGTTATTATCTGAGCTGGGCCTAGAAAAACAAGTTATTTCATTCAGGATTTAACAAATATTTACTAAAAATCTACTATCTGGCAGCAATGAGACTCTTGGACTCACTTGTAGATGGGAGGTTGAATTGAATGACATTTGTGCATCTGAACCACTCACTACATGCTCCAATTCTATGAGTAAAGAGGTAAACTTTGTTAGGTGGCAGGAATAGAAGAAAACTGTGGTGGGCAGAATAATGTGTCCCCCAAGAGGTCCACGTGCTAATCTCTGGAACCTGAGAATACATTATCATACGTGGCAAAATGGATTTTGCAGATGTGTTTAAGTTAAGGACCTTGTCATGAGGAGATGAGCTGGATTATTCAGGTGAACGCAATCTGATTACACGGTCCTTAAAATTGAAGAAGCTACCTTAATGTTGTAAGAGAGAGGGAGCTATGACTATAGACGAATAATTAGAAAATTGTAACATGGTTGGCTTTGGAGATGGTAGAAGGCCACAAACCAAGGAATATGGGGACCTCTAGAAGCGGCAAGAGGAACGCAGCCCGGATGACACCTTGATTTTAGCCCCGTGAGACTACAGAACTGTAAGCTGAGAGATTTGTGTTTTCTAAGCCACTACATTTGTGATAATTTGTTGTATCAGAAATAGGAAACTAATGTAAAAGTGTTCATGTAAAGGTTACAGTAGGTCCGTGTTGCAGACGGAGAAAAATATGAAGTGTTGTTAATGAACAGAGGTAAGAACTTGGTAAGAAATTTGGCTGAAGTGTAGAGTACGCGTAGAGACGTAACAGATGACGCAGTACACATGGCTCGGTTTAGGTTACTGAGGGCCTTGAAATTTAGGCAGAAAAGTTTTACTTATTTTATTATTTTTTATATGATGAAAAATAATGTTATCAAAAGTTGTTGAGCAGTATATGAGTTGATTCAGGAGAAAAAAGCCAAAGTAGTTAATACTATTGCTCTTTGCTTTTCAAGAAATCAATAAAACATAAATCATAAAAGTCAAATATAAAGTCATAAAACTAATAATATAGTATACATATTTAAAGAACTATATTCTGATTGTTTCACAAGAGCTTAAATCCTCTTTATAGTTTTTAAAATATGATTGACACTAGCAAACTGTCATTATTTTTTTATTTTTTATTTTTTTTGCGGTACGCAGGCCTCTCACTGCTGTGGCCTCTCCTGTTGCGGAGCACAGGCTCCGGACGCGCAGGCTCAGTGGCCATGGCTCACGGGCCCAGCCGGTCCATGGCATGTGGGATCTTTCCGGACCGGGGCACAAACCCGTGTCCCCTGCATCAGCAGGCAGACTCTCAACCACTGTGCCACCAGGGAAGCCCGCCAATTCTAGTTATTTAAATAAATATGACTGTATGCATACATAACCTACATGATACCTTGAATTTCAACAATACAATGAAACAGAAACCCATTAGTTAATAGTCCTTAGTTTATAGGACTTAGTTTATAAGTATGGCAACTTATAGATGTTTTCATTTAATTTAAAAAAATATCTTTTAGGGACTAACTTGAGAAACAACGATACTTTTTGCAGAACATTTTATTCAGAACAGGTTTTGACATTGCTATAATGGAAATACAAATGACTGGATAAAGTCAGCCTTTTAGGAGAAAGATGGGTTTATTAGGATTGTCAAAATCTAAATGAAGAGTTAATGAAATGCTTAAATCCTGCTGCTGTATTAGTGAAAAGACTCAAATGCAAAGTCTCTGTGGAAAGTTGTAGTCTCTGTCACTTTCAAGAAGGGGCTAACCAGTCCAACTTCACAACTGAGTAGTATATTTAAATGGGTTTTATATGAAAAAAAAATAAGTCAAAGGGGGGAAAAGGAAAAGGAGGCGCTGGGGGAAAGGGAAGAGAGGAATGGGAAAAAAACAGAGGGTTTCTAAGGATGCTAATATTTACAAAAGTATAAATTAGCTAAAAAAGTTCTGATTCATAGGTAAGTGATCTCTTGCTAAGGATCGAGCTAATTTTGGGCTTGAGAAAAATGGTTGAGAGCAGCTGTCTGCCTCTGTTTTGGAAAGAAAGGGAATCTGCTATGTTTCACTCATCATTCTTTGGGCAACTCACTGTAATATCACACAGAGTAACATTACAAATTGGTACAAAATGGGTTAAATGGAAATTTAGTAAACTGCTTCAAGTCCAAATCCAGTAATTTACTGCTTAAAAGACATGCATTTGAAAATTTGTTTTAATTTCACTTAAAAAAAATCTAAACAATGTTATTCAATCTCATATTCACCAGAAAAATAAACATTAAAAGTATTCTGATACTATCATGTGCAGGTTAGGATATGGAATAAAGGGAACTCTTATATGTTGGTAGTGGTTGCATAAATTGATGCAGCAAGTTTTGAGAACAATTTGGCAATATCGTTAGGTTGATCAGGATCCAACATTCCACTCCTAAGTGCTGTATTTACTTCAGAAAAACTCTTGCATATGTGCACAAGAAAATATGCACAAGGGTATTCAATGTGACATTGCTGTTTATAGAAAATAAACACTAAAAACAACCTAAATATCCATTATTATAAGGGAATAAAATTATATACAGCAGGTACAATGAATAATAAAAATAATAGAAAAATGTTGAAAGAAAAAGCAAACTCTTGGGCTTCCCTGGTGGCGCAGTGGTGAGAGTCCGCCTGCCGATGCAGGGGACACGGGTTCGTGCCCTGGTCCGGGAAGATCCCACATGCTGCGGAGCGGCTAGGCCCATGAGCCATGGCCGCTGAGCCTGCGGTCCGGAGCCTGTGCTCCACAATGGGAGAGGCCACAGCAGTGAGAGGCCCACGTACTGCAAAAAAAAAGCAGCAAACACTTAAGAATTCCTACAACATTATATGTGTTATTTAAAAATTTGAAACTTAAAAATAATATGTTATATGTAGACATACACGTATATATTATATATTTGTATGTAAAAATATGAAAACATGGATGGAAAGGATACATTTCAGTTTCAGAATGGTGATTATTTCCAGGATGCAAGGGGGATGGATGGCATGGAAGAGAATAAATTAGGCTGCACAAAAAGGACTTTGATCAAAATTTTACTATTTTATGTCTTTTCACAAGTATCCAAAGAAAATGTGATAATATGTTTTATTAAGTCTGAGAGGTGGGTACCATGTGTTTGCTAGATTACTGTTTTGTACTTTTCTGTATTTTCAAATATAACCCAATTAAAAAAGACCACATTTAATTATTTTATCATATGTACTAATTATCTCATACATAATCTGGTATGGTTTTAATTTGGGTTGTTTTGTGTGGTTCTGTTAATCCTGTTGCAGCCTCAGACCATAGTTTTCACTTCAGTTAGCTGGCCTATATTCCTCCCTAGATTGTGTGTTTATAGCACAGAGGTTTCTTCCAATACTATCATGCATTTGATGATCCATTTGCAAAGTTATTTGATGATCCATTTGCAAAGTTATTTCTTGAAGATATTCAGAATATCTATGGAGCTGTACTCTGCAATATTTCTATTAGTTTTTTTTTTTTTTTTAAGATTCAGTTGAATGCCCCAAATATGTTTTATTAAGCACAACCTCTGGAAAAATAAGGTCACCATTAAAAAAGGTAACTTTACTCTGCGCTGGCTAATCTGATTGATGGAGATAAATATGTGTTATTTCTGAGAAAAAGACTAGCTTGTCATTAGCAATATCTTGCTCATTGATACCAAGGGATAATAATGGAGGTGTCATTGTTCTTTCATCTTCATCCTTTGGAGAACAACCTTGACCCTTAGTTGCTTCGTTACCGTCTTTCGCAGTAAATCATCAGCCCATCCTGGACAGCCATTTAGAGAGCAATAATAATAGTAGTTAACATTTAAAAAGCTTTTATTATTTGCAGCGCTGTGATCAGCACTTTACATGGATTATCTCACATCATTTTAACAACCTGTGAGGAAGAAGCTATTATTATTTACCTTTTATAGTTGCAGGAACTGAGGCTTAGAGGGGCCAATGAAATCTCAAAGAAAACAAAAACTCTAGGCAAATGACAGCACAGTCCTAAATTAAATTGTAAACAAAAATATTTCATTCTGAGTTTGGTAAATGTCTTAGCAAAGGAAGTCTATATTTTGATTGGCCAAAAAAAAAAATCTGGAAAGAAGTTGGAAATGCTTTGCTGGTAGCAGAAAAAAGATATGTGGGAGAGGCAGAGAAACACATGGAGACTTCCAGCAAAAAGAAGCAGGTTCTATTTCTTTCCTGATAATATTGGGAGAGAAGCCCCACAGATATGATTTATTTCTCTTCTTTGTCTTCTATGTAGCTTGAGGGTTCCTGTGGAAGAAATCAAATTCTAAATAACCAGAAGCAAGACCGAGCAATAACAGAAGGCAAATGGTGAACCAGGGAGAGGTTTAGGAAGTGAATGACCTCCGTAAGGGGTAGTCTTGAGGAAGATGCACTTAGATGGCTGTTCAGGAAGCAGGTGGGGTTGGTAGTAGATGTAAGCAGCACAGGCGTACAGCGGAATCCTAGGAAAGTTAGGTAACTGACTTAAACAGTATTCATCGTTTAATGTTGCAGAAGTATTAGAGCAGTGTGGCCCAGTAGAATTTTATCTCTACACAGGCCCAGTTGGAACAGGTTTACATGAAAAAGGGATTTTTTTTTCTGTAAACTTTGATCTGTTTATACCCATTGCACTCTCAACTTTCTCTTTCTTTGTCGCAACTTTCCCTCCTTTCCATTTCTTCTTCTTTTTCTCTCTTTCCAGAAATTTGACTTTGCAATCTATAATCCAACACAATTTCCTCATTCTACCTGGTCTGCCCCTTGTACTGAGTTCGTACTTTTATGCTCCTAATTTTAAAATTGATGTCTTTTCCTCGTTTAGCTCTTTCCCTGTTTTTCCTTTGTTCACACTTCACCTGCATGCTTTCATCTACTCTTTTCCATCTGCACTTTGCCCTTCCCGCTCTGCTCCCTGTCTTGTGAGACTGACCTATGTGGACAATATATCAAGAGGTCCCCTTTCCCTCTAGCGATCACCTCCTGTTGGCTCTGCCTCTTGACCACAGTTTAGAGCTCCTGTCGAAGTAGCTCTTCTTCCAGGATCCTCTCTTTTCTTCCAGGAGCCACATACTCTTTCTCAGGTTAGCCTTAGGAATATTAATAGCTCAAGCTTTTTCTAGCCTTGGACTCTGGTGATATCTCCTGTGATTTCTTTATTCTCTGCCCACACCTTGGTAAACGGTTCATTAATTAGACCCTCTTCCAATCATCTGAATTTGAGTGTGTCATCTGTTCCTTGTTGGGATTTTTCTTTATTTTACACTATCCTGATTTAGTTGATCTTAGGCGCTCCTTTATCTATCTTGTATTTATTAACCCTGTTTTAAGCTATATTTCATGTGATCATAAGCAGATCATTTATTTCCTCTGAACCTCAGTTTTTCTTTTTCATCTAGAAAATGAGGAGGCTTATACTAGATGATTTCTAAGATTATCTTCTGGCTTTAAGATTCTGCAATTTCATGAAATAAGCAATATATAATATTTATAAAGTATATAATATTTTAATCTCAGTGATTGCTCAGAATTAGTCTCTGCTTTATGCTGACTTTGTATGAGGACTATTTCTTTATGAAAAAATCAGTACCTTTTATATGTAAAAATTTTAAATATAAGAAAATAAACCTGAATGAGTTTAAGATACAAAAATGCTAATATACATATGAAAACACAAAATAAATGGCTATCATGATTAAGTAGCTTTGAATTTGAAAACTAAACAGTAAAATTCTATTCAAAACTAGAAGCAGAAGAAGAAAGTTAAGTGCAGGTAGTTATTTAATGCACATTGCTGTATGTACTTTGAACATTTAGATTCAATGAATACAATTTACTTATATTTTTAGTCATGGGATATGGGAAGAGCAGTTGCTTTAAATGTTATCTATAAAAGGTTTAGCTGTCAGTTGAACTTTTCCATTTCATTTTCCTCTTATCACTTTAGAAGTGAAGAGGTAATTTTTTGAAATATATAACGTTCTAAATGGGGGGAAAGAGACACTCTACATTGAATGGTCAAATCTCAGGGAATATTCTGTCTATATTTTAGCTGAAGGATATAAGATTGAATAATTTTAAGATGGGCTTTTTTGGCCATTGTTTCATTGGACTTGATATTAAAATACCAAACCATAATCTGATACTAATATTCCAAATAACATTGTGCATTTTTCTTTAGCTGGAAGGTGTTTTTTTTCAAAGAAGTCAAGCAGATACACCTGTGCTATTAAAATTCTTTATTTTTGAGAGCCCCTGAAAAGAAAAAAATGTACGTAGCATTTAATATTTAAATTCTGTACTTGAGGCAGACCCATGCTGCCAGGCAACTGGCCACAGAATTCAGTTCTGTCACGGAATTCTCCCCGTGGAGATCACCAAGCAGCTCCACTCTCAAGTGGCTGACAGAGAGGCGAGGGAGAATATTGCATTTGCTTTGCTTTGGCTCTGACTTAGGAAAATTGCTCAAGCAATTGCTCTTTGTAGCATGTAATGCTGTTAGCTCCTATCCCACTGCTAACAGCCTTCTACCTCCAAATAGACCACAGAGCTGATGGAAGGAAGAAAAACTACCACTTCTACTAACCCTATTGGACCATGTATAAATAGAGAGCAGTAGCTTTCCAATCCTACCGCCTCAGACTCTGTATGGGCTTGAGGACGCCAGCATGGAATCATTTACTCAATGTTGAGCCAGGTATTACCCAGCACTGTGCCAACATTCTTTTTCTAATTCAAATAGATTATATAAGTTTCAGAAAGAAAGTGAAAACGTCAGAAAAGGTAGAAAAAGAAGGGGAGATTCTGAATGCATATTTACACATTTCTTGTAACGTTTATTATGCTAAATGTGTGAATACACACATTTTACATTTTTAAGGATTGATACCAAAAAAGATTTTGCTTCTAGATTCAAGCCAGCAATACAAGGAGCTGATGTTGAAATCTGATCAGCTGCTTGGTAGCATATATAGTGTTGACAATAATCTCTTTCTATTTTTGTTATCCTAGTCACTGCATCTGATAGAGGTCAGTGTGTCACGTCCACCCATAGTGCAGGTGGTGACACAGGTGGCCATGCAGGCTGAGAACTTAACACTCTAGGCTTAGGGCTACTTTCATAAGCAAAGCTTTATTTACTGTAAAGGTGATATCCTTTGGGAGAGATTCAGGGAAATACCATGGAATGGATTTAGTTTTATATGTAATGGATTAACTTTCACATATACATTAAAGCAGTACATTCAGTAGAGCAGAAAGAGAAAGCACGTCATTCCCAGTACTAAATTCACTCTCAATGGGCAAATCGCTAACAGATAAATAGAAAAAAGAAAGGGAACACTCAGTCTTCAGATGTCATGCCTTCTTTTATAGTTTTCACATGGGCAATAGTATGAGAGAGGTATGAGTTTTTCCTTAAGGAAATGTAGACAAAAAGTGGAGGTTTGCTTATTTCTATTGTTCACCACAAGTCTGACAACGTTCATTTGGCTTCTAATGGTTTGTTTTCTTGAACTCAATAATGAAGTTCAGTTTTCTTGTCTGTCAGACCAGACTTGACCTTATGGAAATACAAATCCCTCATGACTTTGTGAGGATGGAACAAAAAAGAAGAGTAAACACTTTCCCACTAAATCAGCTGAATAATCTTAGGGGAATAGTATAGCAAATAAAATTTAAATTTATCCTGATAATTTAGAACCAAGCCCTCAAAAGTGTTATTAACATAGAGAAAAGCACCCTGTTACTTTATTTTACATGGAATAAAGCATTCACGGGGAGACCATTAAAATTCTCATCTTCCAAAATGTATATGTTCAAGGCTGGCCATTGTAAGAGGGGTTACTGTGATCTGAGAGCTGCTTCTCTCCTACACCAGATATCTGTATTCCATTTTGAAACTGTGCCAAACTATTTATCTCAAAGATCAGAGCACCTAACAAGTTAACTGGAGGGACTCCCTTTTGTTTTAATGTTTTGGTGGATTCATTATCAGAACCAGTTTTCTTTAGCAAACATATAAATTTATCATAACTTCAGACCCCTGAAAGTGATGCAAAATCAATCAGCCATGACCATTACTGCCAACTGAGACCATTGGAAGGGGGCCCTGGAATAGTGTAATTAGTTGCCATTACGTGGCTGCAAGCCTGCAATTTTCCTACTGACTCTGACCCGCTGCCTTGCTTAAGTAAGTATTTGCACTCAAACTCATGATAATCGATCCCCTTCTGTGTCAAGTGTCTTCATAACTTTAAAAATTAAAGATGCAGAGTGTCTCAAGTGGTTTGGGTAGGCAATTTTATTCCAATTTTATTATCACAATGGGTCCATAATATGCATGGAGTGTCCTTTCTGATTAGCCATGCCTCAGCAGTCATCCACTCTATTTCCATATTTGCCTGTCTTTCCCTCCTCTGTCCCTCCTTTGCTTCCAGTCTAGGCTTCCCCTCATTTTCTGAGAAAATGGAAGAGGCTGCTTGCAGCAATTAACTAGCTATTCCAATTAGCTGTCCAGAATCAAGATTGGCTAAGGCAAGATGATGTTCCCTGGTAAACAGCTGCCTCTGATACACATGAAAATGATTTCTTTTTATCACTTCTGAGACTGAACAAGTGGGGCTGGGGGAGAAATGCCTCAGTGGCCAGGTACAAATGAAAATTTTGCTCTAATCATTGGAATGTATTTTAAAATTCTCTCAGTACCAAATTATGGAAAGCGAGTGTTTTATGTTCATCTAGCCTATCGATGGTGCTGCTATCGGCTAGGAATGCCTGGGGCGCTCACCAGGGCTTGCACTCTTTGTGGTGAGTTCCCCCATAGACAGTTCTCTGTCCAAAGCCAGTGCTGTGGCTGGACTGGACCTTGTAATTCTTATTATGATTGTCAGACACGCCTCAGCAACAACCATCAAGGAACTTTGAAAAAACAAGCTTATTAATTCACACACATGTCCTGGTGGGTACATGGCCACCCAGAGACAGAGCTTGCAGATCTGGGGCTCTGCCTTTATTGGAGCCAAGGGTAGGGTTCCTGAGATTTCTTCGGTTCACTCTTCTTTGATGAATTTAAAACAGAAGGAATTAAAGTGCTGGAAGAGAAAAGCAGGGTCCTCAAGTGGTCAGTTATCTGGGTCACCTGAGGTTTTGTAAAAGGGGAACTTCATGGGTGGGGCCGCCTGGTCCTTTATCTCCTTGTGTAGCTGGGAATATGTCTGAGGTGGAGTTCTTTGAGGTAGATGCATTGACAATCAAAAGCTTAATGTCAGGCACTTACATTACAATCAAAAAGGCTAATTGCCAGGCACTTACAGTACAGTGAGGCAAAGAGAAAAAAAAATTAGCTTATTTAGCAGACTGTGAAGTGACAAAAATTATTTTAAAACAAATTGTAGCACGCTTGAATAATATTATAAACAAGTTGAATGTAAGTAATTAGGGAGCAAGTTAGTTAATGACAAGATCAATTTGGTTTTTTTTCTTCAGATTCTTTTATCATATTTCTATTTTTGTTTCATTTCCTAGTAAAGTTGGCAATCGTGTCTTTAACTGTATATGAGGAAGTATATTATTCATTTTATTGGTCACTTATAAGATGAAACAATAAAAACTCAAATCATCCTTTACTACAGGAGCAGTTATAAAAGCAATGATAATATCCAACTTCCGTAACAAATACATCAGGGCAAAGTATTTTTAGCTGCCCTAGGGCCATTGTCTGAACCTGAATTAGGACACTTGTGTGTCACAAGAGGCCTTTTATCCAACAGTAATTGAGAAATACTATCTGGGCTAAGTCAATAAATCAAACTCCAAAGTCTTCAATAGAAAGAATCCAAATTTTGTCACAAAATGACTAAAAACATTTGGGCATTCATTTTATTTCGCAGGCAATGTGGTTCCCTGATATAAATAAAATCATGAAAACTGCACTGGGGAAGTAACTTTAATCAAATTCCAAAGTTTAGAATATCCTGAAGATGACCCACCCCTACGTATTTCCAAAATTGAGAGGGTTTTCTTTTAAATAGAGATTTATTTGTATAACTATAAATGGAAAGGGTCTGTTCCTTTGTAACACATGCAGAAATCAATGGAGGCAGGTGAAAATCAGACCCATACTTGAGATCATTTGGAGTCCGACATTTACAAAGGTCTCTAGTTACAGATGCTCATGCTTTCCTTGATTTGTTGCAGTGTGAACCACTGGTCCATTCTGGAAGCTGTCTTGCCACTAAAGTCCTTTACAGGGACTTCTCTTTTGTGACTATCTGATTGACAACTGTTCAATAAATTTTCAAAATGAGTTGTTCATGGGATTACAGACATTGGTTATTACCTCTAAAACTTAATTTTCAAGTCAAATATAAATTATTTCCAAGTTTAGTCATTATATTCTTATTTCTAGTTCCCCATACCCATTATTGTCAGATGTTAAATCTAAATATGAATTTAATTATTGTAAAATGCTGCCATTTGATCACTTCCTGGCTCTAAGGACAAGAAGTCAACTTCACAATGAGTTCTTAACATAGTGGTGACTTATTGTATGAATTTTGGTGATAAATACTTGACTTCAGTGCCCACAATTACTCACCTATAAAATACTTTTGTTATGCTCACAGAGATGGAGCAAAACAAATAGCAATAGAATAAAATGCTCGTGTTGTCTTCAAAAATAAATCTATTTCCCATTTTAACTGGTGATTGGGCAAGATATATTTAATGTTTAAAATTGCAAATGTTTGTGGTATAGTATTGGAAAATAAGTTTTTATTACCTTAAATTATTTACTGTAAATTTCCTTACACAGACAATTGAATCTTATATTTATTACTCATTTTTAAATAAATGAGAAAGATAACTTTTTATTATAATTAAGATGAAAGTTTTCTTTTTACAAACACTAATGAGGAAAACATCAAAGGATGAGGTACGATTAAAAATGTGTTTTAGGGGCTTCCCTGGTGGTCCAGTGGCTAAAATTCTGTGCTCCCAATGCAGAGGGCCTGGGTTTGATCCCTGGTCAGGGAACTAGATCCCACATCCCGCAGCTAAGAATTCGCGTGCTGCAACTAAAGATACCACGTGACGCAACTGAGACCCGGCACGGCCAAATAAATAAATTTTAAAAATGCGTTTTAAAGGTATAGATTTTTGTGGGGCTCAGACAAATCTCAATTTTCTCCTAGTTTGGAAGCAAACTTAAGCCATGTTGCTTTTTTTTAAATTTCAGATATTCTATAAGGTCTACAAGTGACATGAAATTTACCACACATTTTAGTCTCTAACTATCTATCTATCTACCTATCGTCTACATCATCATTTCTGCCTTGTCTTCTGTAAATGATTAGGTTCTTAAAAAGACTGGACTACGAGTTTCATTAAGTATATACTAAAGTACTATATAATGAGATTCCCTAAATTGAATCTCTGATTAGCTGTTAAGCAGATATGGATTCTCTAGACTGCCCTGTCTGATATTGTAGCAACTAATCCTGTGTAACGATTGAGAACTTGAAATGTGGCTTGTGTGACTGAAAAACTGAATTTTAAATTTTATTTAATTTTAATTAACTTAATTTTAAAACTGATACTTTATTAGAAAGTTTTTAAGTTTGGAAAACTTGGGTATGTGAATGTATTTTTTCAATTATAGACTTATTAAATCTCAATACATACTAAGTATTGCTGATGAGTATTTAGTGTCTGAAATGAGATGTTTTGTAAATGTAACATACACTTCAGATTTCAAAGACTTAGAGCTGTTAAAAGAAAATTTCAGATCTAGTTGGCTTTTATTCAGCAATTTATGAATTGGGAATCATCTCAGAGAGGAGCTTCAAAAAGTTGCACAAAGTGAGAGGGTTTTATAGACCAAGGTGAGCAGGAACCAGGAAGTTACAGGAATTTGCTGATTGGTTAAAGAAGGGTTACTTTCCTTGTATGGAGCGAAAGGAAGACTTGGAGCTGGTCGTGTAACTTGTGCTGAGCAGACAAGTGCTGGTTGGTTGACCTAGACCTTCTTTTTCTGGGAGAGCTGAGCATAGAAACAGCTAAGTTCTGGTTTGCTGAGGTGAGGCTAAGCATGAGGGACTCCACGTTGATCCTAGTCTGGACACTTTAACGTATGAAAAACAAATGGAAAATATTTCATTAATAATTTATCTAATATTGGGTAGATGTTGGAATGACAATATTTGGAAAGATTACATTAAGTAAAATATATTATTAAAATCAGGGCTTCCCTGGTGGCGTAGTGGTTGAGAGTCTGCCTGCTGATGCAGGGGACATGGGTTCATGCCCCAGTCCGGGAAGATCCCACATGCCACGGAGCGGCTGGGCCCGTGAGCCATGGCCGCTGAGCCTGCATGTCCGGAGCCTGTGCTCTACAACGGGAGAGGCCACAACAGTGAGGGGCCCGCGTACCGCAAAAAAAAAATCAGTTTCACATGTTTTTCTTTAATTTATTTAATGTGGTGACTAGAAAAGTTGAACTTACATACTTGGTTTGCATATACTTTTATCAGACAGCACTGCTAGAAGAATACCCTAAGAGAAAGGCTACTATTAAATGCTCTGTATATAAAAATAAATTTCAAATGAATTGAAGAGTGGTGTGAAAATAAGTCATAAACAACTGGATGATATTCCTTTTATTTTTGTCTGAGTAATGGTTTTATCAGAATAAAGAAAAAGGAAGAAATCATAAATAATATATTGATTGCTTTGACTATATAAAATTAATGACCTGTGTGTTTCTGTGTGTGTATATTTTAAGAATCCATCATGAATAAAACTAAAAAGCAACAGTTTACTATCTTGTGGAGGCAGTTCTTCCTATCTTCTACAGTGGGGGAAGGTCTCCTGCTCATTCCCCAGAAGTGGATAGCACTGGACCATCCTTTTGGACCCTTCCCCTAGAGAAGGAGTGAATCACCTCATTCTTATAACTGTTTTAAAGATCATTGTTCTTCTTATGAATTGGCCTTTTTCTTTCCTCAGAAGAACACATTGTCTTTCTTCATTTCTGTTTTGTGAAAAGTTTCAGTTCTTAGAAAATATTTAAGTATGCTTGGAACAACTTGTGCACACAGATCTGCTCTTTCAACTGTAAATTTATGAAATTGTAAATTTCTATTGTAAATCTATATGGATGTGAGTGGGTATGGGGGTATATGGTTTGTCAATTTTTCAGCCACTGATGGCAGGATGGATGGATTAAATTGTTACATTTCAATGGGTAGAAGTAGATGTCCCTGTTTTGGCTTTTGGGCCAAGTTATATGCTTTTTAAAAATTAACTAATTAAGGTATAATTAACACATAACATTGTATAAGTTTAAAGTGTACAATATGTTGATTTGATGTACTTATATATTGCAGTATGATTATAATCATACTGTTAGATAACACCTCCATCACATCACATAATTATCGGTTCTTTTTTGTGATGAGAACATTTAAGATTTAGTCTCTTAGCAACTTTCAAGTATATATTCTTTAGTATTCCTGGGGAATGTTTTGGTTAATGAAGTTGATAGTATTTTAACTCCAATTTGCCTTGTGTGACTCTAATTTACTTTAATTTAATGAGCACTAACTCATGATGTAATGCATTGGGAAGTATGTCTAATATTCTATGTAGACTCTTGTCAGCTATGTTTGACGTAAATCTAATGATGAGAAAACAGTCAGATACATCTAGAAAGTGAGATGTTCTACTGGTTGATTGACCTGGATCCTTTGAGGAGTCAGTATCATGAATGACCAAGAAAGGGAGGTATAGCTTGTCTAGATTGAGAGAACTAAAGACATATAATATTCAAATGATATAAACCATGGATCCTGAAAAGATATTTTGAGGGTAATTGAGAAAATTTGTGTAAGGATATTGGATAATACTGTTGTTGATTTTCTTAGGTGTGGTAATGATGTTGAGATTTCATAGGAAATAATGTTCCACTTCTTGGGAGATGCAGGCTGAAGTAGTTAGGGGTGAAATGTTATATCTGCAGCCTACTTTGGAAGGTGTGACAAAAGGCGTGTATGTGTGTGTGTGTGTGTGTGTGTGTATGGATAGATAGCAGGTATGGATAGATAACAGGTGTGGAAGAATGTTAACAGTTGATGAATCATGATGGTTTCTCTGTGCTACTTTTTCAGACTTTCAGTGGATTTAACAATTTTCAAAATAAAGATGTGTACATAGGCATTTTTTTATATGTGGCATAGGGAATAAGAAATGTGATTAATAAATAATAATTAATAATTCCATAACCCCAACATAGAAGTGAGAAATATATGAGCATATATAATGAATGATTAATAAAACTAGTATGGAAGAAAATTTTAAGATGAATAAGAAAAAGAAAATTGGTCAAATAACATGAATAGGTTATGAACAGAGGAATAAAGACAAATGGCCAATAGACATACCAAAATGTTTATCATTGATAATCAAAGTCAGGAACTTAGATACAATACTGAGTTGTAAAAACTCAGTTTTCCACCTGTGTTTCTCTCTTATTCTCACACAGAGCAGTTCACTTTTGTCACCAAATGTTGGAAACTTTCCCACACCAAGCAATTCTCTGTGACACGATCTGGATGTCCTACAATTGAACTCAATTCTAACAGTGAAGATAGTGTCAGATTCCACAGGCTAAGGGCTCTTTCCCACAAGACAGCTCTCACCTTATTTCACATGCCAATTGCAGGAAGTAGGTCCCCAGATTACCCACAACTTCTGTCTGATTTGGCTACAAATCAGAGGTTCCCATGAACCCCTCCTCATTTTCGACTGATTTGCTAGAGTGGCTCACAGAACTCAGGGAAACACTGACTAATGTTTGCCAGTTTATTAAAAGATATGATAAAGGATACAAACAAACAACCAGATGAAGAGATCCACAGTGCGAGAGTTGAGAGGATCCTGATTGCAGGAGCCTTCTGTCCCTGTGGAGTTGGGGTGCATCATCCTCTCAGCACATGGACGTGTTCCCAACCTGGAAGTTCTCTGAACCCTCTACTCTTGGGATTTTACTGAGGCTTCATCATGTAGGCATGACCAATTATTAACTCCATTTCCAATCCCTCTTCTCTGTCTGAAGGATGAGGGGTAGGGCTGAAAATTCCAAGCTTTTAATCATGGCTTGGTCTTTCTGGTGACCAGCCGCCATCCAGGAGCCATCCAGAAGGCCACTCAGAGTCACCTCAATAGAACAAAAGATCTAGCCCCAGGTGCGCTAGTGGCTAGGATTCCTGGTTTTCATCCAGGCTACGCAGGTTCAATTCCTAGGCAGGGAACTAAGATCTCTGTTCAGGGCTGCTCATTGCTGTCTCTCCGAGATCAGTACCAACTGTCTTCATGTTGTTAACTCCACATCTTCTTCTCCAATAAAACTAGCCAGTCAGGCATGGTTATAAAAAAAAGAGAGAAAAGAAAAAAGAAACACCCCCAGTGATTCAGATATTGGAATCATCAGACACAGACTAAAAAATAACCATGCTGGGCTTCCCTGGTGGTGCAGTGGTTGAGAGTCTGCCTGCTGATGCAGGAGACGCGGGTTCGTTCCCCGGTCTGGGAAGATCCCACATGCCGTGAAGCGGCTGGGCCCGTGAGCCATGGCCGCTGAGCCTGTCGTCCGGAGCCTGTACTCCGCAACGGGAGAGGCCAAAACAGTGAGAGGCCCGCGTACCGCAAAAAAACTCCAAAAAACAAAAAACATGCTTACTATGGTCAAGGAGATAAAAGACTGAGAAAAATTAAAAAAAAAAAAAAGAACAAAAGATGCTCCTAGTGTTTTCATCATTTAGGCAATTACAAAGGCTTTAGGAACGCTGTGCCAGGAACAAGGGACAGAGACCTGTACATGTATTTTCTATTATCTCACAAATACCAAGGTAGAAAATTTGCCTCTCATTTTGTGTGTGTGTGTGTGTGTGTGTGTGGTACGCGGGCCTCTCACTGTTGTGGCCTCTCCCGTTGCGGAGCACAGGCTCCGGACGACAGGCTCAGCAGCCATGGCTCATGGGCCCAGCCGGTCCGCGGCATGTGGGATCTTCCCGGACCGGGGCATGAACCCGTGTCCCCTGCATCGGCAGGCGGACTCTCAACCACTGCGCCACCAGGGAAGCCTTTGCCTCTCATTTAATAAAACATTTTAAAACTATAAACAATATGACAGTCCAAGGAAAAATATCCTCTCAAACTGCTGGTAAAAGTATAATATCTTGAGAAAACTATTTGTAAATTTGTATTGCATAATATATCCTAAGAGAATCAGAAATATCAGCAAAAATGTACTTATGAAGATTTTTTTTAAAAGGAGATTTTTTTTAAAGGCAGAGTATTACGGATTCTGGCTTCTGTTTCCTCACATTCAGAATAGAAAACATTTAAAATGCTTGCCTCTTAGTGGAGTTGCAAAGTTCACCTGGCTTCAAGAGCCACGTTAATGTCCAGAGCCTGCTTTACAAGTCCTAAAGGCCGACCCGGGAGGTATATTTCCTTTGTCCCTACAGCATGAAGTGAAGCACCTCAGGTGTGACAAGCTGAGGATGTAACATTTTCCCATTAGACTTTAAGTTCCATTGAGATGTTCCCCCATGAATCTATGCCAGAATTCAGAAACACAGAAGCCAAGGTTAGCCTCACCCTCTAGAAGGCTTAGATGAAATAGGGTGATAGAGGCTTCAGCCAGCCGCAGAGGAATGGAAGTCAGAGGGATTCAAGAAAATGGCATTTGCATTTGCACTGTGTTTATAGCTTCCACATCTTCCTGGTGAATCAAATTGCTCCCTAAAGAGGCACAGGCCTGAGTGCAGCACGTAGCGGAGATAAGGAGACCCAGTAGCATTTTCAAACCTCGGATAAGCAGATCAAGATAGCATTAAAATTAAGAGACAGAGAGATCAGTAATACATTGTTATAGCTTTGAGATTGGGTGGAAATTATTATACTTCTACAGCGTCTTTGCTTCTGAGACACTTGCTATACCGTATCACTGAATCATAGACATCTGTCACCCTTAATACATTTACTCCTTGTCAGCAGCTCTGGGCATAGGGAAAACGGTGCTCAGTTTACGACAGCATAACTATAAATCCTAATCCATTAATTTACTTTTTCTCAAGATAAGTTCTTGCAATTCAAATTACGTGATTAAAAAGCTGCTATTTTATCAGTCAAAATAAAAGCAGCTTTTCTTGTTTGCTTAATTTCCAAATTGTAGTATTTCTCCTTTTTAATTGCCCATGCTAATAGATTTAAGTGTATGGGCACATATGCAATAGTACGGCATGAAAATAACTTAGATCACCATGAGTGTTGTTCTGAATTCTTCCCAGTTTACTGCATTATTAAATATTACATAAATTATTCAATGTCCTTTATATCAAACATATATTTTTTCCTGCAAAAAGGATCAAAACTAAGTGGCATTACTTAGGATTACTTAGACACAGATTATATAATATCTTTTCTTCTTTTCCAACTAAGAAAAAACCTGCCTTTAATTTATATATTTCACTGTTTGAAACACAGGGGAAATTGTAATGACAGAAAAATGGGGAGGCAATTTAGTCTATTTACACAATAAATAGCCACATTTGTTGGTATTTAACGTTTGTTTTTTTAACTGCCTCTGTGCCCCGAGATAAAGATTGGAGCATGCACTTTCTTCTTGGTTATCTGGTCCCAACAGAATGTTGCCTGGGAGCTGGAAGGATAGACATTTAAAAACCCAAATATTTAATTATGTCTCCTGGCCTGGTTAAGAAGGCAGAGAATGTCCTTTAGAGAAACAAGAGTGCTTCTGCTTGGGCTGGTTCTTGGTTGTGTCTGAGAATGAATGTTTGGCACTCCTTCCATGGGATGGGGGTAGGCTGAGAGCGTATCAGCTTTATATTACTGCCTATTTGTAGCTCTAATATTTTCCAGGTTGGTGAATTCCCAAATTGGACATACTGAGAACCAACTACAAGTAATAGGCATGCTAAACAAGGTGGCCCCTTTTTTAAGTCAGATCTGATTGTTCATTTTATTTATATTGATCTCAAATTTGCTTCCATGTAACTGCCACCCATTGGTCCTGATTCTTCTTCCTGAAGCAACATAAAAGAACCCTTTTTCTTTTCTATGCCATAGCTCTGGTCTATTTGACATTTTCTATGATCCATGGAGGCCCATGTTAGACTATGCAATATTTTGAAGTGTTTTCCCTGAAATAATTATGTATCAGTATTTACACATCTATATTAGAATATATAAAATTATTTCTTAAAGATCAAAGACTAGCCCTTCTTGAGACCTAAAAGAAAACATGTAAACTATTTTCAAATTAATAATATTAAATCACAGCATCTTTGTGTCACCATAAAAAATTTGGGAATTAATGAATATGTGATTACATATTAAAGAAATATGAGAAATTGAGACTAATAGATTTTGTAGTTGTAGTTATAAAGAAATCGCTTGACCTAAATGAATAATAAAATATATCTTCAGGGCATTGTACTTCTTATGAAATCAGAATTTATTGATAACTTCTTTGGACTGTGTGAGAGGGTGCATGGCACTGGGGTGATGAGAGGTGTTTTGATGAAAGCCAGTGGAATATTTCCTAAGAATTTAATTTTAAAAGAAAAGAAAAAGACCATAGTGCAGTTAACATATTGCATGCCCATTGATATCTTACTCTAAAAGTTCTCTCCACACAAGAGTAATTTTAATAATTAAGACTATCATTATGCTACTGCTGACAACTTTCTAATGTCTGTAGGGAACTAAAGATCAGTGTGTGTGTGTGTGTGTGTGTGTGTGTGTGTGTGTGTGTACATCCATTTGGGTACATTTATCCTCTATTCCTCAGCAGCATTTAGTCTGGCATAAAATCAGATTTCACTAGTTAAGAATAGCCTTAGTCAATGAGGGCAGGTGAGGGGAAAAGGAAGTAAAATTCTAAGATTAATGTTATTTGAAATTAGGCATTTAGTTCATTATTATTGTTCCTTTGTGCTTTAAATCTTTTTCTCTTGAATATGGAGAAAACGACAAAGATAACTTTTATAAATCCCTGTAATAAAATAAACACCAACAAAAAATCTCTTGCTTTAAGTGTCAATTCAGACCCTTTAAAGTCTTGTTTGAGATTCCTTTTAGAGGGGTTGGAAGGCCGTTCTGAGGTCCAGAAGCCTCTACAGTGGTTACGCACGATCAAGGCAGAGGGAAGAAACGAGACATTCTCACTCCCATTCCCTCTGCATCAGAATCACCTGGAAGATATTTTAAAAATACTGATCATGCCCAAAGAAGCTCTGATGTTATTAGTCCGAGATGGGACTTGGGCATTGGTATTTTTTAATATCTCCTTAGGTGATGCTAACCTTGTAGCCAGGGACTGGAACAACTAGTCTACTTTAGACGATCACAGACGTAAAACTTTTTCTTGGCAGACTCCCCACTTGTTGTAGGCACTTCATGGAGATACATCTCACTGTCTTTAACGAGTTGTGATGCTTTATTCAGTTCCAAAAATATAGTTGTTGGTTAATAAATGGTTAACTTAATACTATAGCCATTTATCTTATGCCTGGTTACCACTTATCAATAAGACTAAGTGGCTAATCTGCCTTGCCTCAACTGCCATTCTGCCCTTCCCACACCCAAGGCAGGCATTTCTAATAATCCCCTATCAATTAGCCTAAATAAAGCATCATGATCTTTCCAAATGCAGCATTTAAGGCAGCCATGACTAAAGGGTCAGAGTTTTCATGTGATATGTAATCTTTATAATCTGCACAAAAGTTAAAGCTCTGGGCATTTCCTCAGACATTTGAAATGAGATTTATATAAGTTATGTGTTCACTGACTACAGTATATATAATAATAAGCTAGTTTTTTTTCATTATTTATTATAAAATGAATGGGAATAGACATTCATAAAATTGTACAGCAAAAATGTTTAATCAGGACCCACTTATGCGGGTTACAGAAGATAATTTAGAGGGAGAGTGAAATGCAGAATTGGAAAAGCAAGAGCAATATTTAAGTTATATTCAGTTATATTTAAGTTATATGCTATGCTCTTGGGAATATTTCTTTCTGTATTTGAGCACATGTCTTTGTATATATGTTTCTTTTCTCTGCATGATTCTCTATGGGTTAATTTTTGAAATATTTATAAGGATCTTTATGTCCATCTATTTGTATCTGTATCTTTGGCCTTCTGGGTCCTGCAATGGGCAGAGCACTCATTTCTCTCTTTATCTTTCTATATATTCATCTATTTGACATTCTTTCATTCCCCTTTTTTCATTATCATTTTTCTTTCTTCCTGTGTATCTTTTTTTGTCTAATTGAAAAATATTTTAATTTCTGTTCTTAAACCTGAGCAAGGAAGGATATTTTGGTTAGTTATCTTTCTCTTAAAAACAAACAAACAAGCAACAAACACCAGCCATTTCTCTACTCCTCTCCTACAAGACAATGTCAATTTAGTGACCCTTTTCTTTTGTGGCTTTAGTGAGATTTTTCTCACCGAGAGAGAGAAAATAAAGATTCTCTCACATCTGTGACCTAGAAACAGTCCTACAAAAACAAAACCAAACAAGCCAAAACAAAAACACAAATATACCCTTGGAATTAACATTTAAAAGTATTAGCTTAACTGCTATGTCAGAAAGAACAAAGTATATATCTTTCCAGAAAAAGCAATTGTTAATCTGATGTAGGTGAATTTTAGATTAAATTTTTATTTATATATCTAAGAAACAACGAATATTTGGTCTATTGTTCCTCCCTTATTTTCATCTTCTGTTACTGAATGAATGGAGGCACGAAAGTTACCCTATAGGCTAACAGCCCCTGGAGAGTCTTCCAGGTCACACGTCTGAAAAGTTAGCATTTCCGACCTATGTTCCTTTCAAAGTACAGGCTTTGACAAACAACTTTTATGAGGCATATTTTCCACAAATAACATTTATAATGACTTGTATCCATTTGAAAGTAAATTTAAAAACAATACAATAAATAAAAAACCAATACAACTGAAGTTCCATTTATCTTTGAACCTCTAGGACAGAAATGCAAATTTTGGGGTTTAGTTTTAAATAGTAGAAGTGGATGATTGTTTAGGCAGTAAACACCATGAGAGCAGGGGATTGTGTCTGCCTGGTTTACTGCTTATTTTCTGATATGTAGCACTTATTGTCTTGAACTCAATTGAGCAGGTGGTCAATAATTATTTGTTGAACTAATTCAAACATTTGAAAAGCAATTTTCTCGTTGATCTTCAAGATATCAACCATAGAAGAATCTTGAAATGGAGTAATTACCTCAAGTCTAATACTTGTGGTTCAAAATAATTGTGGGTAGTATTTAGTTTTCTATTTGGGGACCTTATATATTTTATTACAAAAATGATAATGGATAAGAGGAGGCACATGTAACTATCCATAACCTCACCTTTTCTCACAGAATAGTCTCATCGTTAATTTGAAAAATTCTCAAATATATTTATTTTCATTCTCCTAACAGGAAAATAAAGTGCTTTAACAAATTTCAAGATACCCTGGTGAGCAATGGTTCTTTAGCTCACCTCCATACGTTTCTCTTTTACAGAGACAAATTCTATTGCTTTTAAAAACATTTACTTTTTTCTTATAGTATTTTCATTTTATGATCATATTTTCTCTCTTGATTTCTTTTACACTAGAAATAAGAATGAGATTTCACACTAATGTTTATTGTTTTACTTTTCTGAAAAAAAAAGAATATTAAATGAGAGAATATTTAATTTGAGGTAATCCACTTAACTTCTCATTCTTCCAACATGTGAAGAGGTTTGATGAGTATCTGTGATATTCTCTAGCATTGGGTACATGAGGTGTACAACTCACAATGCTCCAGTTTTTAGGGTTTTCTTGTTGTGTATGTCTAGATTTCTGGATTCCTGTCCCAAGCTGAGCAATCCTAAGAAAACTGTTGATATATCGGTTGATAGATGAACACCTTTATTCATGTATTTTTTTCATTCTTTGTCCCTAGGTAGTAGATATTGTAATAGTCACAGAAAGCATAAACATGATTTATGTTTTTACAGGCAAAATATAGAAAGCATTTCTCTACATTGAGGATCAAGAGGAACAGAGATTGATGGGTACCCTTTTGTCTCCTCCCTGTTGTTTTGGCCTCTTTCTTACAAGTTGTAGTAACATTACAAGACATCAGAAGTTTCCTTTGCCTCACTGCACAGACTTGGGAGGCTATGTGGCAGATCAGGGGACTGTGTTCAGCAGCAAGGAGGAGATGAAAAGGACGCCAGCAGCAGAACAGTTTCTTATAGCAGAGGAGAATCCCGTTTTATAGATAAGAACCTGAGGCACCTATGATATGAAGAAAATCTGACCAGGTCTCCATGTACTTTTTTTTGTGCCTGGCACTCTGTTTTCTCTCCCCCAAATATGGTATGCTTTTCATGCCACCCTTTGAAAGAGGAAAATATTTACATTTTTTTCCCCCCAGAATGTAGAAGGATACTGTCACATTTAACTTCTCACTGGGATATTTCTCTCAAGTGAGTTTTAACCTTACCAGCATTTTGGTGAAGCTGTAATCGAGATTGTTTTTAATTTTTCTGTCCTTTTTACCCCCTCCTTATTCCTGTCCCTTGCTCTTTCTCCTGGAAAACTTTAAACTGCTCTTATTATTGTCTGACTTGTCATGGTGCTATACTTGTGGATTTTGATGGATAACCAGTACTGGAAATACTGTCTTGTCTTGGGAAATCATAGTGTGTAAGGGATGTATGAGCTGGTATAGTAAAAATGTATTATTATTCTAGAGTATTTATGTTGTCTCAGTTTTGCATTCTTGAAGCTAGGACTAAAATAATTTTACATGTCCATCTGACCCCATATACTCTGGACGTGTCAAATGAGAAAAATTTTCGTTAGAATAATCCATCTTTGAGGTAACGGCACAGCTGTGTCAGCTGTAGCTGCTGAAAGAGGAGCCAGGAAGTTACCAGGCAGTGAGAGAGCCCTCTCACCAGAACTGAGAAGAAAAAAACATGGAGGCAAAAAGCTCTTTTTACAAATTTTGGCTTTAGTTTTTCAATAGGAAATAAAGAAGAGGTAATAGGAACTGCATTGGACTTGTAGATCAATTGGAGGGAATTGTCATCATGAAAATAAATATTGAGTCTTTCAATCTGTGAACATGAAATGTCTCTCTATTTATTTTGATCTTTAACTTTCCTATTAATGTTTTGTACTTCTCAGTGTACAATTCTTACCCATTTCCTGTCAAGTTGATTTCTACACATTTTATTCTTTTTGATACTATTGCTAATGAAATTGTTTCTTATTTTCATTTTCTGATTGTTCATTGCTGGAATATAGAAATAGAATTGATTTTATAATGATCTTGCATCCTATGTTCTTTCTAAACTTGTCTATTAGTTCTAATAGTTTATTGTGGATTTCTTGGGATTTTCTGTATAAAGAATTATGTGCCTGGTGAACAGAGACTGTTTTCCTTCTTCCCTTGCAATCTGGATTTCTTTGTTCATTTACAACGTTGGCTTGAGCCTCCAGATAATGTTGAAGATTTATTGTTGTCTATTCTTATTTCTCTGTCACAATAAAGAATCATTTCTCTAGGAGGTGGGTCAAAAAGGACCTTGCTGTGATTTATGTCATAGAGTGTTCTGCCTGTGTTTTCCTCTAAGAGTTTGATAGTTTCTGGCCTTACATTTAGGTCTTTAATCCATTTTGAGCTTATTTTTGTGTATGGTGTTAGGGAGTGATCTAATTTCATACCTTTACATGTAGCTGTCCAGTTTTCCCAGCACCACTTATTGAATAGGCTGTCCTTTCTCCACTGTACATTTCTGCCTCCTTTGTCAAAGATAAGGTGACCATATGTGCGTGGGTTTATCTCTGGGCTTTCTATCCTGTTCCATTGATCTATCTTTCTGTTTTTGTGCCAGTACCATACCGTCTTGATAACTGTAGCTTTGTAGTATAGTCTGAAGTCTGGGAGCCTGATTCCTCCAGTTCCTTCTTTCGTTCTCAAAATTGCTTTGGCTATTCGGGGTCTTTTGTGTTTCCATACAAATTGCAAAATTTTTTGTTCTAGTTCTGTGAAAAATGCCAGTGGTAGTTTGATAGGGATTGCATTGAATCTATAGATTGCTTTCGGTAGTAGAGTCATTTTCACAATGTTGATTCTTCCAATCCAAGAACATGGTATATCTCTCCATCTATTTGTATCGTCTTTAATTTCTTTCATCAGTGTCTTATAATTTTCTGCATACAGATCTTTTGTCTCCTTAGGTAGGTTTATTCCTAGATATTTTATTCTTTTTGTTGCAATGGTAAATGGGAGTGTTTTCTTGATTTCACTTTCAGATTTTTCATCATTAGTATATAGGAATGCCAGAGATTTCTGTGCATTAATTTTGTATCCTGCCACTTTACCAAATTCATTGATTAGTTCTAGTAGTTTTCTGGTAGCATCTTTAGGGTTCTCTATGTATAGGATCATGTCATCTGCAAACAGTGACAGCTTTACTTCTTCTTTTCCGATTTGGATTCCTTTTATTTCCTTTTCTTCTCTGATTGCTGTGACTCAAACTTCCAAAACTATGTTGAATAAGAGTGGTGAGAGTGGGCAACCTTGTCTTGTTCCTGATCTTAATGGAAATGCTTTCAGTTTTTCACCATTGAGGATGATGTTTGCTGTGGGCTTGTCATATATGGCCTTTATTATGTTGAGGAAAGTTCCCTCTATGCCTACTTTCTGCAGAGTTTTTATCATAAATGGGTGTTGAATTTTGTCAAAAGCTTTCTCTGCATCTATTGAGATGATCATATGGTTTTTCTCCTTCAGTTTGTTAATATGGTTTATCACATTGATAGATTTGCGTATATTGAAGAATCCTTGCATTCCTGGAATAAACCCCACTTGATCATGGTGTATGATCCTTTTAATGTGCTGTTGGATTCTGTTTGCTAGTATTTTGTTGAGGATTTTTGCATCTATGTTCATCAGTGATATTGGCCTGTAGTTTTCTTTCTTTGTGACATCCTTGTCTGGTTTTGGTATCAAGGTGATGGTGGCCTCGTAGAAGGAGTTTGGGAGTGTTCCTCCCTCTGCTATATTTTGGAAGAGTTTGAGAAGGATAGGTGTTAGCTCTTCTCTGAACGTTTGCTAGAATTCGCCTGTGAAGCCATCTGGTCCTGGGCTTTTCTTTGTTGGAAGATTTTTAATCACAGTTTCAATTTCAGTGCTTGTGATTGGTCTGTTCATATTTTCTATTTCTTCCTGATTCAGTCTTGGCAGGTTGTGCATTTCCAAGAATTTGTCCATTTCTTCCAGATTGTCCATTTTATTGGCATAGAGTTGCTTGTAGTAATCTCTCATGATCTCTTTTATTTCTGCAGTGTCAGTTGTTACCTCTCCTTTTTCATTTCTAATTCTATTGATTTGAGTCTTCTCCCTTTTTTTCTTGATGAGTCTGGCTAGTGGTTTATCTATTTTGTTTATCTTCTCAAAGAACCAGCTTTTAGTTTTATTGATCTTTGCTATTGTTTCCTTCATTTCTTTTTCATTTATTTCTGATCTGATTTTTATGATTTCTTTCCTTCTGCTAGCTTTGGGGTTTTTTTGTTCTTCTTTCTCTAATTGCTTGAGGTGAAAGGTTAGGTTGTTTATTCGAGATGTTTCCTGCTTCTTAAGGTGGGCTTGTATTGCTATAAACTTCCCCCTTAGAACTGCTTTTGCTGCATCCCACAGGTTTTGGGTCGTTGTGTCTCCATTGTCGTTTGTTTCTAGGTATTTTTTGATTTCCTCTTTGATTTCTTCAGTGGTCACTTCATTATTAAGTAGTGTATTGTTTAGCCTCCATGTGTTTGTATTTTTTACAGATCTTTTCCTGTAATTGATATCTAGTCTCATGGCGTTGTGGTCAGAAAAGATACTTGATACAATTTCAATTTTCTTAAATTTACCAAGGCTTGATTTGTGACCCAAGATATGATCTATCCTGGAGAATGTTCCATGAGCACTTGAGAAAAATGTGTATTCTGTTGTTTTTGGATGAGTAAACAAATGGGACCTAATGAAACTTAAAAGCTTTTGCGCAGCAAAGGAAACCATAAAGAAGACCAAAAGACAACCCTCAGAATGGGAAAAAATATTTGCAAATGAAGCAACTGACAAAGGATTGATCTCCAAAATTTATAAGCAGCTCATGCAGCTTAATAACAAAAAAACAAACAACCCAATCCAAAAATGGGCAGAAGACCTAAATAGACATTTCTCCAAAGAAGATATACAGAGTGCCAACAAACACATGAAAGAATGCTCAACATCACTAATCATGAGAGAAATGCAAATCAAAACTACAATGAGATATCATCTCACACCAGTCAGAATGGCCATCATCAAAAAATCTAGAAACAATAAATGCTGGAGAGGGTGTGGAGAAAAGGGAACCCTCTTACACTGTTGGTGGGAATGTAAATTGATACAGCCACTGTGGAGAACAGTATGGAGGTTCCTTAAAAAGCTACAAATAGAACTACCATATGACCCAGCAATCCCACTACTGGGCATATACCCTGAGAAAACCATAATTCAAAAAGAGTCATGTACCAAAATGTTCATTGCAGCTCTATTTACAATAGCCCGGAGATGGAAACAACCTAAGTGTCCATCATCGGATGAATGGATAAAGAAGATGTGGCACATATATACAATGGAATATTACTCAGCCATAAAAAGAGACGAAATTGAGCTATTTGTAATGAGGTGGATAGACCTAGAGTCTGTCATACAGAGTGAAGTAAGTCAGAAAGAGAGAGACAAATACCGTATGCTAACACATATATATGGAATTTAAAAAAAAAAAATGTCATGAAAAACCTAGGGGTGAAACAGGAATAAAGACACAGACTTACTAGAGAATGGACTTGAGGTTATGGGGAGGGGGAAGGGTAAACGGTGACAAAGCGATAAAGAGGCATGGACATATATACACTACCAAACGTAAGGTAAATAGCTAGTGGGAAGCAGCCGCATAGCACAGGGAGATCAGCTCGGTGCTTTGTGACCGCCTGGAGGGGTGGGATAGGGAGGGTGGGAGGGAGGGAGACGCAAGCGGGAAGAGATATGGGAATATATGTATGTATATAACTGATTCATTCTGTTGTGAAGCTGAAGCTAACATACCATTGTAAAGCAATTATAGTCCAATAAAGATGTTAAAAAAAAAAAAAGAATCAAATTAATTCTGGAAGATATTTCATATTCTCAAAATTTGAGGTTGGGTTCGGACTCAAAATTCAGTTGGGTAATCACACCACTTACAATCCATATATACGTACCATAAATTCTCATTTCCCTGTGGAACATCCCGTGAACTTCTGAAGGGTTCTCTTTGTCATAGTCACCTCTGGCTTTTATTTCCCACCTCCACTAAATGCTTGTTCTTTGCTATTATCTTGGAAATTTTACTTTATGGCTTATATTCTACCTATCCACTGTTCCTTTGACCAAATCACTACAAAAATGAATCTTGGCATGAACTAGAACTTTATGCATTATATAGAACTTGTATTTCTTTTCAGGGAAAGGGATTATACACATAGTTCTCCAGCAAAAAACAAACAAACTTAAAATTACATGCTAGAATCTTTGTTGTTAACATCATTTTGGCTCCTTGATATAGGTGACTTCTCACTGGCTTTATTAATATATACAGGCCTGGCTACTCTTACCATCTTGATGGCCCTTCTCTCCCCATTTCAACTCTGCTATATTCGTCTAACTCTTCCTTCAAAGTCTTACTCCTCTGTTATGCAGAGAATTTCAGCCCTTACTTGTCCTTACTTCCAAACTTAGTTCCAGGCCTAACTTTTCCTATTGAATGAACTTAACATTGTTTAATTGAATGAATGTCTGTTTGCTGAGTTCATAATCCTTGAAAAAGATTATGCTCTGGAATATTTTTCTCTGTGTTAAATTGTCATCGCATTAATTGGACTACATGTTCATGTGGCGCATACCATAGAAATAACCCTGATGAGCTTTTTGTACACTGTTGAGGAGCCTGAGTCACATCTGTTGTAAAATGGAGGTGACTTCACTGTCTAGTATAATAAGAATTGTACTAAATTAATATTTTACTTCTCCTCAAGGGATCTGAGGGCAACTCAAAAGGGAAGTTATACTTGGGGGAGGCAGTTTTTAAAAAGTACTAAAAATTATAATGTTAACTGGTGACACGTGCTTTAGAGAATAAAAATATAACAGTGCATCACAACATCAGTGGGAGAACTTCCATCATTTCCTTAATGTCATTTTCCAAAAGTATGCAAAGTTCTGTCATTGGCTTCTTCGTGGACAGATCACTACAGATATTAAGTGTTGATATCTATATTTTAATGCTTATCAATGAAAGAAGGTAAATTCAGGAACATATAATTATTGGAACATAGCTTCTCTGATTTAATGTATGAAAAAGTAATATTTAGTGTTTATTAGTTATGCCTTTAATGAATTATTTACTTCCAACCACAACCTTTAACAAAACATTTTTCTGCATGTGAAAATCCTGTAACATAAACTTAGGGAAGTATAGTGATGTAATATTTTAAAGAAAAGATTATATAAGAAATTGAAAAATGTTTCCAGCTTAAGGAATGACCCTAAAGAGGTAGACAATGCAAATTTGGGAGTGTCAAATTTGTGTTGTATTTTTAATTTTCTCTTAGAATAAATCCAAAGATACAAAAAGAAACTTCTTATGAAAATTTATATACACAGAGGCACATCACTAATGTTTCATTTCAGAGAAGCTACTCTAGTTAGTTCCAAAATGATTCTCCTAAATAGTTTTACATATTATGTAATTAATTAAGAAAATTATATACCATACAATCATATTCAGAAAATTCACATTTTCTGGAGATTAAAACATACATGATAGAGTTGACTTACATTTGAGAATACTTATAAATGCTGTTTAAATCAGATGTAATTAGCTCTCCATGACATTTAGTATTCCGAATAATCCAGTCTTTCTCTTTTTTGCATCAAGATGGACTAAAAGCAAAGTAAGATACCATCTTCTTTCCTTCCAAATGTTAAGACTGCCAAACTGAAATAAGTAATTAAATAGTTGTAGTTAAAACGTTATACTTTAATTCTTTAAATTCTAATTTTAGATATTTATATCACCCATATTATATCCTAAATATAAATTGAGATTAATTTTATCCAGTCAACTGTCTTCTTATTCATTCTATAATAATATACAAACTTGACTGTAGAAAATATCTTTTCTCTACAATAATGTTACCTGTGTTAAGTGGTCTAAGTCAGGGGTCCCTAACCCCCGGGGACCCCTGACTTAGACCACTAACCCCCTGTTAGGAACTGGGCCGCACAGCAGGAGGTGAGCGGTGAGCAAACCGGCGAAGCTTCATCTTCCCCGTCGCTCCCATTACTGCCTGAACCATCCCCCCGCCCCCATCCGTGGAAAAACTGTCTTCCACGAAACTGGTCCCTGGTGCCAAAAAGGTTGGGGACCGCTGTTCTAAGTGACCAAACATAATTGAAGTCGTTTTATTGCTACAAAATGTCACTAATACTAGTACCAGTAGTGGTACTACTAGTGGGAGTAGTGGTAGTAGTAATGTAATGAACATTTGTATAACACTTTTAGTTTTACAACATATTGACATATTCCTTATCTAATTTAATATTCAAAACATTATTATCTGTATTTTACAGATGCCTGTTTGGAGACAGAATTTGCTTTTCCACCAAGATTAATTGGTAGAACTCCAAGCTAAGCTCCTGTCCTCCAGACTTGCATTCCTTTTGTTATGCTACATGTTGTTATAGGGTGGTAGCAAGATTTAAGAACCTTGATTTTACCCAATGAAGAAGCTGAAATCTTGTGAAGTTAAGCAATGCATTCACTGAGCATTCATTTATTCTGTACACAGGCTATGTGGGAAATTTGCTAGTTGCTGTAAAGGAACCAAGAATATATGAGCCAAAGTTTTGTAATAAATGTTCTAAATATTTTCGCATAACAGACACCTACTTTTAAGTGAAAATTGTCTTTTCCTCAAGAAAAAAGAATAAAAGAAAACAACACAAAGGAATTTCTAAAATGTTGTTTCTTGAAATTTATGCAAAACTTTGAAAACCAGGAATATTTGAAAACTTTCTTATGCTGTTTTGAATTAAGATCACTGTATATTTGTTAGACATTATAAATGTAGTAAAAGTTACCCTAGTGGCCAGAGTTAAAAGAACTTTTTAAGTGTCTATATCAAGTGTCTAAGCATTGATCCTAGGAAGACTGAATACTCTATAGCTTTCCTACTTAACATGTGATCCAGGGACCAACAGCATCAACAGCAACTGAGAGCTAGAAAAACAGGCAGATGCTGTGGTCCTGCTCCAGACTTACCGAATCAGAATCTGTGTTGGGACAAGATCACAAAGTCATTCCTATGCTTCATTTTTCAGTGAAGGATAGAGGGACTCCTAACTGCTGAGCGCTGCACCTTCTAACTAGTATTAACTATTACCATGAGGAATTTGAGAAGATATTATATCTACAGAGCAAGGAAAAGCTGCCATATATATGTATATACTCATATATATGTATTTGTCTCTCATATAACGAGACAATGCTCCCAAAAATTATAATGGCAATTCCTGAAATTATTGGAAGACTAAAACCCTGCTAAGGTTTTCTGTGTTGCCAAAGAAATCTCAAGTCCGACGGATGATAGCCTCAGAAGTTCAATCCCTAAGGCAAATTCTGTCACCAACTCCACTTACAAGGAAAAGCGCTCTTGGAATTCTTGTGTCCCATCTCAGATGTAGTCTTAGAGGAATCAGGGCCCATGGAAGTTAATGAGTAGGGGGTTTCACATGAGAAATCAGAATTCCAAGCACATTCTACTTTTTGCCTACAGTATCCATTCCATCCTCCTTCCCACTTCCTAAATGAATACTGTTGAATATTCCCAATATCATTGAAATATCCATCCCTCCTCTGTCCAGCCGAGTGCTGCAATTGATTTTATCCTCAGCATCAGGGGCTGGAAGTTAAATAGATAATCCTGTTTTGGTAATCCCAGCTCTCCGGACAAAAATTTATATGTAGGAGTGGGCAAGCAATCTAACTCTGGCCAGTAGGATGTGAGTAAAGTTCATTGGTGGGCGTCTGGGAAGAATTTAATGATTTTTAAGAAAGAGACACAAGAGGAAAATAGTCTCTTAACTGTCTCTGAATGTTTCCAAGTGTGTCTGGATGAGATGCTAAAAATATATAACATAAAATCATCTGACTACCAAACTGAGGGTAAACCAATACTGGGAGGAAGGCAAAGCCAAATCAGAGGTTTACGTAGAAGTGGATTCAGAGGTTACACCTTCACTTGGAATCCACTACCCTCTGTATTTAATGCTATACGAAACATTTCCTCATTGTTAACCAGGCAAGTAGGGTTTTCCATTACTTGCAATCCTTAAAAATATCCTAACTGAACATTTTCAAGGCACATACAGTATTATATAGACAGTCCAAATTTCATCATCACATGGTAGGGATTTGTAGTAACTTAATGTGGATATTCTCTTCACCAAATGGCTAAATGAGAAAACCTGGTTCTTATACATTGTAGGTCCAAATCAGCAGAACATCTTGAAACTTATATACATAACTTATATACTTAGTGTGCAATTATGTATATATCAGGGAAAGTGTGAAAGAGAGAAAAAAGGAGAAGTGAATATAAGACAAGAGAAAGGAAGGAAATACAAAAGAAAAGAAGGCAGTCATATTTACTGCAAAATATTCCTTAAAATCTTAATTACTTTATCCAAATTAGCAAGGTAGAACATATTATATTTAAACCTTGTAAACACTTTATTTAATATGCATTACCAGATGCCAGATATTTTGTGAATTTTAAGCAGTAACATTTGTTGTTGTTTTCTTTTTTTTTGAATTTTATTTATTTTTTATACAGCAGGTTCTTATTAGTCATCAATTTTAGCCACATCAGTGTATACATGTCAATCCCAATTGCCCAATTCAGCACACCGCCACCACCACCCTGCCGCTTAAGTGGTAACATTTGAAAGAATTAAAGGGTAACTAGGTTTTCTGCACTGAAACACTGGATTAAATTTAAAATGTCAAGACCATTAAGGGAGATTCCCAAATAGAGAAGTCTAGTGATATACTACCCAGATAATTTTAGGATTTAGTGAAGCTGATACGAATTGAAAAAGGGTATAAATGAGCTTTTTTTCTTAAAAAACATCTTTGATCCTAAAAGGCATGTCTGGCCACAGTTCATAGTCAAACTGATGGTTGAGTTATATCATGCTAACAGGATGGCTTTCTCATTAAGCATAATCCTTTCATGAAATTTAAACAATCTAAATTTAATTATAAAATACAAAAGTGTACAAACTTTTAAAAGAAAAGAAATACTACATAAGTTCATAATTAAACTAATTAAAACAACATTGGGTGTTTGAAGCTGATGAGCTAGTTCTCCTGAAAATGCTATCTGATTATTCAGGAAGAATGAAAATCCTCATATGGTCCTGATAGCACATGGAATTTTGTTGGGTCAATTAGCTTTCTGGATAGTTACCAATTGCATTACAACAAGAAAAAGAAAAGCAACTAGAATTCGTGGTATACTATTGTTATACTGCAAAACTTAATTTCATAAAATGGTCAGTACTTAAAATTTTGGGACAAATCTGTTTGTGTGTGTGTTTATACAAATCTGTTTGTATGTGTGTTTATGTGTGTGTGTGTCTACAGCATTTTTAACAGAAAAGTGTGAGTAACACTGTCTTCCAGTCAAAATTCTTAGTGTTCATGATCAGGAAAAATTTACCTTGGGTTGGAATGAAGTCCCATATGCTTGAAAGTAAAATTTGAACTGGTCTTTATTTATTTGAAATCTATTTCTTAATTCAATAAATGTACTATTAATTAGAGCAAAAAATGATCAGTGCCGTTTCATTATCAGGCCATAACTCTTCTCTTTCAAAATTTTAAGTAAATGCCAAGTTTAGTTTTTTCACACTCATTTAATTTTCCATTTTTCCATTTGGTGTCTAAGTAATATAATGCTAATGCTATCTAACTCTTCCAAGATCACAGCCTACTTTGAGGAAAACTAAGAATTTATCTTGTTGGAGGGCCATTAACAGAGAACAAATTCAAATCTCATTAAAGGTCCTGCTCAATTAGTGGCATATGTTTCAGAATTCATGGCACACTGCCCTCAGTTAAATGGAAGCTAGTATATTTCAAGTCTGACTGGACTTTAGCAGGAGCTAGAAAATTGTGCAATGCTTTCATGATTATGGGCCAAAAAGGGACTCTTTAATTATAAAATCATAATATTATTACAAAACTGTTCTTAAACACCTTCAATCTGATCTCATATTGTATACATGTATATATTACATTAGAAAAAATTATAAGTTAACAATTTTTTTAAACATATTTATTGGAGTATAATTGCATTACAATGTTAGTTTCTACTATATAACAAAGTGAATCAGCTGTATGTATACATATATACCCATATCCCCCCCTCTTGCATCTCCCTCACACCCTCCCTATCCCACCCCTCTAGGTGGTCACGAAGCACGGAGCTGATCTCCCTGTGCTATGCAGCTGCTTCCCACTAGCTATCTTTTTACATTTGGTAGTGTATATATATCGATACTCTCTCTCTTCATCCCAACTTACTATTTGCCCTCCCCGTGTCCTCAAGTCCGTACTCTACATCTGCATCTTTATTCCTGTCCTGCCCCTAGTTTCATCAGATCCATTTTTTTTTTAGATTCCATATATATGTGCTAGCACACGGTATTTGTTTTTCTCTTTCTAACTTACTTCACTCTGTATGACAGACTCCAGGTCCATCCACCTCACTACAAATAACTCAATTTCATTTCTTTTTATGGCTGAGTAATATTCCATTGTATATGTGTACCACATCTTCTTCATCCATTCATCTGTTGATGGACACCTAGGTTGTTTCCATGTTCTGGTTAATGTAAATAGAGCTGCAATGAACACTGGTATATGCCTCTTTTTGAATTATGGTTTTCTCAGGGTATACGCCCTGAGTGGGATTGCTGGGTCATATGGTAGTTTTATTTGTAGTTTTTTAAGGAACCTCCATACTTTTCTCCATAGTAGCTGTATCAATTTTCATTCCCACCAACAGTGCAAGAGGGTTCCCTTTTCTCCACACCCTCTCTAGCATTTATTGTTTGTAGATTTTTTGATGATGGCCATCCTGATTGGTCTGAGGTGATACCTCATTGTAGTTTTGATTTGCATTTCTCTAATGATTAGTGATGTTGAGCATCCTTCCATGTGTTGTCTTGCTAGTTGTCTTGCTAGTTGATTGGCATGGGGCGTCTAGCACTGAAGCTTGCTGGCCGTTGGGTGGAGCTGGGTCTTAGGGTTGAGACAGAGATCTCTGGGAGAGCTCTCGCTGATTGATATTATATGTGCCCGGGAGGTCTCTGGTGGTTCAATGTCCTGAACTCGGCTCTCCCACCTCAGAGGCTCAGGCCTGACACGAGGCTGGAGCACAAAGACCCTGTCAGCCACACGGCTCAGAAGAAAAGGGAGAAAAAAAGAAAAAAATATATTAAAATAATAATAATTAAAAAGAAGAAGAGAGCAACCAAACCAATAAACAAATCCACCAATGATAACAAGCACTAAAAACTAAATTAAACATAAAAATTAGAAACAAATCAGTCACAGGCAGCAAACCCCAAGTCTACAGTTGCTCCCAAAGTCTACCACCTCAATTTTGAGATGATTCATTGTCTATTCAGGTATTCCACAGATGCAGAGTACATCAAGTTGATTGTGGAGATTTAATCTGCTGCTCCTGAGGCTGCTGGGAGAGATTTCCCTTTCTCTTCTTTGTTCACACAGCTCCTGCGGTTCAGCTTTGGGTTTGGCCCCGCCTCTGCTTGTAGGTTGCCCTCAGGCATCTGTTCCCACCCAGACAGGACAGGGTTAAAGCAGCAGCTAATTAGGGGGCTCTGGCTCACTCGGGGAGGGGGGGGGAGGGGGAGGGGTATGGTTGTTATAATTGGAATGCTGGGCAAGCCTGCTGAGTCAGAGGCCGACGTGATGTTGCAACAGCCTGGGGCACACCGTGCGTTCTCCTGGGGAACTTGTCCCTGGATCCCGGGACCCTGGCAGTGGCAGCTGCACAGGCTTCCAGGGGGTGTGGAGAGTGACCTGCGCTCGCACCCAGGCTTCTTGGTGGCGGCAACAGCAGCATTAGCGTTTCATGCCCGTCTCTAGTGTCCTAGCTGATAGCCTCGGCTCGCGCCAGTCTCTGGAGCTCCTTTAAGCAACGCTTTTAATCCTCTCTCCTCTCCACCAGGAAACAAAGAGGGAAGAAAAATTCTCTTGCCTCTTTGGCAGGTCCAGACCTTTTCCCGGACTCCCTCCCGGCTAGCTGTGGCGCACTAGCCCCCTTCAGGCTGTGTTCACGCCGCCAACCCCAGTCCTCTCCCTGGGATCCGACCCAAGCCCGAGCCCCAGCTCCCAGCCCCCGCCCATCCCGGCGGGTGAGCAGACAAGCCTCTCGAGCTGGTGAGTGCTGCTCTGCACCGGTCTTCTGTGCGGGAATCTCTCCGCTTTGCCCTCCGCAACCCTGTTGCTGCGCTCTCCGTGGCTCCGAAGCTTCCCCCCTCCGCCACCCGCAGTCTCCGCCCGTGAAGGGGCTTCTAGTATGTGGAAACCTTTCCTCCTTCACAGCTCCCTCCCACTGGTGCAGGTCCCATCCCTATTCTTTGTCTCTGTTTTTTTCTTTTTTCTTTTGCCCTACCCAGGTACGTGGGGAGTTTCTTGCCTTCTGGGAGGTCTGAGGTCTTCTGCCCGCGTTCAGTAGGTGTTCTGTAGGAGTGATTCCACATGTAGATGTATTTTTGAAGTACTTGTGGGGAGGAAGGTGATACCCACGTCTGCCATCTTGAAGGTTCCCCAAGTTAACAATTTTTGGTAAGGCAAAGTAATTTCCCAACATCAGAAATATTAAAATGTTTTAAGAATCCTGGCATAAAAATAAAATCAAGTTCAATTACTGCAAGTTCAAGGACTGCTTTATTATACATCTATCTCAGATTAGTCCTAAAAATGGGCTACCACTATTACTTCTTTAACAACATCAATTTCACTAACGTTTAACACTGAATCCTTACTATTTTCTTTTTTTAATTTTATTTATTTTTTATTGGAGTATAGCTGCTTTACAATATTGTGTTAGTTTATACTGTACAGCAAAATGAATCAGCTATACATATACATATATCCCCTCTTTTTTTTGAATTTCCTTCTCATTTAGGTCACCACAGAGCATTGAGTATAGTTCCCTGTGCTATACAGTAGGTTCTCATTAGTTATCTATTTTATACATAGTATCAATAGTGTATATATGTCAATTCCAGTCTCCTAGTTCATCCCATCCCCCCTTCCCCCTTGGTATCCATAAGTTTGTTCACTACGTCTGTGTTTCTATTTCTGCTTTGTAAATAATATCTTCTATACCTATTTTTCTGTTTCCACATATACGTGTTAATATACCATATTTGTTTTTCTCTTTCTGACTTATTTCACTCTGTATGACAGTCTCTAGGTCCATCCATGTCTCTACAAATGGGTACATATATACAATGGAATATTAGCCATAAAAAGGAACAAAATTGTATCCTTAGTATTTTCTGTGTCCTGAGATAAATATGTTTTTCCATTTCACTTATCCTCCAAACAAAACCGAGTTTCCTATTAACCCTTCCTAGATTACAAAGGTAGAATCTGGAAAAAAATTTACAAAGGCTAAGAAAATTGTTCAAAACACTCAATAAATGGCAGAGACTATTTCAAACCCAGATGTGACTAATTTCCTAATCCATGTTCTTATTGATTCTGGCTTAGTATTTTACTCTCTACTTCACAGCTAGATGTTTGCAACAACTTTCTAAAATAAATTCTACTGAAAATCTACAAACTGCTATCAGATTATCCCAAAAGTGTGTTTGTTGTCAGCTTCTCTGGAATTTTTTACCAGGTCCCCACTGGCTACTGGATTACATAAAATGATCGTCTGTACGTTCATATTCCTTTCTCTATTGTCCCCACACTCCCATCTCACCAGTCCCACAGCCTCATCTCTTCTTCAACCTGCCTCAACTACTTCAAATTCCCTGAACATGGTCATGATTTTCTCCCTTCTCTTATTCTTTCTCCAGCATTCTGACTTTTGAAATCGGGTGTGTTAAAGGCCTTTCCCAAATATGGCATCTTTCTCATGAAATCTTTTCTAACATCTTTCTACCCTCTATCTTTCAACCCCCCCAGTTTCTGAAACCTTACATGTCCCACGTTTCTTTGCCATTCACTGCCTTGTTGATAGCAGTATTACCGCATATGTGTTATTCGAATAATGTGACGTCTTGCCCATACATTGAATACAGACACGTCAGAACTGTGCCCCTATGTTTTGTTGACTGAAAAAAGAAAAAAGCACAACGTGAGAGTTGTAGGTTAAGTTTTACTTGGGGCAAAATGAGGACTATAGCCTGGGAGGTAGTATCTCAGATAGCTCTGAGGAACTGCTCTGAAGAGCTGGGGGTAGGAGGAGAGGAGTCAGTATACTGTGATTTTGGTGAAGGGGGAGATGTGCAGTCAAGCACACATGTTGGCAGAGGCTTGCTGCCAGTAACGAGGAGGTTGCTGCTAGTCATAGGAACAGATGTCTCCATTAATGATTTTAGTGCTTTCCTAGATATGAGAAGATGCAAGAAATTGGGCTCATAAAACCTTCTCCTGAAAATATCTAACTATCTGAAGGCCTGTTCTGCCAGGTTTTCCCAGAGCACAGAGTGTCTCATTCCTGATCTCTACCCTGAACTACTTTCAGGTGTTGTAGGTCAGCAATTGCAGTAACTAGTGACTCAATCCTTGTAGAGACAGATGGCAAGTGACAATTTTTATTTGGCAGTTTCTAGGCTAATTTCTTTCTTATAGAACTTACTTTGAGGTCTGTATTTATAAAGAAATGCAGAGTCTAATAGAATGAAAAAAGATAATTTGATAAGACACATTCCTCTGTGATAGTTATTACATTTTTTGTAGGTTGGTTTGATTTTAGTTTAGTTACTTTGAAAAATCAGGGAAAAGTTGGCACTACCAGTTTGCCTAGGGACTAGGATTCAGTGCTTTAAAAAATTTGTTTTGAGGGAGATGCCCAGCTTCTAGTTTAGACTTGAGTAGTTACATTAACTAGGGGGACCTTATGATTTATTTTTTAAACTGGGACAGCTTTAAGAGATAACAGGGTATAATTCAACCAGGACAGTCTTGGGAAATTCTGGTTCCATTAACTAGCTGGATGATCGTAGGCACGTTTTTTTTTTTTTTCTTACATCTTTATCGGAGTATAATTGCTTTACAATGGTGTGTTAGTTTCTGCTTTATAACAAAGTAAATCAGTTATACATATACATATGTTCCCATATCTCTTCCCTCTTCATAGGCAAGTTGTTTAATCTCTTTGGGACTCAGTTTCCTCATCCATAGATGATAACTTTGAATTAAATGTTTGAGATTTCTTGTGTCTCTAAAATTTCTGAAATTACAATGGTATTGCAAATTTGTTATAGTTCCTTGGTAATACTTTGTATTTTTCATTTTGGATTCTGAATTCAGGGATATGTGAATGCAGGAAATGGTAGTAGCAAAGAACTCTTTCAAAAAATGATAAACTTAGAAAACTCTTAGTTGGAGTTAAGGATTAACTTTTTAGACTAACTGGGAAAGAGTTCAGTAGCAATTAAAATTGACTAGTTGGTAACACACAATAGCCTATTAGAGATGAATACAGATAGTGAATGTAATACAGATATTGAATATAATCTTCAGGTTTTAAAAAGGAGTTGTGTGGGAGAAGCTTTGGAAATGTCTAGAAGAATTCTGGTAGATAAGAAATGAAAACTGCTCCAGAGAATATGCTTATGCAAGTGGGTATGAGAAAAGTTTATATGACTGTTTGGGGAAGGGTAAATTGTATTAAATGTTTTAGATCTTTCTGGATAATGAGTTCTAAGGCTGCTAGAAATATATATTTTTAAATATGTTTCATCCAAATTAAATATTAGTGTTAACTTAATTTTTATTTTTTTATTTTTTTTCATGTAGAAACACAAGTTTGTCGTTTCCTCCCCCTTCCCCTGCCTCTCACGCCCTGCTGCTTAAAGTGGCTTTAGAGGTGTGTGGTCTGTTTTCATACTGTATACTTTAATGTCTAGTGGTTGCCTACGTTTCCGAAGTCACCTAGAGATTACATCAGCATCTTCATGTAGCATTTTTATGCAGTCATCCTGTTACTTCATCCCAAATGCCAGGAAATAGCCTGACCAGATGCAGATAAAAATATTACACTCTGTTTTAATGCCATTATTTGAATTTCAAAAAAGAGGAAATGATCCTTAATTGTAGATTCAATTGTTATTTGCAGGTGCAAAAGGGAACTTTGGCTGTCTCATTTAATAACCTGTTCCAAGAGTTCAAAGGTGAATTAAAAGGATAGTGAAATTTAATAAATGCCTGATTTAACTAGGTGTTGCCTAGACAAGTTTATGAGTCCTTCAGGGAAGGAACAGTACATTATACAGCAAAAAGAACTTCTATTAGCTAATCACACAACATCAGAAAGGTATAAACCTGTTTTTCTTTTTAAGACATCCATGCTTAATTTTTTATCTCTTGCCAAGAAAATGATTACAGTTTGTTGTTATTCATGGTCTAGGTTTGGAAGACATAAGTGTGTCTGAAACTTGCCTACTCCACATTTCTACTCAAATAATTCAGCTTCTTCAGAGAGGGATATTTTATTACTGTGGGAAGAAAAATAAACATAGGGATTAAATGGAATATGTTTCTTGGTTTCCTACATTAACTGATTTTGAGGTTATTTCTTCCTTCACCTGTTGTATGAACAATAAAGCAATAAAGAAGTGCATTTCCATGATTGATTATATGCTAGGATATAACCAGTAGAGTTTTTTTTTATCAGACTCTGCAGTTTCAATAGCCTGATATTTTGCTGAACATTCCTATACATTTAAAATATCTGACATGTATTGGAATATAATCTTTTACATGGAGAACACAATTTTTCTCTTTAGTTAAATAGGATTTCCTTAAACTTATTGTGAAATTATCTTGCTGCATCTAGATACAATAGTTCTGATTTCAATGTAAGGTCCTCCTTTTTCATTCATTGTGAACTGATTCTCCATACATGGGCTTTATATTTTTATCCAAATGCATGCTTCAAGTACAACAATCAGAATGAAATACCAGTGTGTGGCTATGTTTTTACAGGAGTTTTCTACATCCAAAGTTTAGCTTCTTGTTATCATCTTTATAAAATTTAGTAGAAATCTCAGTAAAACAAAACAAACAAACAAAAAGACTGTCTTAAAACAGAAACAAGGCTTAGGCAAGTTAAAAAAAAAGAGTAATTTGTGAGATTTTTAAATAATTACATAATTCTTGGGAAAATCTGAAAATTAAATAGCTAGGCAGTAAAGTCAGCAACAGATTGGGAAGGCCAAGATCCACATATCTCTTGTATACATGCCATGCTAGGTTAGGATATACGTGTCTCCTATATATAAGATACATATATGTGCACACACACACACACACACATACACATCAATTAGGTCCTGTTAATTTCTATTTGGTCTCTGAAATCTTTACTGAGTATTCACATATATATCTCAATATTTCATTCCTTATAATTACATAACTAAGGGAAACCATTATAGGTTCCCATAGACACGAACATCCAAATACAAATCGACTGTAAAGAGTTATGAGAGGTATTTACATAATTTGAGTTTCTACTGTATAATGGGTAATTATTTTATAATAATAAAAATAACAATTTATTGATTATATATGCTTTATTAGGCATCATACCAAGTACTTTAACTACATTTCACATTTATTCTTCATAGCAAAGATATGAGATATGCACTGCTATTGTCTTTATTTTACAGACGAAGAAACAGGTTTACAGAATTTAAATAATTAGTCTAAGATCATAGGGCTAGAAAACAGAAGAGTTGGGGCTGTACTATTGGTTTACCTAAACTAAATTTTTTTAACATACCGTATTAAAAGTATAAAAAATTTTAACCCTCTTGCATAATTTTCTTCCTGATCGTAATGAGTTCTTTTAGAGTCCTATTATGTTTCTTAATACAAAGAAACCTGGGTACAATCAATGATCATATATTATGATTAATTAATTAGAAAATAGAGATATTTTCAGTGTAATTTTTCACAATATAAATAAACTATATTCTAGTTTAGTTGCTTTCATAACTGACCTTTCAATTGGTTTAAAAATAGAAATAATATATGTTTGCTTCTTAACAATAAAACTAAAATACAAATTCCACACTCAGGTATATCCAGCTGAAGTTGTGAAAATAATATAGAAAAATGATTTTTCAAACTTAATGATTTTAATGCTTTTTATTTCTTACACATGTTCAATACTCTGTCTAGTTATATGAGTTAAAAAATATTCAACCCAGTACATGAGGGTTTGTAAACATATTGTTTATATTAAATGTCTGGTGTTTGGCACTGCTGTTCAATACAAACATCTGGATTTTACCTCAAATACTTAAAATTGTTGACATAGCAATCTTTGATAGTTTTGTAAGTGAGGTACATATAAAAACAATGAGCTTGATATAAACTAGCAGAAGGGTTTAGGAATAGGAGTTAGGAAAAATGAGTGCAAGTTGAGAAAAGAGGTGCATAGATTTGGGTCAGAGAGAAAAGGTCAGAAAGATGAAGAGAAAAGTCTTGGAAGGTATGTAGGGGATGACTGAAAACAGATGCTGGCAGCGGTCAGCCAAAAGGAGATGATGATTCTGAAAGTTATTTATCCTTAAAGATAGAAAACCAGAAATGGCCTTCTGTATCCAAAGGGAAAGACTGAGAAGAATATTTATTATCCACCTTTGAAGAGAAAAATCATGAAGTCAAACCCATCATGTCTGTACCACAGGGCTGGATCATTGTTCTTGCAAAAATGGAGTTAATACGAATATCTACTGAAAAGGGTTGTTGTAGAGCATTTAAAAAGTTAATACATAAGTAAAGACTAAGGATGTAAATGCTGTCAATTATTATTATTATTATAATTATTTCAATATTACTTCATTTGCCATTTCCCAGTTTTCTATGACTAGAAATATTTGGGAAGTAGAGGCATAGGAAAAAAGTAAAGGGGTAATGGAATCATCCTGATTTGAGATATTTGTGATATCAAAGGTCTAAATAGAGTTTTCATTTTTTGTTTATACTTTCAGTGTAATGTTTTAGGAAAAATGTATAACAAAATTCCTATTGTAGTATCAGATAATGTTTTCAAGAGAAAATATTGAAGAATTGTTTCTTATAGGAAGATTTTTAAGTTTATACATTTAAAATGACAATATTAACTAGGTAAATAAGATAACCAAAAATTGATTTATCTTTGTTTATAATTTGTTTTTCTCAAGATTATTTGAAGGAATTTCAGGAAAAACACTGGAGGGCAGATAAATATCTTTTAATTATAAAATCAAGGGCATAGAAGATTTAGATTTATCTTTTAAATGGAAAACCTTTTAAAAAATGATATAAACTAGTGAAAAAATTTAGGTGAAGACATTAATAGTAGTTTATTTCAAGAAGGCCTGTAAGTTTATTTTCCAAATGAGCAAAAGGTTATGCAGTACTTAAATGTAGTAAGTTACAGGGTACTAAAATGTTACCTGTCATTATGACAATATTTTAGTTTGTTATCATGGTGAGAAAATTAATTTGCATTTGGAAAAGAAAACTAATATTGCTAGCTACTTGCCAAATATGATATTTTAAAATATCCTATTTCATTCTTATCTTAAAATGGTAAACATTATGCAATTTTCAAATACACAAAGATATAGAAATGTTATGTATATGTGTTAACTATTTTAATGCATTTGGAACAAAATCTGCATTACTGAAATCTAATCATTTTATATTCAGACTGCAAGTGGTGTTCGGTCAAGTGAAAAACATGAATCAAGCAGTATGAAGGCAATGTGTAACCTACCAAATTATCCATTTGAGGCTATATTCTTGATTTTGTATAAGCAAAATTTCTTGAAATAGACATGAAATATAATCAACAGATCTCTTAATGTGTCATGGTTTTCCATAAGGTTCTTCCCTTTGTTTGCACAGCTGCTTTCTAGAGACCTGTATATCACATTTCCCTTACATTATTGTCAATGCTGTTTTAAACCTAGTGACCATTTCCAGGAAGAAAGTTGCTTGCACATATGCTTGATCTTATGAAAACTTAATCCACTGTTTCATAACCATTGAAAACCTCAATTTTTGTGCAGTCAAGATGTTTGGATTGTTCAATATATTGTTAAACTGTGATTTCATTAAAAAGGAGAAATATTTATGAAAACTTAAGCTGGAGAATATAGTATAGCATATTCCAAAATGTATTGCATTCAGTCATTAGAAATATTATGTTATTGGGCAATTGATTTATAGATTGATTTATTGGCTTTGAAGAAATATAGCTCAATCTTGAAATAATATTTGGCTCTAAAATAAAACTGATAGGCCAATAGTGATGTGAACTTGATGCTGAATTACATTATTGAGTTTTGAGCACATACACTTCTTTTTTTAAAATTGAAGCATGGCTAATTTACAATGTGGTGTCAGTTTCAGGTGTACAGCAAAGTGATTCAGTTTTATATATATATATATATATATATATATATATATATATATATTCTTTTTCAGATTCTTTTCCGTTATAGATAATTACAAGATATTGAATATAGTTCCCTATGCTGTAGAGCAGGTCCTTGTTTACCTATTTCATATATAGCAGAGTGTATATGTTAATCCCAAACTCCTAATTTATCTCCCCCCAGCCCCTGGCTATCCCCTTTGGTAACCATAAATTCGTTTTTTATGTCTGTGAGTTGTAAATAATTCATTTATATAATGTTTTTAGATTCCACATATAAGTGATATCATATGTATTTGTTTTTCTCCATCTGACTTATTTCACTTAATATGATAATCTCTAGGTCCACCCATGTTGCTGCAAATGGCATTATTTCATTCTTTTTTTATGGATGAGTAATAATCCATTGTTTATATATACCACACCTTCTTTATCCATTCATCTGTTGATGGACACTTAGGTTGCTTCCATGTCTTGGCTATTGTAAATAGTGCTGCTATGGACACTGGGCTGCATGTATCTTTTCTCTGGATATATGCCCAGGAGTGGAATGGCAAGATCATGTGGTAATTCTGTTTTGAGTTCATTTTTGTATATGGTGTTAAAGAATGTTCTAATTTAATTCTTTTACATGTAGCCATCCAGTTTTCCTAGCATCACTTATTGAAGAGACTGTCTTTTCTCCATTGTATATTTTTGCCACCTTTGTCATAGATTAATTGACCATAAGTGTGTGGGTTTATTTCTGGGCTTTCTATCCTGTTCCATTGATCTATATGTCTGCTTTTGTGCCAGTACCATACTGTTTTGATTACTGTAGCTTTCTAGTATTGTCTTAAGTCAGGGAGCATGATTCTTCCAGCTCCATTCTTCTTTCTCAAGATTGCTTTTGCTATTTGTGGTCTTTTGTGTTTCCATACAAATTAAAAAATTTTTTGTTCCAGTTCACTGAAAAATGCTATTGTTAATTTGATAGGGATTTCATTGAATTTGTAGATTGCCTTGGGTAGTATAGTCATTTTAACAATATTGATTCTTCCAGTCCAAGAATGTGGTATATCTTTCCATCTGTTTGTGTTGTCTTTATCTGCTGACAGCTTCATTTTTGCAAGGGTCCATTACCTGCAACATTGGACACCTCCTCTTTCAGTGTCCAGTGTTACTGCTACAGTGAATTTCTCACTGTCTGTCAATGTTTTAGGTTCTTTCATACTTTTGTGCCTTTCAATAGGATGACATTCCCCTGATTCTTCAATGGTAAAATGATCCTTCAAAAACCCAGTTCATATGTCACTTCCTCTTTGAAGCTCTTATACTCAATAACAAATATGAACACACTTACTGAAGCATGGATAAATAAAATGATTAAGGACTTAACACATAGAGAAATATAGGTAGCCAAAATTCAGTTGATATTCAAGATATGAATATTAAAACAAGTAGTCATGAGGTGGAGACCAGCAAAAAGATAAATATTTAAAATATTCTATAGCCAGAGTTTGCAAGGTAGCTAAATGTCACTTGTCTCTTACTGATGGGAATGTAATTTTTTTTTAAATGAATTTGCTGGAGGAAAAATTAGCAATCTATTTAAAAAAATTTTAAAATATAAAATTTATCCTATGATTCTAATTCTAGAAAGTAATCTAAAAGAAGCAGAGATGTACAAAAATATTGGCTAAGATAAAGATCTTCAAAACCTTACTTTTAAATAATGGTATTTGGAAAAAGAATGATGGACTACAGACACCGATTAAAATTTTATTTGAAAAGAATATGTTGTAACATGAAAATATCCATGTTACTACATGAAACAAAAAAGAGAATTATGAGTATCTTATATTTGTATAAAAATGCAGATACATAGAAACACTAGAAAGATAACCATACACAGTAACTCAGATGGGATTATGGGTGGTTTTTATTTTCTTGATCATAGTTTTTTATTTTTTTCTAAGTTTTCTACAACAAATATATATTACATTTATCATCAGAATGTTTAAATGATTAATCATCCAGGTGTTTTAGTTAGTCCTGTCTTTGCTAGGACAAAAACAAATAAAATTTTATTTTGAGGAGTTACATTACCATAGAGATATATTAGAAGTTATTTTCTTGACTTAAATGACCCAAAATATTACATAATTCATTTGCTTTCTAAAAATTAAATTTCAAACATACAGAAGAAAAATGATATTTGAAATAATCTCCATACCTGAAATATTGTCTGGGGTCAATTTACATATTTTCTGCATTTTCAGTATTTACTAGTGTCTCTGGAAAGTACGTGGTGAAGGAGATTGGGAGATTGTTGGGATTGGATAGGAAGGTTATTAGTTGGGTAGGATAGCACTGTCTTCTTTGTTTTGTATTTTTTAAATGAGCAGTTCTGTCATAACATTGCTTATTTATTTATTTATTTATTTATTTATTTATTTTTGGCTGCATTGGGTCTTCGTTGCTGTGCGCGGGCTTTCTCTAGTTGCAGCAAGTGGGGGATACTCTTCATTGTGGTGTGTGGGCTTCTCATTGCAGTTGCTTTTGTTGCGGAGAATGGGCTGTAAGCGCGCGGGCTTTAGTAGTTGTGGCTTGCGGGCTCCGTAGTCATGGCTCGCGGGCTCTAGAGCGCAGGCTCAGTAGTTGTGGCGCATCGGCTTAGTTGCTCCGTGACATGTGGGATCTTCCCAGACCAGGGCTCGAACCCATGTCCTCTGCCTTGGCAGGTGGATTGTTAACTACTGCACCACTAAAGAAGCCCAGCACTGTCTTCTTAAGCATCACAGAACTTGGACATTTTTTCATATTTGTAATCTTGAGATCCTGGGTCATGCATATACCTCAAGAAACCCTGAAAAAAAAAAAAAAGAAACCCTGGATTCCTACACAAAACATAACAAAGAGGTTTTGTTTGAAGATACTCTTACAATAGGTTTTCTATATCTTTACATCTTTGTCTATATCTAAGCCAATTAATGTTTATTGTAGGTAATCCATAGATCCTAGTTGACATTTTGCTGCCCTATTAAGAGTCAAAACTGGAAGACAAATCTCGTGGTTTCTCCCAAAGTATATAGACGATCCCTTCTGTTTATGACATTAGGCCAAGATGTGTACTGCTATAGCACAGATTTGCAGTATGGCCTACTGTTTTTGTGTAACATTATTAAGGTTCTCTATTCCCCAGACTCCCATCATACAAAGATACATTAAACTCCAGCTTTTGCCAATCTGAGGTGTTCTTCTATGCACAGGGAACCTGCAGTGTATACATAAATTTAGAAGTTTTCAGCAGACTTGGGATTTTGCCTGGCAAACCGAAAGATGTGAAATATTTTCTGATGTATGAAGTACCACTCACTACTTTATAGGTCAGGGGGAATTGAGCTGGATGTATGACTGTAAGTGATTTGTTTATGATTTTGACAAAAGTATATATAATTTTGTTTATGCATGTTTCTTTAACAGTGGCTTCTCTGCTCCTTTGACTGGCGGGAAGTGTTCAGACATTGACAAAACAATATATTTCCTAAAAGTCCCCCCACAAAAGAATTTTCTTTTGGACTTAACCTCTTCCTTCCTTCCTTCATCATTTTTAGTATATGTAATAGATCAGATAAAAAGGAAGTATTTTCTTCTTTTTTTTTGAGAACTTCTTTTTCTTAACCTGAATTACTATTCTCCTTCAAAAAATGGACATTGAAAGTTTTCCACTGCCCAGCTAATCCTCCTGTCTCTGGTATATGACGTGCCATCACTTTTCCCCTGTGGTTCTTCTTTTTCTCCTATCTACCAATATAGCTGAGTGTTTCTCTATTTTAACAACATCAACCAGACTTCCCTTAAAGATAACCTTTTCCAACTGTACTTAACTCTTCACAGTCGAGTTCCTTAAAGTCAGCCTGACTGTAATGGCTCCACTTCACACACATTACTCTTTGGAAATGTGCTCTCAAACAAGTGATTTGTGAACTCAAGGATTTGTTTTCAGTCACCACTCTTGAAATCCTTTTATAATTTGATTCTATTTAATGCCATTTATTTAAGTGGCAAAAATTATTTCTTGGACTTTTAAAAAATTTCCCTTCACATTTATTTCTCTCATCACTCCTGTATGGTATCCTTTGTGGGTCCTCCACTTCTCCTCTTCCTCAGCTTCCTCCCTCTTCCTTCCAAATGTAAGTCCCTCAGAGGTCCTTATATATTAAGCTCTGCCATCTTTCCTTTTTCTTCTTTTTTGCCACTTTCTGTTTCAATTCCTAACATCATCTTTATTCTTCAATTTCTAGAACATTTTCTTCATTTTGCTGTGTGTTGTCTGATTTGTTTTAAATCCATACCTGGCTTACTCCCTCTTCTTTAAGTTTAGACTGCATATGCCCTAATAATCTCTATATTTTTACACTTATCATAATTGGCTTTAAAGTGTTTCATGGAATTAAATTCCCTATTCTTTCTTCTGCGCTTTTAATATTTCAGGAAAACTATTTTTTGTGTGTGTCCCCAAAGTGCCTTTCTGAATGGACTCAACAGGGATATTTTCTAAAAGTGGATGAAAACATGAACACTGTGGGTGGGAAGGGATGAATCCTAGCAAACTGTCTTGATTCACGCTGTGCCAAGGAGCCACCACTCTGCCTCTACTCCTTAGTCTCTCTCATTTTTGGATTTGGTTTAGATTCGTTGCACCCTACGCACTTGTCATGGGGGAAGAGGGTAGGTATGACATTTTTATTCTGTTAAGATATGGAAAGTGGATGTTTTAACATTGTTTCTGAGGAAATTTTTCTGAAATTAAAACCAAAAAAAAAAATACAGAAGCCTGAAAATTAATGGATTTTTACAGAGCATATTATTCTGTGGCCTTGTTGAACATATCCAATGTATCTAGTGTGGCCAAACTAGGCTGACTTAGCTCTTTACTCACCAAACCCATGGTTCTTGAATTTGTCTGAGAGATGAAGACAGAGAGGATAGACAGTGTCGAGTCCAGCTGCGTGGCAGTGATATTTGGCTTCTGGATGGATTCCTGCAGAGCTCATGGGTAGACTCCACTAATGGGTCCCTATGTTTGGGAGACAACTTGATTGAAGGTGAAAAATGGCAGAATTTGCTCACAGTTTTTATGGAATAGAGAACTGTAGAAACAGTAGCCATTATATTTAGGTATATTTCTTTTTCTGTGCATTAGAACATAGTCTTCTCTGGATTGCTTTTCTTCACAGGGAATGAAAGCAGCATATAGTCTACAAGATTGCCTGGCGTGAGAGTAGCTCTGTTTCTAATAATCATTGAAACAGCCAGATTTTTAGTTTTCATGAAACTTCTCTTAGTAAGAGGCAATTTTACAATCAAAAATATGTAGATTAGTGAGCATGAATGATAAAAAGAGTTCAGAGAAGGTAGCCTTGAAGTATAAATCTGAGAGATACTCTCTTGGGTGTATATATGGAAGAAGATGAAAGCTGAAATGTCGGAGTTCAACAAGGTAGAAATGTCAGGTACTCATGTCAGGCTAGAGATAAACCTCGGATTACAGAGGTTTCTTCTGAAGTCTTCTGTACATCTAAGCCAGAGCCGCTTATGCAGTTGGTTCCCAAAAGAGGATTATCCTCTTTGAGTGATCAGTCCTCACTCTGAGTTTGGTGCATTCAGATTTCCAAGAAATTCTCTAAATTCAAATCTCTTGAATTGTAAAAATCTTAATATAGGCCTGAGAGTTTGGCAGGCAGGAGTCAATTTGGCTTAAACAAATCAAACAATTGAGCAGATTAAAAAACAATGCTAGGTTACTTCAGCCCAAAATAAAAACAGATTTATATATTACGTGTTCTGAGTATTAACTCAAGTAGAAATTGTTAGAAAATTAATCTATACATACAACAAGTATACTGAATATTTTAAATCCTAAACCAATCTTCACCAGTTTTTAAGGCATTGATGCATTATTTATGTTTTTATTGCATGGGTTTCCTGGTGCATGCGTTTATTTCTCTTTTGATGGTTTATTGAGAACACAAAGCATTTGTCTCATTGTACTCTTTTTGTTTTAGAAGGGCTTACATTTGAAAGAGGTTGGCTTGTAGGTCTATTTTTGTTTTATATCAGTTCTTTTTTCTATCATTTTGTGAATGTCTTGTTCCCAAACACTCATCTGCAGATAAGATTCCTGAGACTGGTAGTAGTAGTATACTGATAAATGGATTTACTGCAATTTGTTAATCCATTCACTTGCCGATGACCATTGGGTTATTTCCAGTTTGGACTATTAAACTAATGCTTCAGTGAGCATATTTCTATAAGCCTTCTTATATAGGGTATGATTCCTTTTCTCTCAGGTAAATACTAGGAGTAGACTGGATTATATGATACATGCATACTTCGCTTTTGAAAAAATGGTCAACTGTTTCCAAACTTCTTGTGTTATTATATATTTCAACCAGCAGTGTATGAGAGTTCCATTTTCTCTACATCCTTGTCAATGCTTAGTATGGCCAACTTTTAAAATGTTAACTGTTCTAATAGGTATTTAGTTGTCTCTCATGTGGTTTCAATTTGCATTTCCTAATGAATAATGATGTTGAAATCTTTTCTTTCTGTGTTTCTTTTTTTTTATATACAGCAGGTTCTTATTAGTTATCTATTTTATACTTATTAGTGTATATATGTCAAGCCCAATCTCCCAATTCATCACACACACACACACACACACACCCCCCACACTCCATTTTCCCCCTTGGTGTCCATATATTTGTTCTCTACATCTGTGTCTCTATTTCTGCCTTGATGAAATCTTTTCCTGTACTTATTTCCCATTCACATATCATCTTTGGAAAGCTGTCCAAATATTTTGCTCATTTTTTATTGGATTGTTTGCTTCTTAAGTTCTGTCTATAAACTGTTAATAACAAGTCCTTTATCAGATATATGCTTTGCAAATATTTTCCCTACGTTTATGGCTTTTTCTTTTCACTTTCTTAACAGTGTCTTATGAATAGCAGAAGTTTTTAATTTTGGTGAAATTCAATTTATTCATGTTCTTTTATTGATTGTGCTTTTCGTGTCACATTTAAAAATCTTTGCCAAAATGCAAAATCACAAAGATTTTCTCCTATGTTTTCTATAGTTTTATGTTAGATATATGATCCCATTATGAATTGATTTTTGTGTGTAATGTGTGGTATGTATCAAAGTTTACTTTTTGCAGCTGTATATATCTAATTATTACAATGTCATTTGAAAGGATTATTCTCCACTGAATTACCTTCACACTGTTTTCAAAAATCAGCTATCTATATATGTGTGGCTCTATTTCTGAACTTCTTATTCTGTTCTATTGATCAATTTGTCTACCTTTATGCCAATACCAGACAGTTTTGACTATTGTTGCTTTTTAATGTCTTGAAATCAGGTAATGTTGGTCTTCCAACTTTCTTCTTTTTCAGTTTTTTGTGTTTTAGCTCCTTTGCATTTAGACCCTTTACCCAGGTTTTCATAGTGTTAATATCTTACATAACCATGGCATATTTATCAAAACAAAGAAATTAACATTGGTACAATACTATTAACGGAACTACAGATTTTAATAGAATTTCACCAGATTTTTCTTTAATATCTTCTTGCTGACCCAGGATCCAGTCCAGGATACCATGTTGCCTTTAGTCATTATGTTTAGATTTCTCCAGTGTGTGACAGTTTCTCTGTCTTTCCTTGTTTTTCATGACTTTGGCACATTTGAAGAGTACTGGTGAAATATTTTGTAGAATTTTCCTTGGTTTGGGCTTGGCTGGTATCTTATGATAAGACTGGGTTCATGGATTTTGAAGAAGTGTATTATCTTTTTTATATATTTTGAGATTTGACTTGCTAAAATTTTGTTTGGAATTTTTGCATCTATATGAAGAATATTGGTCTATAGTTTTTTTTATAATCTAATAATGTTTTTGTTTGAATTTGGTATCAGGGTAATGATTGATTCATAGAATGAGTTAGGAAGAAATTGTTCCATTTTAATTTTCTGGAAGAACATTTGCAGAACTGGTATTCTTTCTTTCTTAAATGTTTTGTGGAATGCACCAGGGAAGCAATCAGGGTCTTGTGTTTTCTTTGTGGGAAAGTTTTCTTGCGGTACGCGGGCCTCTCACTGTTGTGGCCTCTCCCGTTGTGGAGCACAGGCTCCGGACACACAGGCTTAGCGGCCATGGCTCACGGCCCTAGCCGCTCCGCGGCATGTGGGATCTTCCCAGACTGGGGCACGAACCCGCGTCCCCTGCATTGGCAGGCGGAGTCTCAACCACTGCGCCACTAGGGAAGCCCTATGGGAAAGTTTTAAACTTCAATTTATTTAGTAAATTTGGGACCTTCAGATTTTCTATTTATTCTTGAATGAGTTTTGGCAATTTTTATCTTTCAAGAAATCTGCCCTTTTCCTCTGAGCTGTCTAAGATATTGGCATAATATTATTCACAGAATTACCTTATTATCTTCTTAAATATCTGTAGAGTCCATAGTAATGCCAGCTCTCTCATTCCTGATATTTGTAATTTATGTCTTCATTTCCCTTGATATATCTGGATAAATATTTTCAATTTCATTGATCTCAAAGAACCAGCTTTTTGTATCCTGCTTTTCTTACTTCTAACTTATTTAGCTTCCAATCTCTATTATTTTCTTTCTTCTACTTAATTTTAATTTAATGTGCTCTTCTTTTCCTAGTTGTTTAAGGAGAAAGTTAATATCATTATTTGAAAACTTCTTTTCTTATAGAGTCATTTAATGCTACAAATATCAAAAGTTGATTTCAAATGTTGATATTTAAGAAATTTCTTGATCCATGTATATTGACTTAGTAAAGAGTGACTTCCTTGAACTTTCTGAATTTTCATATATATTGATTCTGTTAGGTTTTCTATATTCTAAATTGGGTTTTCAACCATATGCTATGCAGAAAGATTATTTAATTTCTTCCTTTTCAATAGTTATGTATCTTTCTGTTTCCTTCTTTACTGCATTGGCCAGATCTTAAACAACATTAAATTGTAGTAGTGATAGTGGATATGCTTGTCTATTACCAGTCCCTAATGGGACTAACTCATATTTCAATGCCAACTGAATGATTTGATTTTGTTTTCAAATTGATGTTTGCTTTCATTAAATAATCAGTTTTTTCTTAGTAGTTTACTGACTGAGTTTTATGAGAAATGGAGGTTGGATTATATAAAATTACTTTTTTGAATACCTATTAAGATTTATTTGTGAATTATGAACATGACAATTTAAATGTTTCCTAATAATAAATCATCATTACATTGTTTGAATGAGATCAAGTTGGTGACAGTCAATTATTATTTTATTGTAATGTTAAATTAACTGTTTTATTTTATTTAGGAATTTTGCATGTGGTATGTGTTATCACTTTATTATTTTCATTTTAGTTTTGAACTACTACTTTTGTTATGTTTTAATATCAGAATTATATACAGCAGTTTCACAGAACAAATTTAGAATATTTTTATGTTCATAATATTCTGAAAAAGTTTGTATAACATTTATAAATATATCTTCATTGAAAGTTTGAAAGGACTCAACTGCAAAAAGAATTCGGGCACAGAGATTATTTGTGAATTAAGTCTTTCATAAGTCATATTCATTTTCTTCCCATAGTTATAGCTTCAGTCAAATCTCCACCACTTCTTGCATTGTACTTAACATTTATATGCTTTAGCAAAACATTCTTTGAAATAGGAATGTTATTTGTCTGAAAGTGGAAAAAATTCAAAAATGTTATTTTTCTCTGTTTTTTTCTTTATCTTAAATTCTTATTAGTTCCATTTGTTTTGAATTTCTTTATTCCCCTCCATATGATAGCAGGATTTCTACACTGCATTCTTCTCCTCGTCCCCCTTTTTTCTAAGTTTTCATTGCATCTGTGTGCCAGAACTTGGTTCATCCTTTAATGTTTCAATTTTCAGTGAAAATTTGTGGCAGATGTGTCTTTTCAAATTAGCATCAAGTTATGCAATTTTAAAATTTTTATTGAAATTAAGAAACACAGAAAAATACACATAGCATAACTATGTTAGAGCTCAATTATCACAAAGTGAATTCACCCACACAATCAGCATCCAGGTCAAGAAACAAACCATTATCAACACCCCAGAAGCTTTGTGTTCCCTCCGAATCTCCACTTCCATAAATGTATTATTATCTTGACCACTAACACCATAGTTAGTATGAACTCATTTTGTACTTTCACACATAAAATTATGAATTATTTTTTGTGCATATAATACTTTTCATTCAACATTTTGTATGTGATATTCATCCATGTAGTTGCATGAAGCTAGATTTTCTGTTAATTTTCATTGTTGTTTGGTATTTTATTGAATGAATATATCACAATTTATTTATATATTCTATTAATGATGGACAGTTAATTCTAGTTTGAAGCTATTAGGAATAATGTTCCAATGAATATCCTAGTATATGTATTTTGGTACCAATATTTATGCATTGCATGCCTCTTGGAATGTACCTAAGAGTGGAATATAATATATACATGTGTGTGTATATATAAAATATACTATTAAGCTACATAATCACCAATTATTGGCTTTGTCAGTTTTCATATTATTTTAGTCACATTCTAATAATGTGCAGTAGGATCTCTCTGTAGTTTAAATATGCACTTCACTGATTTCTAAGGAGGCTGAGTGTTTTTTTCGTATGTGCATTAGCATTTGGATATCTTCCTTGTGAAGTGCTTACTCACATGTATTGCTTATCATTCTAATTGCATTGCCTGTCTTTTCTTAGCAACTTGCAGAAGTTGTAATGGATATGAGTCTTTTTTTAAGTATTGTAAATATTTATTTCCATTCTTTGATTTGCCTTTAACTCTTTCTAAATATGGTATTTTTTGATGATTGGGAATTCTTGATTTTAACTTATCAATTTTTAATGGTTATAGCTTTCTATGTTCCTTTTTTAAACATCTTTATTGGAGTATAACTGCTTTACAATGGTGTGTTAGTTTCTGCTTTATAACAAAGTGAATCAGTTATACATATACATATATCCCCATATTTCTTCCCTCATCTGTCTCACTCCCTCTTACTCGCCCTGTCCCAGCCCTCTAGGTGGTCACAAAGCACTGAGCTGATCTCCCTGGGCTATGCGGCTGCTTCCCACTAACTAGCTATTTTACATTTGGTAGTGTATATATGACCATGCCACTCTCTCACTTTGTCCCAGCTTACCCTTCCCCCTCCCCATATCCTCACATCCATTCTCTAGTAGGTCTGCGTCTTTATTCCCGTCTTGCCCCTATGTTCTTCATGACATTTCTTTTTTCCTTAGATTCCATATATATGTGTTAGCATACGGTATTTGTTTTTCTCTTTCTGACATACTTAACTCTGTATGACAGACTCTAGGTCCATCCACCTCACTACAAATAACTCAATTTCGTTTTTTTTATGGCTGAGTAATATTCCATAGTATATATGTACTACATCTTCTTTATCCATTCATCTGCTGATGGACACTTAGGTTGCTTCCATGTCCTAGCTACTGTAAATAGAGCTGCGATTAACATTTTGGTACATGATTCTTTTTGAATTACGGTTTTTCAGGGTATATGCCCAATACGGGGATTGCTGGGTCGTATGGTAGTTCTATTTTTAGTTTTTAAGGAACCTCCAAACTGTTCTCCATAGTGGCTGTGTCAATTTACATTCCCACCAACAGTGCAAGAGTGTGTTCTTTTCTCCACACCCTCTCCAGCATTTATTGTTTCTAGATTTTTTGATGATGGCCATTCTGACTGGTGTGAGATGATATCTCATTGCAGTTTTGATTTGCATTTCTCTAATGATTAATGATATTGAGTATTCTTTCATGTGTTTGTTGGCAATCTGTATATCTTCTTTGGAGAGCTGTCTATTTAGGTATTCTGCCCATTTTTGGATTGGGTTGTTTGTTTTTTTGACATTGAACTGCATGAGCTGCTTGTAAATTTTGGAGATTAATCCTTTGTCAGTTGCTTCATTTGTAAATATTTTCTCCCATTCTAAGGGTTATCTTTTCGTGTTGTTTATGGTTTCCTTTGCTGTGCAAAAAGCTTTTAAGTTTCTTTAGGTCCCATTTGTTTATTTTTGTTTTATTACCATTTCTCTAGGAGGTAGGTCAAAAAGGATCTTGCTGTGATATATGTCATGGAGCGTTCTGCCTATGTTTTCCTCCAAGAGTTTAAAAGTGTCTGGCCTTACATTTAGGTCTTTAATCCATTTTGAGTTTATTTTTGTGTATGGTGTTACGGAGTGTTCTAATTTCATTCTTTGACATGTAGCTGTCCAGTTTTCCCAGCACCACTTATTGAAGAGGCTGTCTTTTCTCCACTGTATATTCTTGCCTCCTTTATCAAAGAAAAGGTGACCATATGTGTGTGGGTTTATCTCTGGGCTTTCTATCCTGTTCCATTGATCTATCTTTCTGTTTTTGTTCCAGTACCATACTGTCTTGATGGCCGTAGCTTTGTAGTATAGTCTGAAGTCAGGGAGCCAGATTCCTCCAGCTCCGTTTGTCTTTCTCAAGATTGCGTTGGCAATTCGGGATCTGTTGTGTTGCCATAAGATTGTGAGATTTTTTGTTCTACTTCTGTGAAAAATGCCAGTCATAGTTTAATGGGGATTGCATTGAATCTGTAGATTGCTTTGGGTAGTATAGTTATTTCCACAATGTTGATTCTTCCAATCCGAGGACATGGTATATGTCTCCATCTATTTGTATCATCTTTAATTTCTTTCATCAGTATCTTATAATTTTCTGCATACAGGTCTTTTGTCTCCTTAGGTAGGTTTATTCCTAGATATTTTATTCTTTTTGTTGCAGTGGTAAATGGGAGTGTTTTCTTAATTTCACTTTCAGATTTTTCATCATTAGTGTATAGGAATGCAAGAGATTTCTGTGCATTAATTTTGTATCCTGCTACTTTACCAAATTCATTGATTAGCTCTAGTAGTCTTCTGGTGGCATCTTTAGGGTTCTCTATGTATAGTATCATGTCATTTGGAAACAGTGACAGCTTTACTTCTGCTTTTCCGTTTTGGATTCCTTTTATTTCTTTTTCTTCTCTGATTGCTGTGGCTAAAATTTCCAAAAGTATGTTGAATAATAGTGGTGAGAGTGGGCAACCTTGTCTTGTTCCTGATCTTCGTGGAAATGGTTTCAGGTTTTCACCATTGAGGACGATGTTGGCTGTGTGTTTGTCATATATGGGCTTTATTATGTTGAGGTAAGTTCCCTCTATGCCTACTTTCTGGAGGGTTTTTATCATAAATGGTTGAATTTTGTCAAAAGCTTTTTCTGCATCTATTGAGATGATCATCTGGTTTTTCTCCTTCAGTTTGTTAATATGGTATATCACATTGATTGATTTGTGTATATTGAAGAATCCTTGCATTCCTGGGATCAACCCCACTTGACCATGGTGTATGATCCTTTTAATGTGCTGTTGGATTTTGTTTGCCAGTATTTTGCTGAGGATTTTGCATCTATGTTCATCAGTGATATTGGCCTGTAGTTTTCTTTCTTTGTGACATCTTTGTCTGGTTTTGGTATCAGGGTGATGGTGGCCTCATAGAATGAGTTTGGGAGTGTTCCTCCCTCTGCTATATTTTGGAAGAGTTTGAGAAGGATAGGTGTTAGCTCTTCTCTAAATGTTTGATAGAGTTAGCCTGTGAAGCCCTGTGGTCCTGGGCTTTTGTATGTTGGAACATTTTTAATCACATTTTCAATTTCAGTGCTTGTGATTGGTCTGTTCATATTTTCTATTTCTTCTGTTTCAGTCTCAGAAGGTTGTGCACTTCTAACAGTTCGTCCATTTCTTCCAGGTTGTCCATTTTATTGGCATATAGTTGCTTGTAGTAATTTCTCATGATTCTTTGTATTTCTGCAGTGTCAGTTGTTACTTCTCCTTTTCCATTTCTAATTCTATTGATCTGAGTCTTCTCCCTTTTTTTCTTGATGAGTCAGGCTAGTGGTTTATCCATTTTGTTTAGCTTCTCAAAGAACCAGCTTTTAGTTTTATTGATCTTTGCTATCATTTCCTTCATTTCTTTTTCATTTGTTTCTGATCTGATTTTATGATTTCTTTCCTTCTACAAACATTGTAGTTTTTTTGTTCTTCTTTTTCTAATTGCTTTAGGTGTAAGGTTAGATTGTTTATTTGAGGTGTTTTTTGTTTCTTGAGGTAGGATTTTATTGTTATAAACTTCCCTCTTGGGACAGCTTTTGCTGCATCCCATAGGTTTTGGATCATCGTGTTTTCATTGTCATTTGTTTCTAGGTATTTTTGATTTCCTCTTTGATTTCTTCAGTGATCTCTTGGTTATTTAGTAGTGTATTGTTTAGCCTCCATGTGCTTGTATTTTTACAGATTTTTTCCTGTAATTGATATCTAGTCTCATAGAGTTTTGTCAGAAAAGATACTTGATACGATTTCAATTTTCTTAAATTTACCAAGGCTTGATTTGTGACCCAAGACATGATCTATCCTGGAGAATCTTCCATGAGCACTTAAGAAGAAAGTGTATTCTGGTTTTTTGGATGGACTGTCCTATAAATATCAATTAAGTCCTTCTTTTTTTTTTTTTTTCCTTTTTTTTTCTTTATTTGTAACTATTTAAAGCTTTCATATAACTATCTGAAGTATGAGTTGATACTAAATAAAATATCAATTAGGTGATGAAATTAACATCCAACAAGCAAATATAATCATTAAAATTTCTGCTGTACCCATTTTTTAAAATCTTGGTTCTGGTAAAATAATATCACAGTGATTTTTTTCTCCTGTCAGAGAATGGCTATACTTACTTTTCAATGATTGTGTTTTGTTCAAACATATATATTCTCTGTATTCAAAAACTGTGATAAAAAAAGAACTATTTTATAAGAAATTTAACATAATAGCCTCTGCCCTTGGGTAGAGTACATTAGAATGTTTGTACAGTTATTTCGTAGGTAGTTTGATGAAACAGTATTTCATTAGAGGAAAATCTGTACTTATCAGAAGAGGATGATTCAGTGGATATGCAAATGAGGTGGCTAGTCTTCCTTATATTTTTCTCACCTCCAGAATAGCCAGAAAGGAGTGAGAATTCTAGGGCTACAATCTTTAATTTTTTTTTTTTTTTTTCGTGGTACGCAGGCCTCTCACTGTTGTGGTCTCTCCTGTTGTGGAGCACAGGCTCCGGACACGCAGGCTCAGCGGCCATGGCTCACAGGCCCAACTACTCCACAGCATGTGGTATCTTTCCGGACCGGGGCACGAACCCGTGTCCCCTGCATTAGCAGGTGGACTCTTAACCACTGCGTCACTGGGGAAGCCCTACAATCTTTAAATTTATAAAGGCAGTTAGCATCTTTCTTTGATGGAAATATTAGAACATAGCATAAGATTTTTTCCTCTTTTGAGAAGACCAAAGCTCTGAAAATGTACTTGGATTATTAACACCTAAGTCACAGCAGTTCAAAAGTTCAAGGATAAATATGGATCTGGAGATAATCCTTGAAAGTATTCCACCTTGGTAGACAAAGAAAATGGCTGAGATCACATCAACAGGACTCCCTTTAATAGATGCAAAAATAAAGTCACATAAGAAAAGAAACCCTTGTCAGCTCCTCTGGAGGGAGGATATGAATAGCAAAAGAAACTAGTAGAAGGAGTGGGAAAAACATTGAAGAGACAAGCAGTTAAAGACCAAGTTAAGATCAGAAGTAGCTACGAAACTTTTTCTTGCAATGACAATGGAAGCAAAGAGGCATACAGCCACATGGTAATTCCACTCTCTCTGCTCATTCTGAGTCGTGTCTGTTCTCTGTGTTCTAATAATGCTATGTTGATATACTTATCACTTCACATTGTATTATTGGCTTACCTCCCTCTCCAGTCACATTAGGAGTAGACTGAAAGCAACATGAAGTCTCTTATTTCTTTATCCTCAGTGCCTAGCACAAGATCTGGAATATACTGTTTATCAACTGTCTGTCAAATGAATGAGCCAGTTTCAACACTATATGATCTTGAGAGAGACACAGTAGTCAAGTAAACATCCAAAACCAAAATAAGTATTACTTTAGAGTAAACTCTGAGATAATATGGAAGTACACATAATCGATAGAATTCCAATTAAACGCAAAGACATTTGACACTACTTAGCCTATATGTAAGTGATCCTTTATAGACCAATGATAATTTTGAATTAGGTATTTTGAAATATTGAAAATAGTTCATTAATGCTTCTAGGTAACTTTATTGATTCCTAGTTGGATGCTAGTGAGCTAGAACTCAAGAAATCCATGAGATCCAAGGTCTGGAGTGTTCCTGGACCTGGGCTATACCTGAGTTTATAGGTGAGTGTCAGATGATGCTACTTTCAGGATAGGAAGGCTGCCAACATTGGGAAACAAAGACACAGCCTGATATCTCACATCACAGTTCTTTAGAGTTAATTGATTTATTACTGACAGTTCTGTTTACTGCGGTTCTGAGCATTGTTGCCAGGGAAAGTGCCAAGGAGAGTTGCTGAACATCGAACTTGCACATCAGCGCTTGCACCAAGGTGAATCCAGACATTTAAAAGAGACTTATATTGGGCTTCCCTCGTGGCACAGTGGTTGAGATTCTGCCTGCCGATGCAGGGGACATGGGTTCGTGCCCTGGTCCGGGAAGATCCACATGCCGCGGAGCAGCTGGGTCCGTGAGCCATGGCTGCTGAGCCTGTGCGTCCGGAGCCCGTGCCACGCAACGGGAGAGGCCACAACAGTGAGAGGCCTGCGTACTGCAAAAAAAAAAAAAAAAAAAGAATTATATTGAAGGTCCTTCTTTTTTAATGTATCATTCAAAGCTTGTGTTTCCTTATTTATTTTTATTTTGGATGATCTGTCCATTGGTGAAAGTGGGGTGTTAAAGTCCCCTACTATGATTGTGTTACTGTCATTTTCCCCTTTTATGGCTGTTAGTATTTGCCTTATGTATTGAGGTCCTCCTATTTGTGGTGCATAAATAGTTAAAATTGTTATATCTTCTTCTTGGATTGATCCCTTGATCATTATGTAGTGTCCTTCTTTGTCTCTTGTAATAGTCTTTGTTTTAAAGTCTATTTTGTCAGATATGAGAATTGCTACTCCAGTTTTCTTTTGATTTCCATTTGCATGGAATATCTTTTTCCATCCACTCATTTTCAGTCTGTATATGTCCCTAGGTCTGAAGTGGGTCTCTTGTAGACAGCATATATACGGGTCTTGTTTTTGTATCCATTCAGCCAGTCTATGTATTTTGTTTGGAGCATTTAATCCATTTACATTTAAGGTAATTATCGATATGTATGTTCCTATTACCATTTTCTTAATTGTTCTGGGTTTGTTATTGTAGGTCTTTTCCTTGTCTTGTGTTTCCTGCCTAGAGAAGTTCCTTTAGCATTTGTTGTAAAGCTGGTTTGGTGGTGCTGAATTCTCTTAGCTTTTGCTTGTCTGTAAAGCTTTTAATTTCTCTGTCAAATCTGAATGAGATCCTTGCTAGGTAAAGTAATCTTGGTTGTAGGTTTTTCCCCTTCATCAGTTTAAATATGTCCTGCCACTCCCTTCTGGCTTGGAGAGTTTCTACTGAAAGATCAGCTGTTAACCTTATGGGGATTCCCTTGTATTTTATTTGTTGTTTTTCCCTTGTTGCTTTTAATATTTTTTCTTTGTATTTAATTTTTTTTTTTTTCTGTACACGGGCCTCTCACTGTTGTGGCCTCCCCCGTTGCAGAGCACAGGCTCTGGACGCGCAGGCTCAGCGGCCATGGCTCACAGGCCCAGCCGCTCTGCGGCATGTGGGATCTTCCCAGACTGGGGCACGAACCCATGTCCCCTGCATCGGCAGGCGGACTCTCAACCACTGCACCACCAGAGAAGCCCTGTATTTAATTTTTGACAGTTTGATTAATATGTGTCTTGGCCTGTTTCTCCTTGTATTTATCCTGTATGGGACTCTCTGTGCTTCCTGGACTTGATTGACTATTTCCTTTCCCATATTTGGGAAGTTTTCAACTATAATCTCTTCAAATATTTTCTCACTCCCTTTCTTTTTCTCTTCTTCTTCTGGGACCCCTATCATTTGAATGTTGGTATGTTTAGTGTTGTCCCAGAGGTCTCTGAGACTGTCCTCAATTATTTTCATTCTTTTTTCTTTATTCTGCTCTGAGGTAGTTATTTCCACTATTTTATCTTCCAGGTCACTTATCCGTTCTTCTGCCTCAGTTGTTCTGCTATTGATCCCTTCTAGAGAATTTTTAATTTCATTTATTGTGTTATTCATCACTGTTTGTTTGCTCTTTAGTTCTTCTAGGTCCTTGTTAAACGTTTCTTGTATTTTCTCCATTCTATTTCCAAGATAGATAATTCCTGTGCATGCACACAGGCTTCTTGGTGGCTTCAGCAGCAGCCTTAGCATCTCATGCCCGTCTCTGGGGTTTGCACTGATAGCCGCGGCTCATGCCCATCTCTGGAGCTCCTTTAAGTGCCACTCTTAATCCCCTCTCCTCATGAACCAGGAAACAAAGAGGAAAGAAAAGTTCTTGTAGGTCCTTGTTAAACATTTCTTATATTTTCTCCATTCTATTTCCAAGATTTTGGATCATCTTTACTATCATTATTCTGAATTCTTTTTCAGGTAGACTGCCTATTTCCTCTTCTTTCATTAGTTCTGGTGGGTTTTTACCTTGCTCCTTCATCTGCTGTGTGCTTCTCTGTCTTCTCATTTTGCTTAACTTACTGTGTTTGGGGTCTCGTTTTTGCAGGCTGCAAGTTCGTAATTCCCATCGTTTTTGGTGTCTGCCCTCAGTGGCTAAGGTTGGTTCAGTGGGTTTTGTCGGCTTCCTGGTGGAGGGGACTAGTGCCTGTGTTCTGGTGGATGAGGCTGGATCTTCTTTCTGGTGTCACGTCTGATGGTGTGTTTTGGGGTGTCTGTGGCCTTATTATGATTTTAGGCAGCCTCTCTACTAATGGGTGGGGTTGTGTTCCTGTCTTGCTAGTTGTTTGTCATAGGGTGTCCAGCACTGGAGCTTGCTGGTCGTTGAGTGGAGCTGGGTCTTGGTGCTGAGATGGAGATCTCTGGGAGATTTTCTCCATTTGATATTACATGGAGCTGGGAGGTCTCTAGTGGAACAATGCCCTGAACTTGGCTGTCCCACCTCAGAGGCACAGCCCTGACGCCTGGCTGGAGCACCAAGAGCCTGTCCTCCACAAGGCTCAGAATAAAAGGGAGAAAGAAAGAAAGAAAAGAAAGAAAGAAAGAGAGAAAGAGAGAAAGAGAGAAAGAGAGAAAGAGAGAGAGAGAGGGAGGGAGGGAGGGAGGGAGGGAGGGAAGGAGGGAAGGAGGGAGGGAGGAAGGAAGGAAGGAAGAAGTTGATAAAATAAAATAAAATAAAATAAACATTAAAATTTTTTTAAAAGTAATAAAAAAAAGAGAGAAAGAAGAGAACAACCAAACCAAAGAACAAATCCACCAATGATAACAAACGCTAAAAACTATACTAAAAAAACAAAACAAAACAAAAAACCGGACAGACAGAACCCTAGGACAAATGGTAAAAGCAAAGCTGTACAGACAAAATTACACACAGAAGCATACACATACACACGCACAAAAAAAGAAAAAGGGAAAAAAATATATGTATTGTTGCTCCCAAAGTCTACCTCCTCAATTTGGGATGATTCGTTTTCTATTCAGGTATTCCACAGATGCAGGGTACATCAAGTTGATTGTGGAGATTTAATCTGCTGCTCCTGAGGCTGCTGGGAGGGATTTCCCTTTCTCTTCTTTGTTTACACAGCTCCCGGGGTTCAGCTTTGGATTTGGCCCCGCCTCTGCGTGTAGGTTACCTGAGGGCGGTTCTTCTTTGCTCAGACAGGAGGGGGTTAAAGGAGCAGCTGATTCGGGGGCTCTGGCTCACTCAGGCTGGGGGAGGGAGGGGTACGGATGTGGGACGAGCCTGCGGCAGCAGAGGCCAGCTTGACGTTGCACCAGCCCGAGGCGCGCCATGTGTTCTCCCGGGGAAGTTGTCCCTGGATCCCGGGACCCTGGCAGTGGCGGGCTGCACAGGCTTCTGGGAGGGGGGTGTGGAGAGTGTCCTGTGCTGGCACACAGGCTTCTTGGTGGCGGCAGCGGCAGACTTAGCGTCTTATGCCCGTCTCTGGGGTCTGCGCTGATAGCCACGGCTCGCGCCCGTCTCTGGAGCTCCTTTAAGCAGCGCTCTTAATCCCCTCTCCTCGCGCACCAGGAAACAAAGAGGGAAGAAAAAGTCTCTTGCCTGTTCGGCAGCTGCAGACCTTTTCCCCGGATTCCCTCCCGGCTAGCTGTGGCACACTAACCCCTTCAGGCTGTGTTCACGCCGCCAGTCCTCTCCCTGCGCTCCAACTGAAGCCCGAGCTTCAGCTCCCAGCCCCCGCCCGCCCTGGTGGGGGAGCAGACAAGCCTCTCGGGCTGGTGAGTGCTGGTTGGCACTGATCCTCTGTGCGGGAATCTCTCCGCTTTTCCCTCCGCACCCCTGTTGCTGTGCTCTCCTCCGCGGCTCCGAAGCTTCCCCCTTCCGCCATGCCCATCTTTGCCAGTGAAAGGGCTTCCTAGTGTGTGGAAACCTTTCCTCCTCCACAGCTCCCTCCCACTGGTGCAGGTCCCGTCCTATTCTTTTGTCTCTGTTTTTTCTTTTTTCTTAAGCCCTGCGCAGGTACGTAGGGATTTTCTTGCCTTTTGGGAGTTCTGAGGTCTTCTGCCAGTGTTCAGTAGGTGTTCTGTAGGAGTTGTTCCACATGTAGATGTATTTCTGATGTATTTTGGGGGAGGAAGGTGATCTCCACGTCTTACTTCCGCCATCTTGGAGCCTTTTTATGTTCTTTTAAGAAATCTTTCCTTACATCAAGATCATGGAGTTACTCTATTATTATTATCTAGACGTTTGTTAGAGTGCCACACATATATAGTAGGATGTGCCATTCCCCCTCCTTTTAAAGTATTGGATGTCAAAACACACCACACAAAGCCAGCAAGTAACTTCAGTCGTTATTATTCATGCAGGCAGAAGCAAAATGAAGAAAATCTTTGGGTGAGGAGTAACTATGTCTCACCAGCAATAGTTTGCTTTGGATGTGTGACAGAGGAGAGGGAAGAGAGTGAGTGAAGTTATGGGGGAAAGATATGTAGAGGTTAATATAATAATACATTAGTTTACCTGAGATATGCCTATGGTATAAACTGAAATAGTGGAATTGGATAGAAAGAAGATGAATTAAGGTATGAAAGAGATAAAACCAAGAGGTCCTGGTTTCTAAATCATTTTAGAAAGTGAAGCTGTCCAGGATGATTTCAAAGATTTTGAATTAGATGACTAGGTTTTAAGAACCGAGAGAGAAGATATACAAAAAGATGATTTCTTTATAAGGAGAAATAACTTACTGATTTTTATGTTTTGTGCTTGAATTGTTTTGGGGAATTTTGGATAGAGAAGTCTGATGATTAATTGGAAATAGAATTTCAAAGCTAAAGAGAAAACCAGGACTAGAGACAAAAAAATTAGGAAGTCATTGGTGTGTAAATAATATTGTTGATACTTGGAGAATTCCACTAAGAATGACTCAACACTTGAAAACAAGTGAATTAAGATACTAATAAGATATATTTTTAAATAAATGTAAATAAGATTAAATATGTGGAAAGACACCTTAACATAAGGGAAAAAATTCTAGCAGTAGTAGAATTGATAGTAAATAAGTGGATAAGTTGGCATATATGAGGAATAAAGTTGTCCGTCAGGAATTGGATTAGTAAGTTACTGAAGCATAGAAATAACCATGAAACCAAATTCTGATAACTCTCATTCTTCAAGGGCCTTAAAGTCAGTGTTCTAATTGGCTAATCCCTGCATCAGTTGGAATTACTCTTGGGTTTTTTGTCATATAGTGTGTTTTAGCCTTAAAACCTGAAGAACAGACCCTTGACCATGAAAAATGCACTGAAATAGTGTCATGTTAAACCATGTGTTGCTTTTTTTTTTTTTTTTTTTTTTTTGTGGTATGCGGGCCTCTCACTGTTGTGGCTTTTCCCGTTGCGGAGCACAGGCTCTGGACGCGCAGGCTCAGCGGCCATGGCTCACAGGCCCAGCTGCTCTGCGGCATATGGGATCTTCCCGGACTGGGGCACGAACCCGTGTCCCCTGCATCGGCAGGTGGACTCTCAACCACTGCGTCACCAGGGAAGCCCAGGTGCTGCTTTTTAAGAAGCACCATAGCTGTGTTTCCTGAGTAGTAAATGCTTGTATTGCTTTTGACCAGATAGAAGGTTCTGTTTTTTATAAACTTTCTATAGTTCATTTTTAAATCCTAAATGTAACTAATGTGATTCCTTAGGAATAAAGTGAAAATAGGACAGAACTGGTGATGTAAGTCTGAGAACTACTCTGAGGTGAGAACAAAAGAAAAGAATTCAGTGAAGATCTATAGAGAAATAAGAGAATGAATGAGAGAATCAGAGTAGAGAGAAATAATGGACATGAATGAAGAACATTGTTTGAAAAGGTAGTGATCAACAGTTTCAAAAGCTGCAATAGTGACAAATAAGACTAAGACTGAAAGTATGTAATAGACATTCAACTAGAATTATGGTCTTTTGGAAGTAAGCTAAAAAGTGATAATGATGGGTAATTGAATCTAAATTGAAAACTAACATATCAGAACTTCCATTTCACTTTCTTTAAGATTCTCTTATTTCATGCAATAAACTTATCACAGACTTTTTTTTTTTTTTTTTTTACTAAAGCAATCATTGAAAGAGTACCAAAAATAGCTATTACCTTTTATTGAGCATCTCTTATATCTTGGGCACTGTTACACATTTTAGATGTATTATTTAGTCTTTAGCCCAATAAATTAAACATTATGTTTATCTATTTTACAGATGGGCAATTGGGAATTTAGAAAGTTTAATTCAAAAGTTACACACACAGTAGTTCTCTAGTCACTACAAATTGTTTGAGAAAATTAATATCCCTATCAGGATCTCTTCTGAACCTTCTTCACTCTTTTGTTAACAGGCATTATTTCCTCAAGAGGAAAAAACTCTAAAGAGAAGACAGAGAAGAATCTCAATTGGTGACACTTTTTTCAACCTCATTTACACCTCAATTTTGAAACGCTCTATAATATTTAGGAATTAACAAAAAGATTACATGATAGATGATAGAAACTACCTAAGTTTTTTATTTAAAAGTATTTGTTGTCCATGGAATCCAGCTAAAAGACTCTATCAGTTACTAAAACATCCCTGCAAGACAACTGCTTTCAGAAAGACCTCTAGACTAGCACAAGTTGGTGCCACTAGCATACTATGATCAACAGTTTGTGCCATTAGAACGCTCTTACCAACTGGCCACAAGCAGCTCATTAACACATCAACACACAAATGAAAAACAAAAGCAACCCAATAACCAATCTGTGGTCAGAGTAGAATCCCATAGTAATAACCCTGCAGTGCATCCCCTAAACTCTAACCAGAAGGTACAGAGATGCTCAATATTGCCCTCTGCCAAATGTCAGGACACAGTTTCACGGGACCTCTATAACAGGGTTCTGAAATCACCATTATCTCACTCCAAATATCAGGCCACACCTTCACTACACCTCCACCAGAGAACTCCCTGTGGCCTAATAAGAGAGGCTTGAGCTCACCGTTGTCCCACGCCAAACCTCAGATCACATCTTCACTTGACCTCACCAAGACATCATTGCCAGAGCCCAATCAAACAGCCTGGAGCTCACAATTACCCTTTCCCAATCCTCAGAATACATCTTCCCTAGACCTTTGCTGGATATCACCTTCACCGAAGTCTCATCGAAGGGTGTCAAGTTCATCATTATATGCCCTCTAACATCAAGAAACTCCTTCCCCAGACTACCTATGGACATTGTCATCTTTGGGACCTAATCAAAGAGCCTTTAGCTCAGAGTTACCCGAGTCCAAGCCTCAGAAAGCGTCTTCATTGGATAGCCTTTGACACTCTTTGTTAGAGCGCAATCAAAGATGTTTGACCTCACCATCATTCAACTCTACACCTCAAACACGACTTGCTTCAGACATCATCTTCTTTGGAGCCCAGTCAGATGACTCTGAGCTCATCGTTACCTGATTCCAGACCTCAGACAACACCTGTATTGAGCTCTAATTCCAGTGTTCTGAGATTAACGTTGTCCAACTCAAAAGAAAGGAAATCACCTTTACCACATTCTATGCATCAGTCAAAGAGTTTGCCATTGTTCCAGCCCAAAACACTTGATCGTAACTTCAGGACCCTGGGTTCACCAGTGTGTCACTCAAAATTTCAGAACACCACTTCACTAAGTGACAAACACAAGGCCACAGATCTTCCCTCACCCCATCCCAAACCAAATATCTCAGGTCCATCATTATTAAGCTCCAAACACTGCATCAGGAACATAGCTGCTTTAACATTGGGCTCCAGGCTCCAGAGTAAAAGCAGTTTTGGTCTTTATGAAAAGACAGAACCAAATAAGGAAATTCAATGGACTTTAGGTTATATTCATCCCTGCATTATCAAAGGTGGAACGGTCCCTGATGATGTTGTAAATAAAATTGTCAATTCTCTCTCCAAGACCAGAATCCAGAGGGATCTCTGTAGGCAGATTCTCTTTCGAAGGATGAGGGGAAGGGCAAATCCTCATCCTGGACCCCGCCTTTCATCAAGTTATATGGTTTGTTTAGCTTGTGCTTCCTGCATAAAATCTCAGTGTAACCATCTTACAGGAAGGAAAGACCCTCGTGCTGCAACACTATTTGTCAGCCCAGCACCTGAGGCCACTCCTGAGGGAGAAATAGAGGTGAAACTAGTTTTTATCCTCTCCCTACCAGAGACTTCTTTTTCATTCCCTGTGAAAGAAAATCAGCCTGATGAAGTCCCTGAAGAACACTTTGGAGGAATTGGGAAGATATCAAAATTTTTCCCTACATCTGAACCTGATATCACCAAGGAGGCTAATGTGAAGAAAACATGGCCGACAGTAGCCCCTGAAAACCAAGCTATAAGCCAACAGCCCCAGGCTATAGACTGGCTGCTCTATGTTAAGGAAAGTAGTAACCCTCAGTCGCAGTTCCTACTCCCCTCATCTTCTTCCTCATCGTCCTCTTCTTCCTCTTCCTCTTCCACTACACCCCCTTTACCTCCTCATCCTCTGAAAGAGTCTACCACATCTACCGTCTCAGGCTGTGTGTCCACTAAGGTACTTAGTTACCACCGGCTGCCTCCAGGGGTCTCCTGGCTTGAGTTTATATGTAGTAAAAATCACCAGCCACTTCCTGGAAAACCATGTCCAAGCCAATCACCATCTCCCCAAACAAGGCCTATGAGGAATAGCACCACAGTAAGGAGAAAGGGGCCAAAGATACTGTTCAAAATGTTCCAGACAAAGGTTCAAAATGAGAGAAATCTTGATTAAATTAACTTTTTTGTTTCTTTGAAGGCAATTGACCTCTTAGTTCTTTGACATTAGAGATTGATTTCCTATCGTGCTTATTAAAATTCTTAGTATTAACTAAGCGTGCCTCTATAATTCAGCTGATGAAGCAGCTAGTTGAGGGGAACTATTACTCTTAAATCTATTTTCTACTTAAATAATAGACTATGATCTCCTAGAAGCCAAATTGAATCCTATGTTTTTAACCAAATGCCTGGCTTACAGTAACCACTATAAAATAATTGTTAAGTGAATTAATAATAATTGGCCATAGACCAGAAACACCTCATTTGTCTTGCCCTGAACAGTATCTAACTCATTGTTCTTCTCCTTCCTCATAAGATATAATAATGACAGAATCCTTAAACCAGTGTATGCTAATCCGTTTCCCTACCTCTAAAGAAAATTCACATCATGTTCAACAGGTAAGAATATATATAGAAAGGAATCTTTTCAGTTATGTGTTCCTAGGGAAAATTCTTCTATGCTAAGATCCCACACTCCAAAATGCAATGATTTACTCAACCTTAGTTAGCAAATCTCAGGAAAGAATAACTAACTGATGCAGACAATCCTACCTTATGCTGACTGTGCCAACATTTAAATTACGGGCTCTAAAGTCACTTGTTCATCACTTCTACCTATACAACATAAACGGGTTAATAAAAATGTTTAAAAATGTTTTTGTTTCACTGGGTCCACTAGTAGTGGGAAAAGGAGGGAATTGTCTTACCTATTACCTTAAGTGATTATCTCTAACCCCAAGGGCTAGAATTAGCTTCTCTTGCATGCACTGATGGCTCACACTTCTGCCTCTCCGCTCCACATCTTTCTGAACACCAGCTTGCATATGGGGCTTTTCCAGTGGAACATTGCACAGGCACCTCAAACTCAATATGGTCAAAACAGAATTTATCATCTTTACATTTACAACTTGCATCTTTACATTATAGTCCTTTGCCCTCTGTGTTCCCTATTTCAGTGGATGTACCACCATCTGTCATGGAGTTTGACTGTTTTTCTCATTGCCTGCCCCTCTCCAGGCCCATGTGTTCCATGGCCTTATCGTCTCCAGAATCCAGCTTTTTCCTTCAACCTCACTGCCACTATTCTAGTTGTGGTCACAGCGTTTGTCAGCTAGATTACTCCTAAACATGTATTTTAACTTTTGAATGCATTTCTGAGACAAAATTTATTAAGGCCATTTCACTGTTTATAACACTTTTATCATTGCCCACTGTTTTCTGGGAAAAGTGTAAATTCCTTTTGTGATTGAATCATGATAATTTTTCAAAATTATTTTCAAAAAATTTTTCAGAAATCTTTTCAAAAAAGATTTCTTATTCTTCTCCAGTTTCAGCCACATTAATTTCTTTACAGTGTGAAGCAATCATCCTACACTTCTAAAACAACAATTCTGCTGTCCAGAAAGATCCATCCTTCTATACATTTTTTGCTCTACGGGGCTCTATTTTGTCTTAACATCTTCTGGGAAGCCTTTTCCTGATCCACTTACAAAGAAAGAGTTTAGCTGGCCTTCTTATTACCATGAAACTCTGTTTTTACTCTTTATACTGCTCTTAACCATATTATAAAGCAATTATTTCTTGTCTGTCTTCACTCACTAGACTGAAAACTTCTTATTCACCATTTTATTTCTAGTTTTTATCTAGTCCTTGAAATAGAGTATATTTCCTGAAATATGTATTGATATTGAATTAATGCTACTGAAGCTCTTCATCTGTTTAAAATTCTCTGAAATAAGTAATGCTTCATCTGTTTGCTTCTTTCCCATACTAGTATTGAATTGTTTTTTGTACTTTTTGTCTTGGTGAGAACATACATAAAAATGTTACTGATGACAGTAGTCATCCTTGTCTTATGTCTTATGTTAAAAGTGTTCCTTTCTAGTATTTCAGTATTTAATGTGATGTAGGCTTATGCATAGCTGATCAGTGATGATGAAGAAGAACTTAGGTGTGTGATAATGTGTTCAAGGCTTTCTCTAACCTCTTTAGAAAACCCTTGCCGTGTGCTTAATTCACCCTGAATATCTCTGTTGATGACACACATCATCTGTATAATTACTTCTTTAATATGTTTTCTACTAGACTGAACTTCATAAGGGGAGGTCTTGTGTCTGACTTGTTTACCACTAACTTCTCAGGACCTAGTGATACCTGGCACATACTAAGTATTCAATAAATATTTATTGAATAAAATTAAACCAAGGAGTTCCACTGATTTTTATTTGTTGATATAATTTACATGTTTAATTTTCCATTGTTTAGCTTATTTTCTAAGCTTTATGCCTCATTTTAAAATTTTTCTTTATTGGACCACGATTTAATTATTTTTTAACTTCTCCATTGTATTGGCAGTTATTTATTTTGTTCTTAATTAGAACAGGTCTACTTTCAGAAAAAAATTTTTAAGAATTAGTTAACCATTATTTCCTAGTTTTTAAATTTGGAAATAAAATCGCATGAAACTTAATGGGAAAAATACACGGCAACGGCAAATATCCGACTCACTCTTCCAGCTTCTATTGATATACCAAGAGATTTCAAAATAGGGAACAATATGTGTTGTGCCAGAAAGGTCAAGAAATTTCTGTCAGATCTTATACAGATAAGAGCAGATTTCAGAAGGGCAGAAGGACTCAAAATCTACTGTATTTAAATAAAGAGATCAACTGAAAAGTAATAAAAAAAGATTTAATTGTGTCTCATTAGTGCCTTTTCCCTTAAATGGAAAGGCCTGGACATGAAAACAGGCTACATAGGAATTGGGAAGTAGAAAGTAGATTCTCTAAATTGTCACATTTTTATCAAACCAATTGATATAAAATGGTATGATATAACTGGATGATAATTTGATAATAATATCAAAACCTTAATAATATACATAATCATTTTCCTTAGGATCATCTTCATTGGAATTTATTTTAAAGAAATTGTCATGACTATGTAGAATCATATAAACAAGTAGGCATTGTGTTTCTTTATATTAGTAAGGGATTGGAAAAAATCTTGTTCATTAACAGAAAAGTGTTTAAATACACCATGATCCATACATGTGATGCTTTTCCTAGTGAAAAAAAAAATGTTATTTCTAACATTGCACCTACATTTATGTTAGGAATAGAAATACTTTCTTTAGGAAAATATCTTGAGAACCCTTGAGCATGGCTAGTGATCCTGAGCATGTTGAAAGAAGAAAGTGAAACAAAGAGGAGATAGATAAACTAATGCATTTAAGTTTCAAAAAGGAACTGCTCGATCAGAGACACTGAAGAGAGAGAATTTATCATTTATGATTTAAGTGAAAACATACTCAGATTATAAGACATCACATGCAGTTTATATATGATTCCACCTTGAAAAACATTGAAATTTTGCATATATGTATCTGTGTGTACTTGTGTAAAATCTGTTTCATATGTATGAGAAAGATGGAGTGACTGGAAGTAAACACCAAAATGTTGAATAAATGTGGTTATTATGGGACAATAGTTATAATGGAGTGTTTAGGAAATGGGTAGATTTTTTTCATTTTCTTTTCTATATTTTCCAAATCTTCAATGAATATGAATTCCTTTTATAATCAACTTAAAACAAATGTTATGAAAATGAAAAAATGAAACATGTCGTCTCGTCTATTTTAGATAAAATATGTAGCATACAATTTTGCTGTTCTAATCCTTTCTACTTATTGGTATCATTTGTGGCTTTGCTAATAATACATATAGAAAATACATATTTATATGAGATATCTTCAAAAGAAATGCATTTCTATTGTTTTAAAGTCTTAAAATATTTTTTAAAAATTTAATATTCTCTACTTCAGTATTCATTGCCAGACTTATACCATTCTTTTATTTATTCATGCTTTTGTTTATTTTTATTATGAATTATTTTAACCCATGGCGCAGTGGTTGAGTCCGCCTGCCGATGCAGGGGACACGGGTTCGTGCCCTGGTCCGGGAAGATCCCACATGCCGCCGAGCAGCTGGGCCCGTGAGCCATGGCTGCTGAGCCTGCGCGTCCAGAGCCTGTGCTCAGCAACGGGAGAGGCCACAACAGTGAGAGGCCCGCGTACCGCAAAAAAAAAAAAAAAAAAAAAAAAAAAAAAGTCAATATATTTATCAATGTCTTTTCACTACTACCCAGCTTTATGTAATCTTATTCTTTGGTTACATTTACTTCATGTGTTAAAGAAATAAAACATTATTAATACAAGTGCTAACACTTGTGTATATAATCATCCAGGATCCCAATCCTATCCTGCATTCTCTAGAAGTAAACACTGTCAAGAATTTGCTGTAGGTCATATTTATCTATTTTTTTAAAGAAATTTACTAAATATTTACAGAGCCATAGAAATCAATCCTTTTTGGATGTTTTAAAGCTTTGTACATATTTTATTATAATGTATTTTAACATTTTAAAATGTGTGTTTTGTTTGTTTGTTTGTTTGCGGTACACAGGCCTCTCACTGCTGTGGCCTCTCCCGTTGTGGAGCACAGGCTCCGGACGCGCAGGCTCAGCGGCCATGGCTCACGGGCCCAGCCGCTCTGCAGCATGTGGGATCTTCCCGGACCGGGGCACGAACCCGTGTCCCCTGCATTGGCAGGTGGACTGCATTGAGCAGGTGGACTCTCAACCACTACGCCACCAGGGAAGCCCTAAAATGTGTGTTTTTTGATCTGGAGTATGTTTCTGAAATTTATCCTTGTTATAAGATACAGATTTTCATTTCCATTTATATACATATATATATACACATATATATATATGTGTATATTGTCTATATACACATACACACATATACATACATGTATATTATATAACTGCATAGTGTGGCGTTATTACAGTTTTTGGTTAATTTACATTTTTATCATTGCATACAGTGTTGCACTGACATTCTTTAAAAACTTTTTTTTTATTGAGGTATAATTGACCTACAACATTATATCAGTTTCAGGTGTAGAACATAATGATTTGATATTTAGCTATACTGAAAAATGATAACCACAGTAAGTCTAGTTAACTTCCATCCTCATACATAGTTACAAATTTTTGGTGTGAGTGTGTGATGAGAACTTTTAAGACGTAGTCTCTTAGCAACTTTCAAATATGAAATACAGTATTGTTAACTATAGTCACCATACACATTCTTTTTCATGTCCTATTTTGCGTCTGTGTGGGAAGTTCTCTAGGGTCATGCTGTGTAACATTTTATCCATGGCTTAGCAGCATCCGTATCACCTAGGATCTTGTTAGAAAGATCACCTCATCTCAAATATACTGAATCATAATTTGAACTTTATAAGATCCTTAGGTAAGTTTTATGCACTTTAAGCATTTGATAAACTTTGTGTTAGAGTACATAACCTAGAGTAGAATTGATGATTGCAACAGTGCTGTCCAATAAGAATATAACATGTCATAAATAATTTAAAAATTTCTTGTAGCCATATTAGAAAGCAAAAAGAAACAGGTAAAATTATTTTAATAATATATTTTAATACCATATATCTAAAAGTTTCCCATTTCATAATGTAATTAAGACTTGTTCTCAACCAGGATTGAGTTTGCGTCTAGGGGATATGTGGCAATGTCTGCAGACATTTTTTTTTTTTTGGCTGCTTTGGGTCTTCGTTGCTGCTTGCAGGCTTTCTCTGGTTGCAGCAAGTGGGGGCTACTCTTCATTGCAGTGCGCGGGCTTCTCATTGTGGTGACTTCCCTTGTTGCAGAGCACAGGCTCTAGGCACACAGCCTTCAGTAGTTGTGGCACGTGGGCTCAGTAGTTGTGGCTTGCAGCCTCTAGAGCGCAGGCTCAGCCCATGCGGTGCATGGGCTTAGTTGCTCTGTGGCATGTGGGATTTTCCCAGACCAGGGTTCAAATCCGTGTCCCCTACATTGACAGATGGATTCTTAACCACTGCACCATCAGGGAAGTCCTGCAGACATTTTTCATTGTCATCACTGGAAAGATGTTTTAGATGTTCTAGGTCATGGTTAGGTAGAGGCCAGGGAAGCTGCTAAATATACAATGCAAAGAATAGCCTCCAACGAAGAATTATCCAGTCTAAAATGCTAATAGTGTTAAGTTTGAGAAACTTTAAATTAATATAACAAATATTAGTGATATATATATATATTTTTATATATGTATATAGGTTATATATATATATATATATTTGCTCTTCAAAATCTGTTGACTTTAACACTTAGAGCACATTACAATTCAGACTAGCCACATTTCAACAACTCAGTAGCCCCAATGAGCAGTATAGGATTATATCATGAAAGTATTTTAAAATTCGTTGGATATTGCCAAATTACTACTCAAAGTATTTATACCAATATACATGCACACAAATAATGTATGAAGCTCCTACTGCATTGTAGCCCCATCAGCATTAAATAATTTTCAGACTTTTTGATTTCTGGCTTATACTAATAATATGGTTCATACAAATAAAATGATCTCCTTTTACTGTGCTTTAAATTTTTACCTCTCTTATTGCTAGTTACCTTAAACATCTTTCCATGTTTATTGACCTCCTAGCTTTCCTCTTTTGTGTCTTGCCTTCAAAAGCTTTGCTCACCATTCTATTGAGTGCTTTATTTTTTATTAATTTGTAGAAATTTTTATATGTGTATTCCAAACATACACTCTTTGGCCTGGCTTGATATTAACCCATCCTTATGCTACCTCCATATATGTTACTTGGTCATCATGTGTTATTATCATACCCTGCTGAATTCAGTTTTCTAAATCTGATTTATAGTTACACATCTGTGTTCAAAAGTATTGTAGAAATAAACAAAGACTAACCAAATGAAAACAAGCAAAGTCCATCTATTAAGAGCTTGCTATTGCAAAGGAGTCAGCCACCATTACTTGCATTTGGCAAAAACTCACAGGCAGGCAGAGGAGTGGAAAAGCTTTATAGTAGGAAAAAAGGGAAGGCTTCAGGTATGCCTTGATTGGAAGCTGTTGGCATGGGGAAGCTGTAGGCAAGCTAACTAGAGGAAGGACATCACATGTGATTGGTTAGGAGAACATATTTTTCTCTCTCTGATTGGTCCTAAGTTGGAAATGGGGACAAAAATTAGGGAAACTATCAGTTATTAATCATGTCCTGGCCATTTGGGGCCAATTGTCACAGGGGTTATTGTTTGGTTTCCTGGATTGTTAATAGAGAGAGTGATCATAGACAGCAGGCTCGCTTCCTGGGCCAGTTACTGCAGATAAAGGGCTGGTTTCCTGAGCTACTTCTTTCAGGTTGTAAGCCAGAGTTCTGTCTTATATGTGGTCTGGCCATTGTCTGTTTTTATATTCAACCTCACAGATTTGCTTTGTCTTTATTTGAATCAGCTTCCACTTTTCTTATAGGCAAAATCTCCAACTGAGGTTAACAAAATTCACAGTGCACCTCCTGTCAAGATTCAAATAGCTCCCTCAATCTCTCCCCAGAGTTAATCAACACCCTATACACACAAAAAAATCCCTGCAAAGTATAAAGCCCATAGTAGAGTACAAGTTCAAGGACTCATTATCCCTTGTACTGGTCTCTGTAATACTCCTGTTTTGCTGGTGGGAAAAAAAACCCAAGGGCTGAGGGTGAAGGTTTGTCCAGGACCTTCAAGCAATAAACATTGTTATCCCTTGATACTGTCTTTTTCCTAAGCCACATATGTCACTAACATCCATTCTGACAGGCAGTAAATACTATAACTGATTTATGCAGCACACTCTTTACTACTGTATTTCAGTTGGTGAAGCTAGTCAGTATCTACAATTCACCTGAACAGTAATGCCTCAGTATTTAACTGAGCGTCCTCTTATTTTTCACAAATTCTGAAGCCTTATCTGGATCTTAAAATTTTCCCTAGCGGTTCTACTTGGTTGCAATATGTGGATGATTTGTTTCTTTGCTCTCTTCTTCTCAAGTCTCCTCACAGAAAGACAGCATCCATTGGCTAAAGCTTTTATCCTTAAAGGGACATAAAGTCACCAAGGAAAAATTACACTCTGATCAAACCCAGTTTTGATATTTAGGGCATCTGATATCAGAACAAGAGCTACATCTAGATCCAGATTGAATTCATGCTGTCGTGAGTTTTCCAAAACCCAAAATTAAGTACCAACTGCAAGGTTTTCTCGACTAGTTGGTTATTGCTGAAATTAGATTCCAAATTTCTCTCTTTGGGGCAAACCTTGGTACATTTCACTAAACGATAACAACCCTGACCCAATTTTTATGTGAAGACCTGGACGACATAGCTTCCAAGGCCTTAAGGAGAGTTTGATTAACCCACCCGCCATTGGTCATCCCAATGATCAGATTCCCATTTTCCTTTCCGTATATGGAAAGGAAGGGAATACCTTTGGGAGACTCACTCAAAAACATGAGACCATCAGTAACCCAGGGGGTATTCTAACCAGCAACTGGGCCTCGTGGCACAAGCATGCCCTCCTTGCCTTAGAGCCATTATGGCCACTGCCTTTTTGGTTAAGGTCACTGGGAATGGTTGTGAGAGCCCCTTTAGCCATTTTTGTACCTCAGGCAGTAGACACCCTCCTGAATTCTCACCACACTCAACATTTCTCAGTCAGCCACCTTACCTCCTATGAAGTCCTTTTGTTAACTGCTCCTCACATAACTCTTTTCCTCTCTAATAACCTTAACCCTGCTAATCTTCTCCCCTCTGTCACCAATGAAGTCCTTCACAACTGCTTACTGCTGATGGATTACTTCCTGATTCCTCATGATGACCTGCAGGAAATTTCTTTGGGCAACGCTGACTTCTCATCGTTCACTGACGGCTTTAATTTAAAAGGTGACAATGGCAAATATTGTGCTGCATATGCTATTGCAACTCCTTTTGATGTCATTGAGGCAGCATCTTTACATATGGCTACTTCTGCCCAAAACTCTGAATTATACACTTTTACACAGGCTTGCACTTTAGCCAAGGGCAAAGATGCCAATATTTATGCTGATAGTAGACATGCTTTCAGAGAAACTGATGACTTCAGAATATTGTGGAAGCAACGTAGCTTCCTTACTTCCAGTGGAAATAAAACTAAAAATGCTCCTATGTCCAGGAGTTACTGGATGCAATACTTTTACTTGCTGTGTTAGCTATTATTAAGATTCTGGGGCATTCTAAACTTGACTCTGGAAGCTAAGGAAAATCACCTTGCTGACATTTCCATAAGGAATGTTGTCCCTAAAGGAACCAACAACAGCCAAAACTCTGTCATAGTACAAAGGGATATTTCCCCAAATGATAATTTAATAAAAATGGGCTAGAGAAGCCCAACAATTGGCCTCAGAAAAGGAAAAACAAGATTGGAAATTCAACAATTGTTGGTTTGATAAAAAAAGAAAGTTCTGGTTTGGACGAAATAATGATCCAGTCCTACTGGAGACTCTAAAATTCCCACTTCTCACCACTGTACATGCATTAAACCATTGGTTTACTGACAAAATGATGGCCTTCATAAATCAATATTGGTGGGAAACATTAATAAGGCCACAAAAAGTGCCTATCTCACTGTCCCACTGTCTGAAATACAAACCAGGAAAGTCTGTTAGTATTGCTCCCAGACATTTTAAAATGCCTAATGGACCATTCAAATTCTGTCAAATAGATTTCATACAACTTTCTCTATCTCATGGAGGATATAAATGTGCTTCAGTCATGGTATGCATGTTTTCACATTGGACTGAAGCCTTCCCTTGCAGACAGGCTACTGCCTCTTCTGTGGTTAAAGTCCTTTTTGGAAAAGATTATCTCTACCTGAGGAACTCCACTCAAACTTCATAATAATTGAGGAACCCATTTTATTTGTCAGATACTTTGACAAGTCTGTGCCGTTGGCTGGTTTTACAGCACTTTCACTGTGCTTACCCCTGTGAATCCTCTGGTTTGGTCAAACACACTAGCACTAATGACATTATTAAGACTCCATTTGTCTCTGAAGTAAAGACAGGCTACATCATAAAGAAAATACTTGATATAGATTCCTCCCTCCGTTTACAATATGAGCAGTAGTAATAGTTGTTCAACCTTAGCTTCAAGTATTCAGTTTTACCTTATAGTTTAAAGAAAACTTGAAAGGATGAACCAGTGGAGGTTAAACATATTTTTTCTTAATTGTGCTACATTTAAACTTATAAATGGTTTTAAAATTTGTTTCATTAACTTTTTTTTTTACGGTACGCGGGCCTCTCACTGTTGTGGCCTCTCCCGTTGCGGAGCACAGGCTCCGGACGCGCAGGCTCAGCGGCCATGGCTCACGGGCCCAGCCGCTCTGCGGCATGTGGGATCCTCCCGGACCGGGGCACGAACCCGTGTCCCCTGCATCGGCAGGCGGACTCCCAACCACTGCGCCACCAGGGAAGCCCTGTTTCATTAACTCTTAACATAATATTTTGCCTTATTTTAGCTTACTATAGATGAAGGAAATGAATCACTAAAGGTAAAGATGGGAAGCTGGGCGCATGGAGGTTCAGGAAAGAAACCAGGGGAGCATTTCATGAGAGTGGAAATCGAGAGAGGCTGGTGGACAAGATTCTCTGTGTCGCTCTCCCTTATTAGCGTTCTCGATTAAGTTTTGCTTTTGTGCCAGCTGGATTTTTCTTCAAAACCAATTTTCAAGTTACTGAATTTTATTGCAATAAAGTGTTATTTCCCCCTTTTTCTTCTTTTCTCTCTCCTCCTATATCTCTTCTTCCTCATCTCCCTCTTTTTTCTTTTTCTCCTAATCTGGAACAATCTATATAAATTATTTATCAAATAGAAACTTGAGGAAAAATAAAACCCTCAGCTTTAAACTTCTTTCACTGACTTCTTCCTTTCTCTAGGAAACTCATCAATCTGTCTTCTGTTATAATTCAATGTCAAATATCATTTACTTTTCCAGTCCTTCCTCAGCAACCATGGCCTCGTCCCCTCCCTGTCCCTGCAACACACACAAAAAGAACCAGTGAATTGGTAGATTTCCTAAACAAGACACTGGACTTGTTTTCACACTAACAAACTATAAGATCCTTGGCAAGAAAGTTAGCCTCTAATAATCTTAGTTTATACATCTTTGAAGCAAAAGAGTTAAAGTGTATGTTTCCTAGAATTCTTGTATATTTTGGCATATAATGTCCTTAAATCACAAATTAGAGGTAAATATGATCATCCCCACTTAATCACATGGTATGTGACTTCCTTTCTTCATGCTTTTGTTCCAAAGTATTCTAAACACTTGTCATAATTGTATAGTTACTAACATCATATTAACTGATCCTGCATACTTTTAATAAGAGCCATGTAAACCACTGTTTATTTTTGCATTATTTAGAATCATCAAAAATGTGAGGTGCTTCAAAAAACAAAAACATGAAGTTGGAACTAGAGTCATTTCTTGATTCATTCACTTATATAACATCAAGTGTACATTTTACCCAAGTCACTTTCCAAGGAAACTGCAATCTCTGGAACATCATCTAAACGCCCTGTGCCTTAAACTCATTCCAGAAAAAAAATGGAACTGGATTATATATCTCTCAGGTCTAAATATTTGTTTCTCTTCCAGGTTGAAAAATAAAAGTTCACTTTAACGTTCAGGGGTAGTGATCATGTGTTCTACACTCCTGGGCTCACTCTCAGGCTCTGTCACTAGCTGCACAGCTTTACAAGTCATTTAATCACTGTGAAAATCTGTTCCCTCAACTAAGAGAGATGATATAAGGGGAGCATCTGTCACACAGTGATCCTGAAATAAATAGTATCACAACTACCTTTATGACTACTTTGTTGAAATTCTTCTTTTTTTTCTTTTACATTATAGATCTACTTTATGCTTTAACAATTATAGTTTAGCAACATAACTTAAACAGTTTTTGATGTTTTAGGATAATAATGACCTAAGGTCCTTATTCAAACATCAGTTACAGAGTCTGTAACTGATGTTTAGCAGTCTTCCTTCTGTGTGTTAAATCTGTATTCCATTTTGACCATGGCCATTAAGGTTATTATTGTGCTTATTGCTCACTGAAAAAAGTCCAGACTTTTCAGCCTGCTATATAAGGTCCTCCATAATTTTGTCTGTATCAAATCTCTTTCACCATCTACTATTCTCAAAACATACTATGTCTATAATGCACTTTAACTCCATGTAATCTTTGCCTCTTGCAATTTCTCAAATATGCCCAGTAATTGCTGCCTCTCAGACCTTGCTTATGCTGCTTGACCCCACTTAGAACACACAGCATCCACATCCAACTACATCAATATCCTATCCATCACCTGAGTTCAGCTCTGTTAACAATCTATCAACACCCCTGCTTGCACCTTAGACCAAGTGATTCTTTTTCTTTTGCATTCCTATGCATCTGACCTGGGTTTCTTTGATTATATTTACACATAGATTCCTCCAATTAATTAATTTACTTTTCCATTTCACCAACGAGGTTGTAAATACCCTAACGTCTAAACCTTTTCAACATATTTCCTTCACTCTTTACATTGTACTGTATAGTGCCTAGCCATCAGTAAATGACTTGCTAATAAATATTTAAATGAATATTTGGTTCTAGATAGAAATTATAGGGGATGTACCGAGATTGATTTCTGTTACTTATAGAAAATAACTTTCCTAAAGCTTGTATTAACTCCTACAGTGAGAAAAATGGTGTGTCAGAATTACATTCTGGGATTTGTGCCAGGCTTACACTACAAAAGTGAGAAGTGTTTGAAAAGGTAATACTGAAGTGTTAAAATTTTTCACTAAGAAGTGTTAATTGCAGTACTTTAGAATATGAAAATGAGTTGAAATATAACTACACACTTCTCAGTCAACCAAAAAGTATAAGATGTAATATACATATAATAAATTGGAAATGGTTATTTTAAAGGTTGAGACCATACCATATTATTCATACTAGAAAGAAAGTACTGAGATCCATAATATGAAGTATATTGTATTTGATACTCTTATTCATGGCTAAACTTTAAATTAGGCTTCATCTCTTTGAGCAGTTTGCAATTATCTTGAACGTTCATTAGAGGAAAAACATTTTATTTATTTACTCTTCATTTTCAATAATTATAATAAGTCCAAAACCACTTGTTTTGGGGAAAAAATTTTCCCTTCACTGGGGATTATATTTTATACTTTCAAAATTGATCCTTTTTCTAATACTTAAATATATTTACTATAAATCTGTAATTCTGAGCAGCTCATAGCACTATCTCAAGTATGAAAAATTATCTGAAGAATTTCTAAAAGGTTGTTTAGAGATTTTAAAAGATAAACATTATTATTAACACCCCCAATGTGCCATCTCCCCTAGAGCTGCATAATATTTTTACAAAATTTGAAGAGTATTATGATCTCAATTGCACTGAAGAAGAAATGGAGATCCAGAGCAGGGCTTATTAGTCTAATACTATGGTTTACACAACTGTCAAGGAACTGTTTTATGTTTTTTTTAACATCTTTATTGGGGTATAATTACTTTACAATGGTGTGTTAGTTTCTGCTTTGTAACAAAGTGAATCAGCTATGCATATACATATATCCCCAAATCTCTTCCCTCTGGCATCTCTCTCCCTTCCACCCTCCCTATGCCACCCCTCTAGGTGGTCACGAAGCACTGAGCTGTTCTCCCTGTATTATGTGGTTGTTTCCCACTAGCTATCGGTTTTACATTTGGTAGTGTATATATGTCCATGCCACTCTCTCACTTTGTCTCAGCTTACCCTTCCCCTGCATCCTCAAGTCTGTTCTCTAGTAGGTCTGTCTTTATTCCTGTCCTGCCCCTAGGTTCTTCATGACCTTTTGTTTTTTTAGATTCCATATATATGTGTTAGCATACAGTATTTGTTTTTCTCTTTCTGACTTACTTCACTCTGTATGACAGACTCTAAGTCCATCCACCTCACTACAAATAACTCAATTTCGTTTCTCTTTATGGCTGAGTAAGCAAAGAGATCTACAAATAATAAATGCTGGAGAGGGTGTGGAGAAAAGGGAATCTTCTTGCACTGTTGGTGGGAATGTAAACTGATACAGCTATTATGGAGAACAGTATGGAGGTTCCTTAAAAAACTAAAAATAGAACTACCATACGACCCAGCAATCCCACTACTGGGCATATACCCTGAGAAAACCATAATTCAAAAAGAGTCATGTACCACAATGTTCATTGCAGCTCTACTTACAATAGCCAGGACATGGAAGGAACTGTTTTTTAAATGTCTAGAACTGTGCTTTCCAATACAAGTGGCCATTAGCTACACGTGGCTATGGAGCACTTGGAATGTGGTTAGTGCCACATTTTAAAATTTAAAAACTAAAGGAATGTAAAATGTTTTTCCAATAAATACAATATTAAAGTTTTGGTAAGACTACACTTTCTTTACCTATTGCATCACTTTAAGATATTATTGTTTTACTTTAATGTGCGTGTTGGGGCATGTGCCTCATTTCCAGTATCACACGTAACTGTGTCACAAATCTAGATGATAACATATTGGCTCAACTCAAATGATTTTTTTTACACAGTGAAGTAATATTGTAATGTGTGTATTTGAATATTTTATGTGAACAGCACAAGTTACAGTAACATTTATGTAAATTGTAATTGGTAATTAAATGGAAATAATATGAGAGTTTTCATTATAATTAAAATATTTTTAGTTTACAAATAAGTATGCATGCACTGTAAATTTAGAATGAAGACATATAACTGTGCAGAATAAAATGGAGATGAGGAAGCTGGTACTATGATTAAAGGAACAGAAAAAAAAGTGGAAGAAGGTTTTTCAAAAATTTGTAATGAATGTCAGTTGCAATCTGCTACATCAGAGCAATACGAAAAAGCTTATCTATTCACTGTGTTAAAATTAAGATAATATAGTGAATAACATTAGGAAACATTTTCAGCAAATAAGTTTTCTATGAACAGTCAATGTGTCAACATTATTAGTTGCCTGAAATCAGAATTACATGTCTAACAAAACATTTTACAATTATTCTTAACAGAATTTTTTTCTGAATCAGTATTGACATTATTAAAAAACAAACAAAAGTATTCTAAAGATTACTTTGGGAGGTATAAATATAATGTAGATTTAAACTGCTGGCAATTAATAATGGCCAGCAGTTTAAATCAAACTAAACCAAAAAGTGGAATTCATAAACCTTAAAACATTTTAACATTCTTATAATTTTAAAAAGGGAAGCAACTATATTGTGCTGTATCCTCTGAGATATTATGTGTGACAAAGTTTTATGGACTACTATTTTAAGGATAGAATTGAGGATATTTCTTTCTAAATAATTGAAAAGGAAAAATGAGACTAAGAAAAATTTGTCCAATCAAAGGCAGTATGATAGGATTTTTTAAAGTAGTTTTTAAAATGCAGATTAGTGAAAAAACATAAAATAGGATGGTGGATCTAAATTAAACATATCAGTCATTGAAAAACAAGATACATTTAATAAATAAATTTTCCAATTCTAAATACGTGCAAATTAGAATTTAACAACCTAGCTAAATGCTGTTTTCCAGTAATTTGCCTAAAAAGTAAAGGTAACCATAATGAATGGGACAGAATCAATATTTTAGAATTTTTATTTATTAATTTAGTTTTTAAACATGATTTGAATTTGTAATTTTGGCAGGCTCTCAAGTGGCTTGGATTCTTGCACAATAAATGATTTTTATATGGAGGAATGGAAAAATTATTACAGTTATGGAAACTTTGTTACAAAATTATGAGGAAAGACTAGAAATGGCATATTCCTAAAGTAAAATATCTTCAATTAAGCCACCATACAATGACTCTCAGAATATAAACCCTTTCTATAAAAAAAAAATCAAATTAATTTAAAATTGGAAAAATTGCAAACCCTTTTCTTTAGTTTTAGGTAAGTCATGCATTATATGAGACACTATCCAATCAGTATTTTGGGAGCATTTTTCCTCTGAGGACATGCAAGTTAACAAAGACATGTTATTTAGAAACATAAAAATAGAGATTGTAGCTTAGATATTTTTGAAACTTTCCCATCTGCTAAAGATGAATTTTAGTTAGATTATGGAAAAATTAATTTCTATCCTTATGTATAGTCCTTCAGCTAGTTATTCTGGGTCAAAATTCTAGAGTCATTGGAATTTAAACTGATGTTTCCTTTATTATTTCATTCCACTCTGTAATATATACTAAAAATATTTGCGCTCAGATTTCTGAAGCAATTATATAAAAAGTATAATGTATACAGTTGTTAAAATTATTCAATATATGTATGCAAGTGCTATGAATCACTGCCAGTTTATGAAAACCATTCAAAGAGAGAAGAGAGAATAAATTTAATGATCTTGTTTTCTTCGCCAATTTTTGTTGGTTGTGTTATGGGTGAATGCTATAAAGATTTACTGTACTGTTAATTTAAAATTTTCTTGAAACAAAAAAGATTCTTGCCAAATGTTCAATAATCTAAGACAAAAAATTGTAATTTACATAATTTATCGATATGACATTGCATATGAGCAAGCAGAATTTGTAGCATCAAAGAAAGAAGAAGCTTATTTGTGACCTAGCAAGACATGTACAAAAAAAAAAGAATTTATGTTGGAATGACAGCTCTTCATAATACAAATCAATGATAGTATCTATACATTTTCCAATATGAATCAATGTGCAGATTTTAATTGTAATTTACAGGATTATGTAAATTGTCCTCAAAATGTAAAAAAAAATTTGAAGAACGCTAGTACTGAGTTGACACAAAAGTTAATAAACATCCTTAACTTGGACAGACATAGTTTTGAAACCAAAATGCTTTTGATGCAAAATGATAAAAAATTCTTCTGTAAAATTAGTTTTCTTAATTTGGATACTAATTATAAAATTAGTTTGTCTTAATTTCTATAAAATTAGTTTTCTTCTATAAAATTAGTTTTCGTAATTTTGGTAATGGATTTAGTTATTTGAAACCTTTGAAATATGCTTAGGACAACTTGTGTATATAAGTGTACTTTTAAAGACTGTATGTTTATCAACTTTAAATGCAAATCAAGTATATCTGATGAAAATTTAGTGTCCAAATTAAGATGTGTTATAAGTGTAATATACACACCAGATTTCAAAGAAAATGGCACAAAAATTGTTAAATATCTCATTAATAATATTTAAGTTGATTACATGTAGAAACAATAATATTTTTGATATATGAATTTAAGTAAAATATATTATTAATGTTAATTTTAACAGTTTCATTTTACTATTTTGGTAAGGCTGCTAGAAAATTTAAAATTACATATGTGGCTCACTTATGTCTCTATTGGACAGTGCTCATATGGAATATAAATAAGGCAAGGTTGTTGAATGTCTTGAAAACTACCATTTCCCAGGCCTAAGGGAAATATACTTGGCATATGGTTGGTAGTTAACAAATATGTCTGGGTGAAAAAAAAGTCTACAGTGTGTTTATATCTGAGAGAAATTTTACAGTATGTGTAAGCAGAACTATTTTCTTCCTCTGTTTCTCTGTCTGGCTCTACTTTTTTCTCACTAGATGTGATTATAATTAAAACTTCAAAAGTTACAAAGTTTAATATCTGTCTTGTGATGCCACTCTGGAGAGATTATTTGGTATGTCATTTTGACCGGGTCACAGCTATCATTCTTTTTTTTTTAACATCTTTATTGGAGTAAAATTGTTTTACAATGGTGGGTTAGTTTCTGCTTTATAACAAAGTGAATCAGCTATACGTATACATATGTTCCCATATCTCTTCCCTCTTGCGTCTCCCTCCCTCCCACCCCTCTAGGTGGTCACAAACCACTGAGCTGATCTCCCTGTGCTATGCGGCTGCTTCCCACTAGCTATCTATTTTACGTTTGGTAGTGTATATATGTCCATGCCACTCTCTCACTTTGTACAGCTATCATTCTGTTTCCCCACATTTTAAAAACATAACAGGCATTATTATATACACACTTTGATGTTACCTGCTCATATTAGAGTTTTACGAATTTTGATTGTGCAAGTAGTGCATGATTTAAAAATTCAGACAATAGACAAATATATACTATTGAAATCGAACATTGTATTTCCCTCTTAAAAAGTAATTTTTAGAAGATTTTAATATATTGTTCCATATTTTGTTTATGCAAATGCAAACATGTATTTGTTTTTTAAAAACTGGTGGAATCATACTATACACATATAATGGGTGTATCTTTTCATTGTTACCTGCCTTGATACCGGAAGGATTAATCTCATTTTTTCTTTCAGTCTGTCACTGAGAAAAATCTATTACTCTAGTCATCATCACTTTTGGCCAGCACTCTCATCCCATTATGGCATTGCTATTTTTAGCCCTCCTTCTTACCCCTGCCCAAATACCAAAATCCCTTCCTCTGAATCTTATGGTATAACCAGTCTTCAGCAAGACTTCCTGTACCACATGCTCACCTCTTTTCTGATCATTCCCTTCCCAGTGGGATAATTGGGTGAAATTTGGGCCTTTCCTGAGGACACTCCATCTCTCAGGTTTTTTCTACATGGCATATACCACGCTTTTTGAAATGGGGGGAGTTTCACTCCTTAATTCTCATTGGTGTTTCCAAGCCATTTTCTATCTGTAGTCTCTAACTCCCTCCCTGAGATTTCAATGTTATGTCATCAGGTGTTTCCTCAGCTATCTCACATTTTTTCCCCTGTCATTATTTTCTGAACCTAGTGTCTGGTGTCAGTCTTATTTGTATTCTGGCTTACTTTCCTTCTCTTTATTACTACGCCTATTAAAACTCTTATAAACCTTCTAATATTCTGAGATCTCATTTCCTGGATTTCTTCATCCTATCTGACCCTCTCTCTCTCAAAACCATGGTCATAATCTTGATCTTTTCATTATCAAACACTCTAAAATTTCAGTTTCAGGTATCCCGCTCATTTCCTCTAGTGCTCTCACTCCCACAGTATTTTGACCCTACCAGGGATCACAGTCCACTGATCTTACAAACATTTGAACGTCTTTTGCCTCCTTGATGGCTTCCTAAGGTAGCTTAAATTTAAAGTCCATTAATATAAAATCTATTACATATACCCTCAAATCTCCTGCCATATCCTCATTTTGTAATTTTTCTGGCAAACTTCCAATCCTGGTTAAATTCTATCCTCTATCTACTTCCACCTTCCATCCCTGCAGGTGAATATGGCTAGAGAGAAGTTACCTGCTGACATGTCTCACTTTAAATCTCAGATGAGTCTTTAATGCTGTCCTAAATCATAGCATCATCTTTTCTACTCTCCTAGGTAACTACTTCATATCTTTTCCTCTCCTCAAAATTTCAAGACCCCCTTGAATATTCTCAGTCTCAACAATACGCTGCTTTCTGTTTGAGTTTTCCGTGTCATGACCTAAAGCCTTTCCCTTTGTACACTTTACCTCATCTTCTCTTAGCTACAAAAGGGTAATTATCTACCAATCGTCCTCTGTATGATCAATTCTCTCTTTTCCCAATTTATTTCTATTAGCAAGTAAAAATGAATGTATTTTCTATCATTCTAAAAAAGGAAACTCTTTTTTCTCCAGTCCCACCTACTGCCCGTTTTGCTCACTTGTTTACCCATTCAGAAAACTTGCTGTTATGCTTGCTGTATTGTAGTCTTGTGAGATATATATATATATATATATATATATATATAAATTCTTTCATACACCCACTCCAATCAGGGTTTCAGTAACACTGTACCAAACTCACTGTTGTCAAGGTCACTATCACCCTTTGTGTTGCTAAATACAATTCTCAATCCTCAATCTTCAGTCTAGTTGAATTTTCAGTAGGATTTCATTATTAAATTTATTATTCCATTCTCCCTGAAATATATTCTTACTTGGAAACATAGTACCACATGCTCCTGGTTTTTCTTTTTTCCCTTCTCAGTCTCATTGGTTACTTTCTTCCTCATTATCCTAATGTCTGAATACTATAGTGTCCCAAGATTCAGTCCTTGGACCTCTTTTTTATCTATACTCCTTTCCACAGAGTGGCTTTCAATACTACCTCTTAGCTGATAATTCCTGAATTTGTACCTTCAGTCCAGCTATTACAACTCCAAACTGCCTACTCAATATCTCCGATGGTAGTAGTCATTTCAAACCAAACTCCTCATATCTGTTTTTACATCCCTGAACCAATCCCACACTTGTTTCTTCTGAAGAGTTCCCCATCTCAACAAAGAGTAACTCTATTCTTCCAGATTAATTTGTGGAGGATGGCAACTTTAAAATTTTACATTTAAATCATGAAGTATAGGTTCTTTTAAAGATTATTTCTAATATTTTTATAATTGTTAGAGGTAATACTCGACATCAAAAAAATTACTCAAGGCTAATTTTGTATGCTGACAATTTAGAAGCACTTTTGCTGAGTATATTAAGTGAATAAGATTTCTTAGAAAAACTGTCCAATAAGAAAGCCAATCTCTTGTTTGTCCTTAAGTATATCTTTTTTAAAGAAAAAGATCAGGAATTTAAATTATCTTATTACACTGTGGGTTGCTTCAAAAAATTAAAGATGATGCTAAGCATTTCCTTCCTCTTAACTTTCTCAGTATCAAATCAATTAGAGGCCACGAGGAAACTCTAAGGGACATCTATTAAAACATTTCAAACTCAAAGGGAAAGTCACGAAATAATTTCCAGGTCTCTTGGGAATTTTAAAAAAATACCTTGAAAATACATCTCCCAGAGTTGCTAAGGCTAGTATAAAATAGTTTTGAGAATAAGAAAGGCAATTGTATTTTATGTTTAGATATGAAAATAATTAGAATGCAATCATATTTATTAAGGTATTCATTTCCTAAATTGTGGTTTGTGAACTAGTTGAAAGGGAAGTAAGGGAAAGGGCATTTGCCACTTTTTCAAAGTGTCTACACTGGTCACCAGAAAACATAATAAGGAATCAGGAATAAGCATGTCTATTTTGAAAAAGTTCTAAATATAATTCTGAAAGGATTCTCATGAATTTTGAGAATAAATAGGAATGTATTTTAGGGAAAGGCACACTCTTAGAAGACTTGAAATATGTCAGCAATAGGAGAGGTGGAGTTTAACTTGGACTTGAACAGAACTTAGAATTGGAATCAGAGGCAAAAAGAAGAAATAATATTTCAGGAAAACACAGATATGCTGTCAAATATATCGAAGTTAAAAAGGAAAGAACTGACAATTGCAAATGTGGTGAAGAGTATAAAACCTATTTACCTGGAAATGCTATTTTCATCCTAGGATAAATATTTAGCAAACTTGGTGAGTTAGGGAGTAAATTTGTAAACATTAAATGGAGAAAGTAGGGTGAATAATTAATTTTTTTCTTGATTATGTATCCAAGTTTTTATTATGCATTAGGGACTTTAGGTTCATTATCTCATTTAATTCTCAAAAGTCTGTGAGGTAGGCACTCATATTTATCCTTCCTGACAGTTCAGGAGATTGAAGCAGAGAGGTTATATAACTTGCTCAAGGTCATAAAACCAGTGAATAGCGGACCAAAGTCCAAACTCAATGCTGTACCACTACACATCCATTGATATTGCTAAAACTAAAACCAACAGCAAAACAAAAACTGGCAATACTACTTGCTGGTTAGGGAGTGAAGCACCTGGGCTTTCCATACAATGCTAGAGGGAAAGCTAATGACATAGCTATTTTGGAAAAACAGCTTGGCAGTTTCTTATATAGTTAAACCTATATTTATCACATATCCAGCAATCCCACCCCTAGGTATCTGCATAAAAGAGATGAAAAGTTAGGTTTACACAGAAGTCTGCATATGAATATTTATAATATCTTTATTTACATCCTCCAGTTGAGACCAGCCCAGATGCCACATTGAAATACTACTCAGAATATGAAGGAATAAACTATTGATTATTACAACAATATGGATAAATTTTAAATGCATTTTGCCATACCCAACGGGCTACTATTTTATGATTTCATTTAGCTGACACTCTGGAAAAGGCCAAAATTATAGAGATGGAAAATAGACCAAGGGTTGCCAGGGGATAAGAGTTGGGGCAGTGGTTTCCTACAAAGGGAAAGAATTGTAGGGGCATTGGAACTGCTCTGTATGAAACTGTGGTTTTGGATACTTAATTCTATGCTGTCGTTAAGACTCTATAGAACTTTACATCATAAAGAGTGAATTGTACTGAATAAACTTCAAAAGAAACAAACAAACCACCATGACATGAGGGTGGTGGTGGAATGCTGATTATGACAAATAAATCTAACTATATTACAAATGAATCACATAATCACACTGAAGGGCATGGGGAATAAGGAAGCTGACTTAAGTAACTGTGGAATTATTTTGAATGGATACACTAAGTGTACTGGGCACTGCACACAAATATTGTATTCTGGTAAATGCATTTCTTACAGGAATATGTGTTGGGAATTTTGAAAGGACTTTATACTAAGATTAAACCAATAAGTAGATAATGAGAGCGAGGTTTTTCATGGTCTGAGAAGGAAGTTACAAACAGGAAAGGGAGAAGGCTAGAATAAACTCTGTGGTGCTGGATTAGAATAAGAGCTATTAATATGGACCCTTTAAAAAAGTTATGTATACAGATAGATATGGAGATAGGAGATAACTACAGATGTGTGCGTGTGTGTGAGTGTGTGCGTACATGGGTACAGATATATGTTTTCTAGCTTTGTCCACTAAGAGGCAATAAAAGCAGTGATATACACCCAAGTAAAAATCACAATACCTAGCACCCAGAACTGGTTTTTAAATAATCTTTCTTCAGTGAAAGTACACAAGGCTTTTTGGATAGCTAGAAGGACTCCAGAGCTGAGGCAGGAAAAGTAAAAAACGAAACTAGAGCATTTTTTAGTTTCAGAAAGCAGGAAAGTGATAAAAAAAGAAAAAGAAAAGAGAATATGGGGCACAGGATCCCATATGGAACAGCTTGCAATGGCTACAAGCAAAACAACTTGTGTGGCAGAAGAAATAACTCTGGTCTTGCGTTATACCTCAAATTAAACAAGAAGAATCAATACATATTTAAGTAAATGAGTAAACACCTAGGGAATAGGGGTAGCTCTTCCTGATAGAAAAATTCCAATTAATAAATGTAGGTAGAATAAGGGAAATAGGAAATCACCAGAACCATAGTAATAATTGCTGCAGGCAAGATCCATTTATAGATGTTAAAATGAGGGGACAAGAGTTAAAGAGAAACAGGTTCTTTGCATAATTTCAAAGTATCTCTCCCCAAATATTCAGTAATTGCTAAAAGGGAGATGGTTACTTTACAGTGTAGAATCCTGGCAGACACCACTTTAACCATGGGAATAAAGTTAACATGACCAGTAGTATAATATACATGGACATTGTGTGTCTTGAATGGTGCACCAAGGAGAGCACATCGCCTCTGTGGTCTTCTTCCTAATAACATAGGACTCCAATCTAAAAGTGAAAAAATACCAGACAAACCCAGTTAAAGAGCCATCCTATGAAATAACTGACAAGTATCCTTGTCAAAGACAAGGAAAGACAGAAGAACTGTTCAAGTTTGGAGGCGACTAAGGAGATAAGACAATGTAGTGTGGGATCCTGAAGTGAATCCTGTAACAGAGAAAAAGTCATTAGTGAGAAAAAGGTGAACTCTAAGCAAATTGTGTAGTTTAATGGTATTGCTTCAAAGTTAATTTCTTATTTATGACAATTGCTCTATGGTTATATATGATAGTAGCATAAGAGAAAGCTGGATAAAGAGTATACTCGTTTTGAAAGTGTTATGTAAGATGAAATTATCTCAAAATAAAAATGATGTGTGCTTCTAGTCAGGATAATACTATAAGGACATGTTTCAATAACCCCTCTCATCACTCTAAATCCATTAAAATAATACATAAAATGTAAAAGATAAAATTATAAATGATAGTGGCATGTCCCCCCAATATAAAAATCTCCTCGCAGAGCAAAAACAGAAAAGATCAGTGGTAAAGAGAGCTGAGGTCACAAGCCTACTGAGCTCTGTGTATAGAAATAGGCCTAGATGGCTAAAATAGAGTAATCGGAAAGAACAATGCTTCAGGTGTGGTAAGGCAATGAATCCAGTCTTAGTGAAACAGGGAATCAGAGAGAAGAGAGAATGACATTATAAACTGGATTCTTAAACAGCCACTCCAAAACTTTCCTCCATAGTTTTCTTTACTATTACGAGTTACATATTTAAACATATTTGAATTCTCAGCCTTCTTTAAAGTTAGATTAGGACACTTTCAGGTCATTGAGATGAAAGTGTTAGTTTTGGGTGAGGGTTTCTTGGTCCAAACATAATTTTATTTGAAGAAAATCCTTGGGCCATTCCTGTTATTTCTGCCTGAAAAAATAACATGATATCTGGAGTTGCAGCTGTTGTATTAAAACTGTAAGAATGAAACCACACATTATGGATGACAGAGCATGAAGACAGAACCAGCTTTCTTGATGTCATCTTGGGCTTTATAACAGCCATGGTTTCTTGCCTCTGTACATCTTGTTATGTGAGAAAAACAATCCTTCATTTGTTTGAGCTACTGTTTTTACTCAGCAAAATGTGATTTTAACTAGGACAGAGAAAAGCTAAACTCATGCTTCTTGAGATGAACATGCCAACATAATTCTAAACATGAGTAAATCTTATAGAAGAACAAATAAAAACCAATCATAAAAACATGAATTCATTCTAGAAGGGATGAAAAAAAATTGAGCATCTGAAAAAGCCTCCAGAATAAGTATGTTTAGAATTTAAAATGGTAACTGAGGAAATAACATCTATAAAATAGAACAAAACTTCATGAAATAAAAGCACATAACTAAAACAAAAACCAGTAGGTTCAAAAAAATTTTTGAAATCATGGAAAAATTTTTATTATATAAACCCTTAGCAAAATAAGAATAGAGGGGGGATTCCCTGGCGGCGCAGTGGTTGAGAGTCCGCCTGCCGATGCAGGGGACACGGGTTCATGCCCCGGTCCGGGAAGATCCCACATGACGCAGAGCGGCTGGCCCCGTGAGCCATGGCCGCTGAGCCTGTGCTTCCAGAGCCTGTGCTCCGCAACGGGAGAGGCCACAACAGTGAGAGGCCCGCGTACCACAAAAAAAAAAAAAAAAAAAAAAAGAATAGAGGGAATTTTCTTAATTTCATAAAAGATATCTAAGAAAAGCCTACAGAAAACATCACACTAAATGATGCAATATTAGAAACATTTTATTATAGATGTGTCAATAACAAAATCATAAATGAGTCAATATCATGGGTCTTATTGGTTGATCAGAAGAAAAAGATATCTAGCTTTGGTAAAAGGAATTGATAAAAGTCTACATTTACTTGCTACTAATCAAATCCCAGCAGAAATAATGAGTATGGTCACAAAAATGAGTATATGTTTGGTTAATAAATTCAAATATTTAGACAGTTCTTAATTAGGTTATCAAAAAGGACTGTCCAACTAAATACCACACTAGAGTATCACCATGGAAGGCACAGATTAGTCTTGTGTCCCTCATCATGTACCATTCACCACTTTTTATGTGCTAACTCAGTTACTCTGCAGAGGTAACCTCAACTCTCTAGGTTAGGTAAGTAGAATTGTAACTATAAGAAAAAAATAAGAGGAAGAATAAAAACAGAGAAAATAAAATTAATTTAATCTCATGGTATTAGCAGTTTTGTATCTTTTTGTTTATAAGCATTATATAGTGTATGATGATTTTATCTGCATTTTAAAGTGTTTAAGGCATTTAAGAAAATTATATATATATGAGGGTTATAAGGAGTGTAATTAAGCTTATAATCATTGTTCAAATGTTTGGAGTTAAATAATTAACTAAATTTATAAATTTGTGACCTATTAATTGAGTCATCCTGTGTAATATTTTGAGAAATGTTGTTTGAAAATTAATAGGCATTAAGTAAAGTGTAAATGGACATGAAAAGAACTGTCAAAAAGAGAAGAAATATTTATATAATTGACTATACTACAATTAAAATGTATGTATGTATGCCATAAAGGTAATGAAATTCAACCCATATTCTAAAATATATTTTTAAAATATCTTTTAAAAATATTTTAAAAGAAGGTAAAAGGAAACTATATGAATCAACTGAAAAACTGATAATAAGAGAATATCATAAGTTTTTGAATACAAAGTTAATTTATACAAATCAATTACCTTATATACAAACAAGAAACACTTAAAATATAATAGAATAAATTGTCTCACAACAGCAAAAGAGAATAATAAAAAGTAAAAATAAACTTAAGAAAAGTGCAAAGTGAAAAAAGGTTAAGATAATATGGAGAGGTGAAAACTTTACGGAACAGCATACTTTATTCTTGCATAATAAGTTCTAAAGTTACAGTGATATTAATTATACCTAATTTAATCAATACATTTAAATATATCCAAATAAAATATCAACAAGATATTTTTGGACATAGCCAAGTTATTTAAGTTCAAAATTGCAAATATAGTTGGAAAAAACTATAAACAAGTATAATGGGAGGGGACCAACTCCATGAAAATTTTAAAAATACTATATGGTAATCACAGTATATATAAAATCAGATAAATAGAGAGTCCAGATATTGAACTTAATTATTTCATAATTCCACATTGGTTAGAAGAGAAGTATTATTTAATAAGTAGAACTGGGATTATTAGCTAGCCATATCGGGGTAAAAAAAAAAAACCTTGTATTTTAACATCATTTCTTACAGGGAGATAAATTTCAGATAACTCACAATTATTATATAAAAATGAAACCATAAAAGAAATAACGGAAAACATTTGATACTGTTTTATGGTCTTGAAATAGAATAGCCTCTCTAAACACAAAAATAAACTGAACAGTCATAAAGAAAAACAGTAATAGTTCTGAGTGTGCAAAAATTAAAATTGTATAGAAAAAAACTAAAATCTAGTCAAAAGAAAACACATGAGCTATTCTATTTACTTTCATAATAATGAGTGTCCATAAGTCAATGACTTCCTGGAAAAATTATGTGTCAAGGACAATTCAGCAATAGAAAATACACTGAGTTTTTAAATGTTTTAAAATATGCTCAAACTCAATCATGATAAGAAAAGTAAAAATTAAAACAACACTATTTTACCCACACTGTATTGATGAGAATCTTTGAAAACACTCCTTCTCATACATTGTTGTAGATAATTTAAATTGGAGCAATCTCTTGAGAGAATAATTTGGCAAAATATATTAACATAAAAATACATATACCTTCGATTCAGCAGTTCTACTCTAGGAATTTATCCAACAGTTATATTATCACATGCGAACTAAAAAATTATATGTATATATATGTCAGTATATTCTGCAGTATTGTTTGCCTCAGCAAAATAATATAAACAACCTAGTTGTCTATTATTAGGTAACTAGTAAGTTAAACTATGGTACATTCATACAAAGAAATGCCATGTAGTCAAGTAAAAGTATTTTCTATGGGACTGAAAGATGTTTGAGATATATTAAGTGAGGAGAACAAGGAAGAAAAGCATCAAGCCTTATTTTACAGTAGGCAGTGCTCTAGGTACTGGGATTTAAATGGTGAAAAAAATAGAGTTCCTGCCCTCAAGTAACATTTTGGTTATGTTAAGTACAACACAATGCCTATTAGACATATATTCATATACATTTGCATAGAAGTATGTTGCTGCTCACATTTATTAAGATATAGATTCTATATCTCTATTCATATTGATTCATTTATATTTTCACAGATTATTTGGAAAGATAAGTAATTGGTAATAGTGGTTATTTCTGGGAAAATAAAGAACTACAATGTGAGAAACAAATTTTCCTTGTATTCCCACTTGTAATGTTTGTATTTTTTGAAATCACATTGCATATATTATCTATTGAAATAAATATATAAGTACATATTTATTTAAAATCCAATGTGACCTCAGTTCTTACATGTTGGTGGTGGTTGGATATAATTTTAAGATAGCAGTTTTAACAAGGTAAAAAAAAAATCTCTACTTTCATGTAATATTTTTAGGTATAGGTAAAATGCCTTTCTGAAAAATCCATAGATGCAGTATTTCACACACAAAAAATTTGCAGTAAAACATTATTTTGAGAGTAATCTTATTTGGATGTTGAAATTTATGTGAATAGCAGAAAAATTGAAATTATATCTAAATTTAGAAATCACTGGATGTATATTCTTTGTCCATTTTTTATTTATTTAGTGAGTTTAATGAGATAGATGAATGAGCACTAAAAAGACTGTAACAGAGAGGAGGGATTATGCTTCACATACATCCCTTCAAATCTGTGGGTGATACTACAGTGTTAGGGGAGCCTCTAGGAACTCTGCTGAAGGATTTGTTGATGGAAGGTTCATAGAGCTAGTGATAAAGAAGAGTGATTTTCTTTCCTCCAAAACTTGTGTCATACTTTAAAGCATTTCAGTCATAATCTTTCAGCATACAAAATTATGTTATTACCCTTGTAATGCACCTATTAGGGCCTCAATATATAATGCTTACTTTATTATCCACATAATTTTAAAATACAAATGTATAAGTTTAATTCTGCAAAGAGCTTAATGTGTAGATTGCTTGTTTCTTCTCAATAAAGGTTTTATACTTTTGCAGGGTCTGAGGTATAAAGAAAAGCACATGGTATAAATTCTAGGTTTTTAAAAATATAATTACTGTTTCAAGAGGGAACAGAAAATGAGATAAATTCATTCCTTGTACTATTTTTCTTGGGTGAAACTTTAGCAGACTGGTGAAAATGTCTATTAGAGAATTTATTGGCACATAAACAATTTGCCATAGAAATCTTCCTTCTCAAATTCACCATGAAGTCCTCAGTTTCAATTTCAGATACTTCACTACTAAAATATGCTCTTAGGATAACTTATTTTGAAGTTGGAAGTCAAGTGAAACTTTTAAATGAATCTAGTAATAAGACTAAAATTATTTTATAAATAAAAAATATTCTGATATAATTAGTGATCACTAGCAAGAGTTTATAAATTAAGGCTATTCAGATGCCAAAATATTTTATATTCTCTGCTGTAGGGTGTGGCACCTGTCTCTCTTTAATTGTTATGTTTATGTTTGTTATGCTAAATTGATTTTATAACATCACATATAAATAAAAATTTAAAAAATGCCTCTCTCTCTCTCTACATTTTCCCCATGACAAAAAGAAAAAACACAGGATTTTAATGTGGAAAGTAGGTCAGACATGTTCTAACTTACTTCTCCATTAATACAAAGCAAAACCAATAAACACTGACTTTTTCAGACCCTCTGCTCTGTCCAGTTGCCACTCCATCTCTATACTTCCCTTTAGAGACAAGCTTCCAATACATTATATGGTAGTCCCGCCCTTATCCACAGATTCACTTTCCACAGTTTCAGTTACCCGTGGTCAGCTTTGGTCTGAACATACTGAATGAAAAATTCCAGAAATAAACGATTCACACTTTTTAAATTGTATGCTGTTCTGAGTAGTGTGATGAAATCTCCTTTGTCCAGCTCCATTCTGCCTGGGAGATGAATCATATTTTGCCCAGCATATCCAGCCCCTTAGTCACTCAGTAGCCTCTAGGTTATCAGATCACTGTCGTGATATTGCAGTGCTTGCCTTCAGTTAACCCTTAGAAAAGAAAAAAAAAATTTTCTGAGGTTGCTAAGATCAGTGGTAAGAACAAATCTATCTGTGAAATTGTGAGGAAGGAAAAAGAAATTCCACATTCACAAAACCTTTATTACAGTATATCGTTACAATTGTTTTATTTTTTAATTAGTTACTGTGCCTAATTTATAAATTAGACTTTATTATAGATATGCATATATAGGAAAAAACATAGTATAATTAGGGTTCAGTACTATCCACGACTTCAGGCATCCACTGGGTGTTTTGAGAGGGTTAAATAAGTTACTATTTATGATACACTTAGAACATTACCATGGCACATAGTACATGCTCTATCATTGATACTGATGCTGTTGATAGTATTTGAATTCACCATTAACAATGCAACTCAGAACCTGAATCTGAATTCTGGGTCTAACAGTGAACATACTAGCAGGAGGAAAATATGGCACCTGTGTTCAACATCACTTCAGCCAGAAGAGACATGCCCACCAATTTCTAGGCTTAGTGTCTACTCTCCTTCAAGCAACTTTTTAGATGAAACTAATATATTTTTCACATCTCTGTTTCCATCAGTCAGCAAAATGTGTAAGCGTCTCATCATGGATTTTCTAAAACAACATCACCTAAATTATTGTACCCGACCCAACCTCCACCCCCAACCTTTTGCCCTACTGACAAATCCTTTCACTGTGCCACTAGAATCACAGCTTCATAACTAGCAAACTCCCCTCGATTTTCACACACTTCTTTTATATTTTCCTGTTGTCCTTGCATTAAGTCAAACTCCCTCTCTCATTGAGAAAATTCACCTGGCAGAATGTTTTCAAGAGGTGATTTTTTCAAGCCTCAAGGACATGAGTGAGGTGAGATTGGTGTCATTGCTGCTTCTTGTAGCTCCGTCTGTCCATCCAGATCATTATCATTCAGTCTTTTGTAAAACTAAAACCAAAAACCTGGTGAAGTCCTTCATATGTATTACCGAATCCTTTTTCGTTGCTGTCATTTGATGCCTTTTAGAAAATTCTCTCTAATCTTGCAAAGATTTTGACATATATTTTATAGACATTCTTTTTTTTTTTTTTTTTTTGAGGTACGCGGGCCTCTCACTGTTGTGGCCTCTCCCGTTGAGGAGCACAGGCTCCGGACGCGCAGGCTCAGCAGCCATGGCTCACGGGCCCAGCCGCTCGGCGGCATGTGGGATCTTCCCGGACCGGGTCACGAACCCGTGTCCCTTGCATTGGCAGGCGGACTCTCAACCACTGCGCCACCAGGGAAGCCCTATTTTATAGACATTCTTAAGAACAGAAGTGCTGCCATCTCCCTGGGTCACTTCAACACTTAAGTGGTTTATCTATCTTCATATGTAGTTCTTGACCTTCTTACCTCCAGAGTCATCCATATGTATTTCCTTTCAACTTCTTATTCCATCTATCCCCTCTAGTATCTTCAACATCTCACTTGGCCACAAACTTCTCTCATACTTTATTTAAATACTCCTACTATGATCATTTTACATTGCAATCAGGCTCTAGTCTGTTGACCTTTCTTTTTATCTTCACACCAGAGCCTTCTCCGTTTTTCAATTCCTTGTTATTCAGCTTAGATTAATTAGTTACTATTCTCTTTTCAACACTACAAACGTCCTTGACTTTCTCTCTTTCAGTCACACTCATTTTGCAAAATTTCAGTCCTGGAAGAAACCAATCACCCAATTTCTTTGCACTTGAACCCTAGTAATCAAGCACTATGGCAAGAAATTACCCAATTGGATTTCCTGGTTTTACTATAAATTAATAGCCACTTACCTTAAATGGGCACTTCAACATTGCTCAGAAATCTTGCTATATGTCTTTGAAAAACTGTTCGTAATTCTCTTATTTAAACAATGCCCTTTTCAGACCTTTTCCACTCTGCCAAAATTTCCAATCTTCCCATCTTCCCTTCTCAGTTTCAGTAATAATTCCCCTTATGATTCACTGAAAAAGAGAAGCTGTCAGAGGGGACCTCCCTCAGCCTCATGATATAAAACTGACTTAAATTGTCCACAATTTGTGCTTCTCCCTGCAACTGAAGAGGCAATATCTTCTTTTTATGTAAAGGTGACGCTTCCACTGGTGTTTAGCATCTCAACTTCATTGCAGGAAATTCACACAAAAAATTAGTTTCTTTCCCCTTATATATTAAACTCTCATTCTAATGAATCTTTCCCTTTGCTTTTTGTTCAGGACTCTCCTATAAAAAAAACAAGCAAGCAAACACACAAACAAACAAGTTAACAAATATTCTCACTGAACTTTTCACTTCTGCCCTTTCTCCCTAATTTCTTAAATATTTTAACATCTAAAAAGATTTGTCTATGCATACATTTCTTCATTTCCAAACCACTCCTTGACCCACTCTATCCTGACTCCTTGCTGCTGCTCTCCTCCACTAGATTAGTTCATGATTAGGTCACATGTGTCTTCTCTTTCTTAACCCAAAAAGCACTTTTTAGTCTATTTACCTTTCTGGTGGTTACTTCTTCATTTCCTTTCTCGTCTTCACCTCTATCCAATTTTAAATGTTTAACATTTTTCGAGGCTTGTTTCTTAGGACTTTCCTTAATTTATACTATTTCCCTGGTAATCTTATTTAAATCCATCTCTTCAATTACCACATTGTCAAATCAATCTCACAAATATATATTTTTAAATAGATTTCTAGACATCGATGCCTTTGAGTTTTAGGGCTTTGCCTCCAACTTTCTATTAGATAACATCTCTTAAATAGTTTAAAGCAATCTGAAACTTAATATGTGCAAAACCAAACTCATGATCACTTCTTATGTTAGCTTGGGCTGTTATAAGAAAATACCATAGACTGGGTAGATTAAACAGAGTTTAATTTCTGGAGGCTGGGAAGTCCAAGATCAAGATGCCATCCTGGTAGGTTTCATCCTGAGATGGGTTTCTTTTGGCTTGTAGGCATCTATTATCTTGCTGTGTACTCACATGGCCTTTCCTCAGTGTGTGCTTATGGAGAGAAAGAAAAAGAGGGATATGTATATATATATATATATATATATATATATATATATATAGAGAGAGAGAGAGAGAGAGAGAGAGAGAGAGAGAGAGAGAGAGAGAGAGAGAGAGAGAGAGAGAGAGAGAGAGATAAGGAGGTTTATTTCTCTTCCTATCAGATTAGGGCTCTACCCTTATGACTTCATTTAACTTTAGTTGCCTCCTTATATAAGGTGTTATATTACTAATATCTATGAGTGCAAAGATTATTAGTTGTTTTTCTAATCAAGACAATTTAAGCATGTTAATCTGATTGTTAAACTGAAATATAATGTAGGTTAAGAATTTTAAAAATTACTTACGACTCCATTTTATGATCTTAACACTGGACCTTATATTTTGAAATTACTTCATTGAAAATTACTACATTGAAAATTGAAATTACTACATTGAAAATTGAAATTACTTCATTACTTCATTACTTCATAAATTACTGAAATTACTTCATTGAAAATTACTACATTGAAAAAAAATTGAATGAATTAACTTTCTCCTTCTACATCAATTAAAACATTAAAACCAACTTTGCAAAATGTTCAGAAATAGTACACCAGGAATTTGATGTTGGAGTTAGTCTATAAAGCCATATTATTGGAAAATATAACAGGTTTTTTAAAATATACGTTTAAAAAGCTGGTAGACTTCCATGAGTAAAGCCATGGACCTTAAAACTGGCATCCCATTTGGGGAAACAGTTATTTTACCATTTAGATAATGTTGTAGTTTCTTGATTCAATGTTGGCTAATTCCAATACTTTGTCTCTTTACATTAACCTTATTTAATATACAAGAATACTGGAAAAAATAGAAACAATTTTCTACCTATTAAATTCATAATTCATTAGACTTCAGAATTAAACCATGAACTCTGTCCTGGCAGGCCAGAAATTTCACTAAAGTTAGACCTATATAGAGAAAATTAACAGCTTCTTTGCAAGGATGACAATTTATTGATAAACTATTCCTTATTCTTCATTTTCTCTGAACCCCTAACTCTGGGTAAGAAGCTCTTTCTATATGTTCTCTTAGGAAGTGTATTTCCTCTACTGTAGCACTTATCAAACCATATTACAATGGTTAATTTACTTTATTATAATTATCTTATTATATTTCAATTTCCATACAGGGACAGAGTGCATTCATTTTGCTCAACATTATATTTACAGCAAATTACAGCAAATGAGCACAGATTTTGGCACATGCTAGATTCTCATTTACACATAAATAGATGAATGAATAAAGAAATGAAAAGAGACATGTCCTAAGAGAATAATGGAAAATATTAAATAAAAAATGAATATACTTTTTAGGGAATATTTTTTAAAAATTCACTTTTATAATCAAATCCTTATCATTATTATAAACATGAGTAAATATAGAAATTAATTGGGAAGCTACGTTAGGGTGAATGCATATGACAGAAGGAAGAGTTTGTAACGTAGTAATTTAAATAAAACCAGCAATAGATTTTGGCATGACTGTGGACTTGAGAACAGATGTACGTATTTGAACTCTGTGTTTCTCATATTTTTCTTATTTAATTAATGTAGTTAAATCATCATGCTTGTTTTAGTGAATATTCAAGTAAACACTTTAAATATTGTTAACATTTTTGAAATAGTAAAGTTGAACTTTACTTTGCTCATTACTTTGATATACTAACATTCCAAAAGCCAACATTTTATTAAATTGTAGATATTTTAAGTTGATATAAGTTGAACTTTAAAAGTCAAATGTTAAAAGCAATTAGGAAATTAATGATCAGGATGATAAGGCTATTATAATTCAAAATATTGGGTTTATTAACATATAATACTTTCTGATAAAATAAGATGTTAGATACTCCTAAAATAAAAATAATAAAATTAAATAATAAACGTGTATTCAAATGTGTAGAAGTAAAGCATTTTAATTCAGTTTTTGTCTTCGAAAGCTCATAAGAACCAACAGATAACAAACAAAAGTAACAGAGGGAAAAATATGGTCTACAGTGAAACAAAGAAATATCCATAACTACAGATCCTAAATTATGAAGAATATGTGCCAACACATAAAATTGGGGCCAATGAGGAAAAATATCCTGAATGAACAGATTTCTCTTTGGATCTTTGACTAAATCTTTTTTGTAAGTGTGATAGTCCTGAAGGATTTCCACATACCATTTCTCCATTCTTCTCCATGAGTATGCCCTGAAGTGAGCCTGGGATGCATTAGAAGAATTTTCTGTTAACTCAATCACACATCCCTTCTGTCTTTCATAGTATGAGCATCTTGGTCTACTGAATGCAATTATGATTCTAGTATTTAAATGTACTTATTTTTCATACAACACGGTCTCTAAATATAAGCCAATATTTCATCTGGTACCCAAAGACACAGAAATCTCTTCCCATGCTTGAGGAAAAATTGGCTGTCTTGGATTTCCTGAGAAAAAGAACGTTGGGCTTCAAATGAAATATTCCCAAAGGATTTTTCCTATTCTAAATTCTCCTATTCTAGATTTTTAACTCATGAGATCACAAATGAGGAGATTCTCATGTAGATAAAATGTTTCCTAATCTAATGAAAAATGGGAGAAAGCCAAAATGTACAAAATTATAGTTTAGAATGGGTAAATTGATCAAGACAGAGGGATTTGAAGAATATTTCTCAATCTGGTAAACACTTTTAATAAGCTTTTTAATATTTATATATATATTTTAAAATAAGCAAATCTATCCAATGCAAATTATAAAAAAATCAATAGAGAAATAATTACAAAAACAAAATAAATTCTTCAGATAGTTAAATATGTGAAAAATACTATGCAGGCCCAGATGGGTTCACAGATGATCTCTTTCACAATTCCAAGGAATAATCAGAATATAATTTAAATTCTTATATTTAAAGAATTTTTTAAAAAGGAACTCTTCCAAAATACTTTATGCAAAGCTAGAATAGCATTGCTACCAGAACTTGAGAAAGATCACACACACCCATCACACAACTAAAGTGACTTCATGTTTAATTACTGATGCAGAAATCTTAAATGAACAATCAAAAACACCCATAATACACCAAAAGTTTTTATTCATGGATCATAAGAATTTTACTCCTGAAATGCAAGGATGGTTCAGTAAAAGAGCATCCATTTATAAATTTACCATATTAATACATCAAAGGAGAATACATGTAATCTTAATAGAAACTGCAGATCATTTGAATACTATGATATTCTTTTCTAATAACTCTTAAGAATTTTCTATAACATGATTAAAGGAAAAACATTTCTTTAACCCCAAACAAAAACCTCAACCTGCTAAATGCTGAATTACACAAACTTCTATTGAAGTGAGAAATAAAGCAAGGATATACTCTTTGTTGGATTAAAGATGGCCACAAATTGTTTCACTCTACCACTAAGAGGTAAAGCTTATTTCTTTTTTCCTGGGCTGGCCTGTGACTGTTTAGTCAATAGGAGACAGTGGAGTGACACTGTGTTAGTTCCAATATAAGTCTTAAAAAAAGACCTGACAACTTTTGCTTTGCACGTTCTGGGCTACAGAGAGCAGTCATGTGAGAAATAGGGCTACCTTGCTGAAGAAACCACATAAAGAAATCAAGGGGAGAAACGTGGAGGAGAGGCTTTTGAGACTATGTGGAACAACCATCCCAGAATCCCAGTCCAGCCTCCAAATGACTCCAGGCCCACTCTTGCCATCAGACTGACACTGCAAGAGAGACCCTAAGCAAGACCAGCAGATGAACTGCCAGTTTTATCCAAGGAAATCCACAGATCTGTAAGATATAGAAAATGATCCATGTTTTCAGCCTCTAAGGTTTGAAATCGATTGTTAAAATCTACTTCTACTATTTTTAGTGAAAAATGGCTGAAAAAGAATTGGTACTTAGAAGTTGCTCCTGTAATAAAAACTAATACATGTCTTACTGATGTGGGGACTTGGTTGTGACCAGAGGTCAAAAGAGTCTCAAGGAGACTGTTAGTAAAGGCTGGAAGGACAGAGAGACAGTTGTCATTGGAGGCTGGAAAAAGGCAATCTGTGCTGAGTGCTAGAAAGTTTGGCATTGGGTTCACCCAAGGTATGTGAAAAATTAGACATATATTTTTATATATAACATATAAGCAACATGGCACTTTTGTAGTCACATAAACCTGCCCAGAGCAGTGAAAAATTTCAGTCACCCAATACGTTCCATCCCAGTTGAGATTAAACAAGGTAATGTTTTTTGCTCTCCTACCATAAACAAGTATCCTTTTTGTTGCCTATTTAGTACCACTATGTTGGTGATTTCACTGTCTAAAAATGGTCCCAAGTATAGTATTGACATGCTGTCTAGTGTTTCTAAGTGCAAGAAGTCTGCAATATGCCTTATGGAGAAAATGTGCATTACATAAGCTTAGTTCAGGCATAAGTTATAGGACTATTGGCTATGAGTTCAATGCTAATGCATCAACAACATATATTAAAGTGTTCTTAAACAGAAGCATACAGAAAACAGAGTTATGTACTGAGTGGCTAATGAAAATATTGTGACCAGAGGCTCACAGGAACCTGACCCTGTATTTCCTCTATGGACAATGATTCAGTATTTGCTAATTCAGTGTTTATGTGGACTTGACTGACCATAACTACCACAAATAATGAAAACTGAATTATATATACATACATATCTATGGACATGGATAAGGAAATTTCCATACATAATGTCAGTAGTGACAATTTATTTTGTTATCTGAGTATGATAAAGTAGAAGAGTTTTCAAGCAGAACCTAGAGGAAATACTTTGAATTTAGGGTTTTCTCTTTGGAAAATAAAACTGTTTCTTATTCCCAGATTTTCTAATTCCCTAGGCACTAAAAGACTCTCAATGTGAGAAACAGTTTCAGGATAAAGATCAAATCCATGGCACTGAAAAAATATCTATCATCTATCTCTTCAGAATCTAGATATGGAGCTTGTAGCTGCAAGACTTCTTTAAGACATCAAAATGATATAAGATGTCTCCTTTTAGACTCTTTCACTAGATTGTAGGGTTCTAAGATTCTTAAGGGTGTTGTTCCATAGTATTTTGATTCTCAGACTAAGGTAGAGAAGAGACAGTCTTAAAAAGATATGTGGGTGTGACTTTGGCCTACTGGAGTAGATCTTAACTGATATACAGGAAACTTATTAAGGGAATTATAATAACATGCTCTGAAATGACAGAAATAAAAGAGGCCTTTGGACCTCAAATTTCCTACAGACAGGAAGCAGACTGAAAAACTAAACTATGCAGTTGCTTACATCAGCCGTTTCTTGTAGAAAAAAAGAATAACTCACAGCATGAAGCCAAGAGCCCAAAAAGTGGACCTATGAGTGACAGAGAATCAATCACTCCCGGGGAGTAAGATTAGGTTCTAATCAAGAGGTTTGTTACAAGTATTGACACTTAGATTTCAGGATTACCATGGACCAGTGACTACTCTGTGCCTTTGTTTTGCCCCACATTTTGAATGGAAGTGTATGTTCAGGTTCTCTTGTCTTCTCATTGTATGCTGGGTATGTGGGATACGTAGGGATGAAAACTTGTCGCTTAATTCTAAGATTTTTAGTTTGAAAGTAATTATGCCTAAGGAGGCTGAACCACATTTGGACCTGATTTAGATGATGAGTTCTTGAACTTAGAACTTACTATGAAATTTTTGGGGGTCCTGGAAGGGGAAAAGTGTACTTTACATGGGTGGGGAGTATAAATAATTTGTGGGCCAAAGGTAGACTCTGAGAAAATAAGATGACTGTATATTCTCCATTTAGAGGTAAAATTTATTTCCCTGTTCCTTGAATCTGGGTTGGCCCTGTGACTGCTCAACCAACAGCAGGTGGCAGAAGTAATTCTGAGCTAGTTACAGGTTTAAGACTTAAGAAAATCTTGGTTTCTTTCACTTTTGCACTTTTGGAGACCTCTGAGCTTCCATTTAAGTAGTCTAATTACACTGCAGGAGCAAATATATTGACAATCCATGAACAGTAGAAAGGGCCTGAGAATACATTGAGACAGGAGAAACCCAGCTGTTGTATTACCCCAGTTTTCCGGATGATTCTAGCTCCAACTGCAATTTGAGGGCAACTGAATGAGCAACTTCAAGAAAGGCCAGTGTAAGAACTTTCCAGTTAAGTCAAATAAACCCACAGAGCTGTGAGAGAAAAAATGGTGGTGGTTTTAAACCACTAAGGTTTGGGTGGCTTATTACATGGCAGTAAATAACTAGAACCATAACCATTATTATTTAACATTATTTTAAAAATTCTTGCCAATGCAAATTGTCAAGAGAAAGATATAGTAAATATCAAATGATTGAAAAATTCAAAAGAAGTGATAAATATTGATAAGTGAGTTGTTTTCAAAATTAATATACAAAAATCATTAGCTTTTTTATTTTAAAACAACCATTTAGAAATACAATAGAAGAACAATGCCATTTACTGAAGTAATTAAAATGTAAAATATATAGAAATCAGCTTAATGAGAAATTCAAAATTTTTCTATGAGGAAATTTTAGTACTGTTTCAAAATATGTTTGAAGACAATATGTTTAATGTATGCCTTGTTCTTGTATAAAATACACAATATTTTTAGAGTTTCAATTCTTCATATAGTAATCAATAAGTGGAATGCGGTACATATAAAAATACTAGCACAATTTTTCTCAAGTGTGATAAAACTAGACTATATTCATCTGGAAGAGCAACCATGAGAAAATATCAAGGGAAGGACTCAAAGTAATATTTATGAGGGGAACTAGATCTATCATATATAAAAACACAGCATACACCTATAGTATTAAGTTTTGTGTTGTCAAGGGAAAGGGTAAACAATGAAAGACTGAAATTTATAAAAAGATATGGTTTATAGTAAATGTGGGAAATGTTGATTTTTTTAGTACCCATCACTGGGGCAACTGGCTAACGCAGAAAATCTATGTTTCCTTCTTCTCTCCTTAAGCTAAAATAAATTCCAGGTGGTTCAGATTTAAATATAAATAAGAAACCATAAATGTGTCAAAGAAATAGAAGTTTTGTTCAAAAATTTCAAATGAAAAATTTCAATTTCAAATGAAATAGCTGAGGCAAGAGTTTGGTAAAATCTTCTAAAATTAAAATTCACATAATCTTCAATTCAGCAATTCAGTGTTTAGGCATTTATTCTACAATAATAGTCATATAAGTAGGCAAAGTATCATTAAGTTTTATATATTGCAAAAATATTATAGAATATTCATTATACCACTGTTTTCAATAGGAACAAGTTCAAAATAATTTAAATATCCACCATTAGGGGGTTTATTAAATAAATTTTTTTCATCTAAATACTGAACTACTACAATATGGCTCCTTAAAATGGCATAATTTTCTGTAGTCAGATGAAGCTGTCCATGATATGTTAAAAAAAAGCACAGGAAATTATATAAAAAACACATATAATGTACTAGGACATGATTAATATATTTCAGGAAGGATTAATGAGCAACAGTTTAGCTTGTGGCACATTATTAGTCCGTGCATTACCCTTTTTGTGTTTTTATTTTGCTTTATTTTGAACTCTTTTATTTTTCTCTCCCTGATATGGCTACCTTGCTGAACTTCATATTAACTTCATATTATAGTAGAATTATAATAAGTGTTCCTTTGCTGAGTGCTTTTGTGAAATAGTCTTTACAGACTAAAAGATTACTTGCATCATTTTTATGTTCTAAAAATGTTATCATACATTAAATATGGACATCAATGAAGTCTCTGTTATCTTACATTTAGTTTCTATGTAGAAATTTTCTTCTTTCTTTCAAAATAGGATAAATTTTATTAATTGATTTTTATAATGTTTCACCATCCTTGCATTTATGAAATAAACTTTATTTGATGTGATTAATTTTATTTTAATACATTGAAAGGTTTGGTTGACTAATTATATTAAGAATTTTTAAAAACTATTTTTAGTTGAAGTATAGTTGATTTACAATATTATACAAATTTTAAAAAATTTTTGTAGTTGAAGTATAGTTGATTTACAATATTATACAAATTTCAGGTGTGCAACAGAGTGATTCACAATTTTTAAAGATTGCACTCCATGTTTAATTATTACAAAATATTGGTTATATTCCATGTATTGTACAATATATCCTTGTGACTCTATTTCATACATAGTATTTTGTACCTCTTAATCTCCTACTCCTATCGTGCCCCTCCCCCTTCCCCTCTCCCCAGTGGTAACCACTAGTTTGTTCTCTATATCCATGAGGCTGATTCTTTGCAATTTTTGAAAACTTGTTTATAAGAAAAAATGTTTTTCATTTATTTAACTATTTTTTATCAAACTTTGGTATCAAGGCTATACCAACCTCTCATAAAAGAACTCTGTTTTCTGCAAAAAATTATATATATATGAAAAATTACTCGTGTTTTGAAAGTTTAGTAAAACTTTCTTACAAAATTGTCTTGTTCTTATTTTGTTTGTCAAGCAGTTGGTATGATGTGGGCACATGCTCTTTAGCATTTCAGTATCTTTACATGTTACTTATCTATTCCAATTTTTAATATTCTAGCTGTGTCAATATGTAGAAATATTAATCTTTATTCTCACTTTCAAACTTTTAGAGTATTTTTCATTATATTCCCAAAACATCTATTTTTCTATCTCTGTGTCTCTCTATCTCTCTGCCTACCTGTTCATTCATCCATCCAAACACACACCTTTTATTATTTTCTTTAATCAGCATCTTTTTTGTTTTTTGAAAACATCAAAAGCATAATTTGAATTATCACATGAAATTATAATATTTTTATTTTTTATTATAAGTACATTTTTACTTTACTTAAAAATGTATGTTATGCTTCATACAAAGCGTATGCTCCATATAAGGTGCTTTAAAGTGCTTTGGACATCGACTATTTTCTAATGGTTTCTTCATATGTTTGTAGGTGCACTTTCATGGGAAAAGTTGTGACTTAAGAATTTGACATACATTACAATAAACATTATTCCTTCATCCATATGCAGTTGATGCATATTCATTTTCCTTCATACTTGCGTAAGAGTATTAGTCAAGTTGGTAATTCATATGACCTTGAACATTGAATTAAAAATATGCATATGTCAAAATACACTACACTGTTAATCTCCATGCCATTATTTAGTTCTCATTGGCCTCATTGGACACAAACTGAGTGACTCATATGGGGAATTTTCAATTAGTCAGTGCTAAGGCACTATAAGCAATGGCCATTTGGACATCAGGAGCGTTACTTTTTAAAAGATTCTTTGAAAATATTTGTAATGCAAGTTTCTAATCAATTCTTAATAAATAAGAAACAAAATTATTATATTCATAGTTTTTAAGTGAAAAAATAAGTACTAATTGATCTGAGAAAACACTGGGCTTCTCATTGATACAAAAGATGACAGGTATTAAAGCTATACAGATATGTTAATAAATCACTGCCTTAAATAGTTATATGTAAAAATATAATTATACACTAAATAATTTGTTCAAAGAAAAATTTACGTAAAAAAGAAATATATAATACTAGGAGACAAATATGCAAATACTTATATACTTTGAAAATCAGTATAAAATACTCACTGGATTGAGCAATAAAATAAAATAAAATACTTTCTTTTATTGGAAGTTCATTTTGATTAGTACTGTTATTATTTTTGCAACAAACCATTTTAATATTCCCTTCACAGACAGCAGTGACTTCTCTTTGGCTTTGAAAAGACTTAAGATGTTTTCACCTATCCAAGCCCTTCTCTTGTTTTCAGGAGTTCAGTCTTTGGCTAGTGATTGACTGAATTATGACTGATTGTCTGACAAAAAGTAAATAAATAAAATAATGAAATATTAACCAGGCACTAGCAGAAGAAATAAGATTTCTCAAGTGAGGTATAATTTTTATTCCTTTTGGATATAACTGAGCCAGCGAAGTTGGATAAGTAGATATTTTAACTTATCTACTCAGACCATAAAATATTTATATAATGGCAAAGATCTGAACTGATAACTTGATTCATGCATTTCCATAAATATTCTAACATGGGAGATGAAATAGACTCAATAGGAGACTCGGTTTTAATTTAATTGGAAATTTAATTTTTAAATTGAAAAACTCAAGGGAAAGTTTGTTATATTAAAAGAGAGTAATTCTTCGATAAAATACTGTACTTTGGAGACTCAAACCTTATATCAGCTTGCTTTCAAGGATCTTATGTGATACTCATGAATCTATAGTATTCTATGAAATTGCTCACAGCAAGTAAACCTTAAGAGAAGGCAAGCATATGGAAAAATATATGAGAAAATAGTTGAATGATTTACTTTCTTAAAATGCTGTTAGGTGAATACAGCCATACAAAAGTAGCAACTGGCAATAGCAGTTCCATTTTTTAAAGTTTGTGGAGTCTACTATTAATAATTGTACATTACATCTGGTGGCAAATTAAGTAGCCCTTTTAAAGTACTTTTGGAGATCCCCTTTGTACTAGCCTGCTGTAAAATTGTCTTATTTCATTCCTTTCTTTACTGAATGGTTTTAAAAAATGTGGTTTTTCTATCCACAAAGCTAACTGAATCTGCCATAAGATCCTATGCATGATAACCTTTAAGAAATCCTGGCCATGTCTAAAAATAAAAAGAATGACAGAATCGCTTTTCAGTTATATTGCCATTTAAATAACATTGGTGCTTTGATATATTTCTTTCCCTATCCAAAAATAACAGGATACAAACTCACTCTTACCAGCACATCTCTAGTCTTTGAAAATTAGGAGCAGTGGTCCACTAGATCCCGTTTTCCAAATAGAAAAGTAACAGTTTTACTCAAGTAACATAGTCTAAAATTAGCACAACTAATAATTATTACATGGCATAACTTCATAAGAGAGATATTTGTAAGCATGTTTTAACACAACAGCCCTTGATGGTTTTAGAAGTGCTAACATCTCTAAAATACATGTTAAAATTGATTTGGTTTGTACAAATGCTCATTTTACACCACCTGGAAAATCTTCCATGTTATGAACTGGGCCAGGAAAATATGCTGTAACTATTGATATCATTAGACATGTAGATACAATTCAGAATTAATCTCTTTGGTATTCTTACAAAGGTAAATATTAATGGCAATAATAAATTCATAAATTGATGTCATTTTTAATCTTTCATAGCTCACTAAACACTTAAATCTGCAAATCGAAATCAGCTAAATAAATGAATAAATGCCTACATTTCTTCAAGCTTTCCAGAGGAGGTCCAGATTAACTATTTATGGATGCTTGACAGTTTTCAATGCTGAATGCTTTTCTTCATATTGTCCTATAACAAAAAAAAGAAAAGAAAAAGTAAAGAAAGAAATTCTATGTAAAAGAGAATGTGTGAGATTTTATTAGTGTTTAACTGTTCCTGAGATGAACTGTGTGATGGTTAAATTTATGTGTCAGCTTGGCTGGGCCACAGTGGTCAGGTATGCAGTCAAACATTCTGGATGTTTCTGTGAGGATGTTTTCAGATGAGATTAACATTTAAATCAGTGGACTCTGAGTAAAGCAGATTCTACTCCATAATGTGGGTAGATCTCATCCAAACAGCTGAAGGCCTAAACAAAACAAAGATTGACCTACCCTGAACAAGAGGGAATTCTCCTAGAAGCCAGCCTTCAGATTTGAACTGAAGAAGGCATATAGTGAAAAGCTGATCTGTCTAGTTCCTTCTCTCCTTCCCATAAATATCATTCTTTTTAGGTCTATGTATTGTATGAAAAAATTTTTTGAATTTATTGGCAAATGTAAATATGGATTCTTGTGTATTTTTATTTATTAATTTTTTACAATATCATACTAGTTAACAATGAATCTGTACTTTAGAGAGATTTTCTTAATACCACATACAGTGTACCTTCCTTCTTTTCCTACAGCTGCCTTATGTTATATGGTTGTAATATACATTGTATATTCTTTCTCTTATTGATGTATGTTTAGTATGTCTCCACGTCTGCTATCACAAATAAAGCTAGAATTCTGCAGTATCTATAGCATAAAAAATTCTGATTTCTGTTTCAAAGAGTATTTTCATTTAAAATTTTTGTGGATATCGTCAAGTTGGCCTCCATAGGGATGATGGTGACTTACCCTCAGTATCAGATGAGGGTGCCTGTTTTCCCACACACTCACCAGCAGAGTATGTTATCACATTTTTGGATTGTTGCCATATGGTGCCTCACTGAGTCTTTTATAGATAGTAGGTGCTCAATAGTGCTTTTTGGACTAAATTGAGATATATCTGTTAAGATTTTCTGGACAGGCTCCTATTGGATTATTAACTTTAAGTTTCTTATATATACTTCAATAAGTGAAGAGTAACAGGGAGTGAAGATAATAACAAAATGTGGGGATTAATGGGGAAGACAGATTATTTCAATTCCAGATTGTTCTGATAATAGAAATACCCTAAAAAGACTCACTCATTTTTTATTATCTAAATTTAAAGAAAGCAAACTCAGGAATGGCCTTAATCCATTTTATTCTGACCAATAGCAGCAATGGAAATATTATAGATGTGGGGACAGAAAGACCTGGCTTTGTTTCTGAGCAAACTAACTTACCAAATAATAACAATTAATATTTGTAAATGTGTATTAAGTTCTTTACAATTTTTATCTTATGTATCTTTACAATAACCATATAAGGTAAGTGATATTATTAAATCCATTTTGCAGATGTAGAAACTGACTCTTAGAGTAATTTAGTCACTTAGCTTTCACAAATACTAAAACTATATTTCTGTTTCCTTCCTATTTCAGAAAAGCTAAAACATTCAACCTCTCATAATTTATTATCTAGCTATTACAGTTGTTGCATTTTTTTCTTCCTATGACACATGATATTTTACAAGATTTTGATTGAATGCCAGCCTTATTTGATAGCATATATGCCCAACAGTTGCCTAGTTTCCATTTGGTAAATCTAAAGAGAAATGCAGTTATGGAGCTAAACCCACCTTCATTTACATTACTTCAACAGGTAGAATAAATCATGTGTTTTAAATTTCCTCTTTTTTAAAAAGGAAAAATGATCTGGCAGGTGATATGGATTTTCATTTCTTTTGAGTATGTGTGTGTTCACTGGGAGATAATTATATTTTCATCTGATCCTTTTCAATATAACTGTTCTTACCCTATAATATACTATGCTTGTCTATTATTTATTTTGTGGTAATTTAATATAAGTTGTTAATAGGTCGTAGTCTGGGAAGATTCCCAAAACTTCAGGTTTCATATCTAGCAACGGCACTGACTTAATATGTAACTCACTCATTTTTTTATGCTCTCGAGTTTTTCTATTCAAAAGATACAATATTGATCAAACAGGAATTGTAAGAACTAAACACTTCCACCACACTTTTAGAAATATTTATAGAACTGTTTATTTTGAAAAATATGTCCTTTTGTGATAATTTGTTACATGTATAGAGGTCATATAAAAGAAAATACATTGATTAGTTTGTTCTGTGAACAATCTCTTTATATCATTAGCTCATAGATTTAACATATAAAAATAATAATTTTGAGGTAGTTGACAAAGTCTACCTGAATTTTGCAAATAATAGAAACCAAAGTAATACTGAATGTAACAGGAATACACAGAGAAAAATATATTAAGAATAGGAGTTTCATTTAAAATATTACATTTCACAAAAGTTCCTCTCAATCTTTTAAGAATTTTCTACCCACTTGCATTTGGGAGTATGGGATACAATCCACACTTTTAAAAGAATGGGAGGATTGCCTTCTATTTGTATGCTGTTACAACTGTGATTAAAGCCACTTCTGAAAAGCTATAAGTTCTGGTATAAATCACACTCTTTCCCCCGATCCTTATTATTATTATACTAGTAAAATAAGTTGTTTTTTTTTTTTTTTTTAAGTCTAGTGTAGTCTTGAAGGAAAAAGAAAAGGAAGAGTTTTCATCAAGCCAGCCTTCCTCCTGAGAGGTCTTTAAGAAAGATGGCGGGAGTCAGGACTCTTCTTCTGACCCCCTGCAGCGTGGAGGAGTCCTCCTCCAAAGGTGTCTGTTTTCACTTGCTATTCCCAAAGAGTAGTTCCAACTGCCTTGGCACTTCCAGTTTATCTTCATGTTACCTGCTGTAAATAATAAGAAGCCACTGATATTTTGGTAAGCCTATGAGAGACTTTTATGAATATTTATAAGACAATGGGACAAAACATTCTATAAAATTGTAGGTGGATGGACCTAGAGTCCGTCATACAGAGTGAAGTAAGTCAGAAAGACAAAAACAAATACCGTATGCTAACACATATATATGGAATCTAAGAAAAAAAAAAAAAGGTCGTGAAGAACCTAGGAGTAAGACAGGAATAAAGACACAGACCTACTAGAGAATGGACTTGAGGATATGGGGAGGGGGAAGGGTAAGCTGTGACAAAGTGAGAGAGAGGCATGGACATATATACACTACCAAACGTAAGGTAGATAGCTAGTGGGAAGCAGCGGCATAGCACAGGGAGATCAGCTCGGTGCTTTGTGACTGCCTAGAGGGGTGGGATAGGGAGGCTGGGAGGGAGGGAGATGCAAGAGGGAGGAGATATGGGAACATATGTATATGTATAACTGATTCACTTTGTTATAAAGCAGAAACTAATACACCATTGTAGAGCAATTATACTCCAATAAAGATGTTAAAAAAATTGTATGTCAGTTTTAAAAATCATTTTGCAAAATTATTGTAGGTCCTGAGATTCCATAAGACTTTCAGATTCTGTAGGAATTTAAGATAGCAAGATTGATTTTCCATAAATTCATTTGTAGTAAATTAATTCTGTTTTCATGGATGTAGTTAATATCATTCTTCAACAGAAGTCAAAACGTCCTCATGCTCTCATCATATGTGCTCCCATTAATACTGATGCTGTTAGCATTCTGGATCTTTAGAGAAATCCTCTATCCATTTCTTCATAGAAAAGGAAGAATCTTTGTATAAATTCAGGGTATCTGGTTATGTCTTACATATTGATTTTTTTTTAACTTAACCTATGTAGGAAGAGACGTAGTGCATTGTAAGAAAGGGGTCATCTGAATCAAAAAACGAATGCTCATATAGTAAAAGTAATATAAAAAAAGCTAAGCTAAATAAAAGCAAAACTACATTTTAATATCCCCAAAGGGACACTACAAGCTTCTCAAATGTACATTAAAATTATCTACTAAACATAATTGCATTAAGGAATTTCTGACTGAATCTCTTTCTTTTGTTCTGTCTTTTTTCCTTTCTTTGTTTTGTTTTTGTTTTACATAAGAATGTACTTTCAGGTCAGATTCAGTTTTGTGAGGCCTAGGCTGATGAAGTTTTGTGCGGTGGGCATTATTAATGGGTAAAAATATAAAATACCTCTCTTGCAAATTTCCAAACGCATGTGACCATGTGAATACCTTGCTAGGACTCTCCCAATCTAGGAAGGGGCTCAGGACAGTGGGAGGCTGTGAAGTTTCAACAACTTTAGCTTCTCTGTAAATCTGTGTTTGTGTGTTGTTAGAAGACCCTTAGGTCATTAATAAAGGAAGCCCTTTTTCTAACTGGCCACTAGAAGAGAACACCAAGCCACACACCCACCGGCAGAGGATATCAGGACTCATTTCCTTAGATTTGCCAACCTGCTTATACCCACAGCTTTAAATCTTTAATAATTTGGTAGTTGAAAAGGAATATCTCATTGCCTAGCTGGTACCATATTGGGGCTTAGTTGGTTACTGCTGGTAGAGATTAGGCACTGAGCTTAGTGCCAGCCAGGTCAGTTTTGGTAAGGGAAGTCCATGTTTTGACCCCATGGTCCCATAGCCACTTTTCTTCGTGTGTTAATTGAGCAAATGCTGGGATGGCTGAGGAAAGAGGCTGGCAGACATCCATGGAGCTTGTCATTTTTCTACCTGATTACTAAAAACCTTCCTCTGAGGTAGATGCCATTTACAACATAGACACAAATATATTCATAGTTTTTGTCCATTGAGAGTTCCATCCACATATGCTTTCCCCAGACTTTTTTGTCACCAAAATTCTAATACTGTTTCTTTCAAGTCTTAGATCATCCAGCCAGCCAGTTAATAACTACTAATGAATCAATGTAGAACTCTACTTCTGACCATATCTAACCTCAGACAAAATGATCAACAAAATGTTATCAACAAAACACTTGTTGGAACCAGGGAGGGTGACTGGTAATAAAACTGGCTGGAGAGTGAGAATCACTGGGATTCTGGTCTACATATTGCTGGCAGCTATGACACAGGGGCAAGAAAAGATGAGCCGCACCAGATGCAAAAAGAGAAGACCCTTCCTCCTTCAGTGACCCTCCACTTCCTTCTAGTGAAGCACTGGATCAGATTGCAAAGGAGAAATGTTTCCAGAGTACGGTTCAAGCTTCACACAGCAGAAAAATGAACTGTATGTGTAGAGCTGAGTAACAATTAATTGATACCTGGCACATGTACATAATCTCATTTAATCCTCAAAACCTAACTGAATACTTGTCAATATTATTTTATTTATTTATTTATTTATCTTTTTGCGGTATGCGGGCCTCTCACTGTTGTGGCCTCTCCCGTTGTGGAGCGCAGGCTCCGGACGCGCAGGCTCAGCGGCCATGGCTCACGGGCCCAGCCGCTCCGCGGCATGTGGGATCTTCCCGGACCGGGGCACGAACCTGTGTCCCCTGCATCGGCAGGCGGATTCTCAACCACTGCGCCACCAGGGAAGCCCTCAATATTATTTTTTGAAGTCTAAATTGACTTTCTATGGTAACTGAAAAATGATGGAAGTATTCACAAAGTAAAGATATTAGTTGATTCTATAAAAACATAAAAACCTGTATGTTGAAAAAAAGAATGAAAACAAAGACAGTAGATGTGGAACATGGATCAGGTGCAATCACTGCAAAGGAGAGGTTAAATTTATGTATCACATAAAATATTTTATTCATTTAGAAAATAAATTAATGCCTCAATATGTAAATGAGCATAATTCATAACTAGAAAATTGACAATCGGAAATAAAATTTATAAGATGGCATAGCTGAAAATATTAACTTAAGCAATAGTAAAGTACCATATTTTGCCTGTGTAACTGGACTAACTGGTCATCTGTCCCTTCACTGCCCCATCCCTCCACCACACATTGTCAAACTGGAAACTATCACCAACACAAAAAGTTGAGAGTCCTTACTAGGATTTGCAAAGTAGAGTCTTTCTCGTAAAAAAAGAGCAAACTTTGAAAGGTTATAGAGTACTTTTATTTTTTTCTAGTGGGCCTCAAAAAGTAGCAGAAATCCAAAAACATTCTGGCATAAGAATAGGACTCACTGATGACACTAGAAAGGAATGCATCTTGCTAATTACAAAACAGTTAAAAGTAGTATTTATTTCTTGGTATGAGATTAGTCTTTAAATTTACTTGAATTGATATCTACAGTTTATGTATGCAGATATATTTAATCCAATAGGTACAATACTTACAGAGACAGTGTTGTATGCAGTTCTTAAAGGCAGGATTATTGCAGAAGAAATCAGTCTGACCTAGAATATTCCACCATTCTCCCTAAAACTTGGAGACTTGGGGTACCAGAATGTTTCCATCTCCTTGCTGAGTCTTCCTCAGCACAAATTTCCAAGAGTTTGATAGAATTTATATGTCAGTGTTTATTGTCTAATAGCTTCATTCTCCTCTACTGGCTTTCACATTCTTAAAAAACAATATTAACTAGTGGGTTTAGACATTAAGATTGAGAAGCCCCTGAGCAGGTGAGACCTAAAAGATGGGAATGGGGAGTCCAGAAGACTGAGTGTTAAAGGGGAAAGAGAAAGCAGAGGTTTGCTGGATGGAGGCTGAGAACAGAGACTAATGGATTTTTTAAAAAAGAATAATTTGGGGTTTTGTTGGTAAATTCCCTTTTCCAGCTCCCTTATAGAATGCGAGGTAAAACTCTATCAACTGTGACTGTTCTTACAAAGTGAAGCTTTGTTTGGGAGGAGCTGGAACATTAAGGACACTACCTGTGTATGGGTTACACCAAATAAAAGATTTTTAATTTTTATAAACAGAAAATCAATTGCTCCCAAGTCCCATACCGAAGTGTTGGGAAAATATATACAGTTCATCTGTTTTCAGATGCTCTAAAATTTTAAGTTTGCTTGGGTGTTGTTCCTTTGGCTTGATCTACTGCTCCTGGCCCTGAGGCCCTGGGGGAAGGTGAAAGAGAAGAAAAGAAAAAAGGAAAAGAGAAAGAAGCAAGGACAAGGAGAGGAGAGAAAGAAAGGAAATGAATGAATGAGATCAAAAGTCCAACATTCATGTTGAGAAAAAGTATAAAAAAGAGAAAAGTAAGAACCAAAATAATTCATTGTTTATAATGTCAGTATGAGACATTTACTTTTAAATGTGGATTAACCTTTTAAGTCAGGCATCGCTCTCAATACGTATCTATGGGCATGCATGCCTGTTATTGGAAGGATATGGTCCTGATAATTTGCAAAAGGTGAGTGTGAAGGTTATGCCTTTGAGTGACAGTTGCAAATTGGTTTGTCTACAGTAATACCATCTCTGAGTAAAAGGCAGCTAGCAGCTGTCCTTCCCCACTCTGCCTGTTCCATTAGTGTCACTGGCCTCCCCAGGGTTTTATAACCTCTTACCTTGTGTGTTTATGGATACAATTTTATTTCTTCTGTTACATTTTTAGAACCAACTGTTCATGTTTTTTTAGTTGCTTGTCTCTTCCTCCTGAAAATTCTCAGAAAGCTTTGATATTAAATCCGTAGTAAGGAATACAGCTATATAATTACTAGATTTGATTAATTAAATATCAAGAGCATTCAGATAGTGACCTAAAAGGGAAAACATTCATTTAACTCTACATGGCCTAATTTTCACTAAATTTAAAACAGTTTAGGTATTTACAAACCACATTATTAATAACTGAAATAATATATTTATCTTCAAATTATTTTTCAAGCCTTTTACAAGTAACAACAAATCTTTTTTTAAAAAAGGAATAAATTAATTATTGAGTTATGTACTATTTAATATAAATAAAAATATCAACTTATTTAAATTGTGTTGAGATACAAAATGCTAACTCAAACATTACATATATTTAAAGAAACGTCCAGTTTTCATAGGCGAACTCTATTATTTTTTACATAATCTGCATAATTCTTGGGGGGGTCAACATAACACACAGTAGAAAAAAGCCTTGGGCTTCCCTGGTGGCGCAGTGGTTGAGAGTCTGCCTGCCGATGCAGGGAACACGGGTTCGTGTCCCGGTCCGGGAAGATCCCACATGCCGCGGAGCGGCTGGGCCCGTGAGCCATGGCCGCTGAGCCTGCGCGTCCGGAGCCTGTGCTCTGCAACGGGAAAGGCCACAACAGTGAGAGGCCCGCGTACCACAAAAAAAAAAAAAGCCTGCTTGGCTTCTGTAGACCTGAATGTGGTGCTGCCTATGATTTCCAACTTAAGTCAAGTTACTTTACTCATTTTGGTCTTTGCAGCTTTACCTGCAAACTGGTGATAATGGCACATGTCTCACAGTGTTATTAAGAAAATTAAGTAAGGGGATAAAAAACCCTAGCATAACTTTAGGCACCTATTAAGTACTAAATTTTTTAAAAAGTTGAATATGACTTTTAAAATTATTATTTAGCAAATAATGTGAGAAAATTTTAGCATAGTGGAATTTTCACTCCTTTAAGAAAATCTAGAAGTATTTTAGCCACTGAGATGTTAGAGTTAATAGACTGTGACATTAAATAAGTCACTTAATCATTCTATATCTTAATTTCCTCACTGGTAAAGTGAAGGAAAAAATAGTCTCTCCCTCATAGGTTATAAGGAGAAAGGAGGTTTCTAACCATAAAATATATGGAGCAGGGCCTGACATGTGCTTTATATAATTATATAAGATTTACATAAGGACTATGGTACATATATGCATTGTATAATTACATACACATTATATAAGGATTTGTTAAATGAATGAATGAATTAAATACAGTAGAGGTTACACTACTCTTTTAGTAAATCTATGGTATAAAGAAACTGTTCATCGATGTAAGCTTTTATGTTTTGTGTTTCTCGATTAAGAACTACTCTGCAAAACACACATCTCAATTACATACATTTATGATCTGACAGATAATGTTTATCTAGAGCAAGTGCAGTTTCTATACTAGAACCTCTATTTAAAGTATGATCCCATTGACATTATACAAATGATCAGGCCCCACCTCTGCACAGCTGAATCAGAATTTACATTTCAACAGGTTTCCAGGCGTTTTGAATGTACTGCTTTCAAGTATATTACATCACTGATAGTCCACATTCGTAAAAAAAGAATAAAAGAATACAGGATTAGTGGGAATTCTTTAGCTGTCTAGTGGTTAGGGCTCTGCACTTCCACTGTAGGGGGCCTGGCTTCCATCCCTGGTAATTCATAAGAGAGGGCCATCTATTTTCACTTGGAAGAAAATTTTTGTTTAAACAGATAAAGCATACACAAATTAAAATCTTGTAATTTATAAGTAATTTCTTTTGACAAAAACATGATTTTTTTCAGTTTTTTTTTGTTTGTTTTTTCTCTGATTAGTGTAACAAAATCAATGTCTTTTATTATGACTGGTAGCCATTTTTAAAGTCTTTTTTCTTTGGATTGTTTTGTGTTCTATTTTGTTTTAGTGAAGAAGCATTAGGGAAAACATCTTTGGGATGGATCAACTTACTTTCATGTTTATGAGGTCATATATAATTGTAGGAATTGTAAGATTGAAGACCACTGGTAGAAAGAGCTGTCCAAAGGTGACTGAGTATTCTTTACAACAGAACTTCTCGAAAGGAAAAAAATGATGGCAATATGTTAATAGGTTTGACAGCACTCTTGCCAATATTAACCCAGAGGTCACTGGTCCTCCTAGTGATGGAGTCTCTTACTTGAGATTTGAAAGGAAGAAGTGTTCATGTTATTTGTCCATGGGAATCACATTATCTATTGGAATGCTTGTATTCTGAGCCTGTCAAAGCCTAGATATGTGGAGTCAGCCTAGCACTAGCACTTGACTATTCGAAAACATGTGGCATAATATTATGACAAATACCACCCACGTGCACACATATAACCTATACTCCTCAGCAGCCATTGTAATGCAGGTCCTGTGCAATTTTGTGTTGTGCTGCTGAGGGTTCCATGAAGACATCTGTAACAAGTCTTGCTGATAACCTGACAGCTCCCTTGGATTTGAACATATCTCAGATACTTTGTGTTTTTACTTTCTCTTTTGAGAATTTGATTTTAGGGACAATTCATATTTCAGGAGAAATTTTGGTATAGTACACTTTGTCTATTTAAAACCATGCCAGGCACCTTCAAATAATCAATTGTTACTTCTAGATGTTTGCAGCATGGTAACGTGCTTTCAGGTTAAAGTTTTCAGAGAAGCTTTCAGGTCTCAACTTGAACTCTTGTATAATATAGATAGGCTGTGGGGAGAGGGTCAGAGGGACTGAGGAAAAGACTAGCAATGAAGTACTCTGTATGCTCGCATAGAGTTAGCGTAGATTCTTCTGCACCCTCTCCCATCTCACCTTACTGCAAATGATCACATGCAGCCAAGAAAATACACAGACTCACACACACATACACACACAACAAAACACTCAGGAAAATCAGGGGAGAGGTAGCAGAGAGTCTCAATGCTCCGAAATTATCTAGTAATAATAATAATGATATATGTCTCATGTTATATGTACATGTGTATGTTACATGTATGTGTACTATGTATAATGTTATAATTTTCTAATGTTATAAATATGAGAAAAGGCATTGAACTCACATAAGCCTGCATTTGAATTTTAACCCTTATATGATGCAACTATGAACACATGATTTACAGTTTTCTGAGCCTCAATTTCATTATCTTTCAAATGGTAATTCTACTAGATCTACTTCATGAGTCTAAAGAATGAAAAAATTGGATAATGCACACTTAAATGAGATTTGAGATGCAGGTGCATTTGCTTAGATGATACTCTTTTTCTAAAGCACAAACCTCTTTAGCACAGACCAAGCCTTCCTTTTTTTCTCATGATTTATATGGTGGCTCAGAATACCTTCATGCTTGTCAAGGAACAAAAATGGTCTTCTTTTTTAGGGTTGATTAAGATATACATACAATGTTTGGTGAACTGGTGTGTGGCTAAGAAGTTGGTAAAGAAATAAGTTTTTATATAATATGAAACACCCCCAACCTTCACAGCCACCAGAAATAATTCTCTCATAATGAGCTAGACTCAGCTAGAAGGCCAGTAGGTCAGAAGGATGTAAATGTTCCCATTGCAGTTAAAAGGCTCACATTTGGATCTGGTCTGACCCATCCTGGTGTCACTATATGTCATCTGGTTTGACAGGGACTCTGGGTAAACCAGAAATTTCTCAGGTCAAGACTTCTTGCATAAGAGGTTTCTTTTCTTTAAATCTTGTGTACTATGAGGATCAAGTGTATTACTGGTCAGGGCTTTCCAGCCCATTGGCACTGGCAAATCTGTAGCTTGAATTACAGTCATGGTTGTGGATTTCCAGAAGTGTAGAACTTCCACTCAGCAGAATTTTAGCTCAGTAGAGAGGGCAATGACTTTCCCATGTTAATGTCAGGGCTAATTTATAAACACAACACACCTTGGATATTGCCAAAATATCTGTTGGGAACTTGGGAACTTGAAGGAGCATTTTTCACGCAGCTTTAGTTTCTGCGTGACAATGAACTTGTGGCATTAGATTTAATGGTTACTATGGCATTAATTGTATGGTCGTAAGCTAGTAAGAATTGAGAATATTTATATTTCTTGTATAATGTACCAAACATAATGCCTAGCATAGTAGTATTTAGTAAACTTGTTTATCATCAATGTTGATACTTTATCTTTCTAATATAATTAAGAGTAAAAACCTTCTTCAATTAAAAATAATTAAACTAAATAATGTTCAATAATAATAAGATATAGTATTAGAATTTAATAACTGCTGTGTTGTAAATGCTAGTTGCAAAGAAAGGTATACTGTGATGGTCATAAAAATGCGAAATAATATATTTTTTTCTCCTTGTTTATAGTTGATAAAGTGCTTTTACATACATAATGTTTCAATATTTTCAACAACCTTCAGTTAAGTATTACTTTCTACATTTTATACGTGAGACTCAGAATCATAGATAAGAAAATAGAAAAAAGATATTTAAAATAGTATATTAATCATACAGCAGGAAATATATGCATTTATGTACTTTCAAAATAAGTGAGGATAAAAAGCATTACATCTAAAATTAAAAATATAAATTCATCTGATTTTTATTTCAATGTGGTCAACTTTTGTTTCTAAAAAACTGTCAGGTGTGTAACAAGATTTCACAGTGTTTTACACTGTTTCACTGGTATTTCAAATTAATTGCGCAGAAGTTGCTAAATGGTTGAAAAATTAGCTGAATTGTAACAACAGGTGAATATATATTCATAATTATCTAGCAGATTTTCATTGGGATCAAAGTTAAGTCTGGGGGGACCTTCAAGATGGCAGAGGAGTAAAATACAGAGATCACCTTCCTCCCCACAAATACATCAAAAATACATCTACATGTGGAACAACTCCTACAGAACACCTACTGAATGCTGGAAGACTTCAGACTTCCCAAAAGGCAAGAAACTCCCCACATACCTGGGTAGGGCAAAAGAAAATAGAAAAAACAGAGACAAAAGGATAGGGATGGGACCTGCACCAGTGGGAGGGAGCTGTGAAGGAGGAAAGGTTTCCACACACTAGGAAGCCCCTCTGTGGGCAGAAACTGCGGGTGGCGGAGTGGGGGAGAAGCTTCAGAGCCATGGAGGAGAGCGCAGCAACAGGGGTGCAGGCGACAAAGTGGAGAGATTCCTACACAGAGGATCGGTGCCGACCAGCACTCACCAGCCTGAGAGGCTTGTCTGCTCAACTGCTGGGACGGGCAGGGGCTGGGAGCTGAGGCTCGGGCTTCGGAGGTCAGATCCCAGGGAGAGGACTGGGGCTGGCAGTGTGAACACAGCCTGAGGGGGTTAGTGCACCACGGCTAGCCGGGAGGGAGTCCGGGGAAAAGTCTGCACCTGCCGAAGAGGCGAGAGACCATTGTTTTGGCATGCGCGAGCAGAGGGGATTCAGAACACCGCCTAAACAAGCTCCAGAGACAGGTGGGAGCCGACTATCAGCGTGGACACCACAGATGGTCATGAAACTCTAAGGCTGATGCTGCAGCCACCAAGAAGCCTGTGTGTGAGCACAGGTCACTATCCACAACTTCCCTCCCGGGAGCCTGTGCAGCCCGCCACTGCCAGGGTCCCGGGATCCAGGGACAACTTCCCCGGGAGAATACAGGCGCGCCTCAGGCTGCTGTTGCAACGTCACGCCAGCCTCTGCTGCCACAGGCTCGCCCCACATCCATACCCCTCCCTCCCACCGGCCTGAGTGAGCCAGAGCCCCCAAATCAGCTGCTCCTCTAACCCCGTCCTGTCCGAGCGAAGAACAGACGCCCTCAGGCGACCTACATGTAGAGGCGAGGCCAAAACCAAAGCTGAACCCTGGGAGCTGTGCAAGAAAAGAAAGGGAAATCTCTCCCAGCAGCCTCAGGAGCAGCGGATTAAATCTCCACAGCCAACTTGATGTACCCTGCATCCGTGGAATACCTGAATAGACAACGAATCATCCCAAAATAGAGGCAGTGGACTTTGCGAGCAACTGTAGACTTGGGTTTTGCTTTCTACATCTAATTTGTTTCTGGTTTTATGTTTATCTTAGGTAGTATTTAGAGCTTATTTTTCTTGATAGATTTGTTTACCGATTTGGTTGCTCTCTTCCTTTTTCTTTTATATATATATTTTTCCCTTTTTCTCTTTTTCTGAGTATGTATGTGTATGCTGTTTTGTCTGTTCAGATTTTGTCTGAACAGTTTGCTTTTACGATTTGTCCTAGGGTTCTATCTTTCCATTTGGTTTTTTTTTTTTCAGTATACTTTTTAGCGCTTGTTACCATTGGTGATTTTGTTTCTTCTTTTGGTTGTTCTCTTCTTTCTTTCTTTCTTTTTTCTTATTACTCTTTAATTTTTTTATTTTACTAATTTTTTTCAAATGTTCATAACTTCATTTAATTTTATTTTTTTCCTTCTTTCTTTTCTTTTCTCCCTTTCTTCTTTTGAGCCGTGGGGCTGACAGGGTCTTGGTGCTCCAGCCGGGTGGCAGGCCTGAGCCTCTGAGGTGGGATAGCCGAGTTTGGACACTGAACCACCAGAGACCTCCCAGCCTCACGTAATATCAGTCAGCGAGAGCTCTCCCAGAGATCTCCATCTCAGTGCTAGGACCCAGCTCCACTCAACAACCAGCAAGTTCCAGTGCTGGACACCCCATGCCAAAAATCTAGCAAGACAGGAACACAACCCCAGCCATTATCAGAGAGGCTGCCTAAAATCATAAGTTTACAGACACCTCAAAACACACCACTGTGTTTTGTGGATGCGGTCCTGCCCACCAGAAAGACAAGATGAGGCCTCATCCACCAGAACACAGGCACCAGTACCCTTCACCAGGAAGCCTACACAAGCCACTGAACCAAACTTACTCATGCGGAGGCAGACACAAAAAACAATGGGTACTACAAACATGCAGCCTATGGAAAGGAGACCACAAACACAGTAAGTTAAGTAAAATGAGAATCCAGAGAAATATGCATCAGATGAAGGAGCAAGGTAAAAACCCACCAGACTAAACAAATGAAGAAGAAATAGGCAGTCTACCTGAAAAAGAATTCAGAGTAATGACAGTAAAGGACTATAAGCCAATAAAATGGACACCCTTGTAGAAATGGACACATTCTTAGAAAAGCACAACCTTCCGAGACTGACTCAGGAAGAAATAGAAAATATATACAGACCAATCACAAGCACTGGAATTGAGACTATGACTAAAAATCTTCCAACAAACGAAAGCTCAGGACCAGATGGCTTCACAGGTGAATTATATCAAACATTTAGAGAAGAGCTAACACCTATCCTTTGCAAACTCCTCCAAAATATAGCAGAGGGAGGAACCCTCTCAAACTCATTCTATGAGGCCACCATCACCCTGATACCAAAACCAGACAAGGATGTCACAAAGAAAGAAAACAACAGGCCAATATCTGATGAACATAGATGTAAAAATCCTCAACAAAATACTAGCAAACAGAATCCAAAAGCACATTAAAAGAATCAAACACCCTGATCAAGTGGGGTTGATCCCAGGAATGCAAGGATTCTTCAACACATGCAAATCAATCAATGTGAAAAACCATATTAAAAAATTGAAGGATAAAAACCATATGATCATCTCAATAGATGCAGAAAAATATTTTGACAAAATTCAATACCTATTTATGATAAAAACCCTCCAGAAAGTAGGCATAGAGGGAACTTACCTCAACATAATAAAGGCCATATATGACAAACCCACAGCCAACATCATCCTCAATGGTGATAAACTGAAAACATTTCCACGAAGATCAGGAACAAGACAAGGTTGCCCACTCTCACAACTATTATTCAACATACTTTTGGGAGTTTTAGCCACAGCATCAGAGAAGAAAAAGAAATAAAAGGAATCCAAAATGGAAAAGAAGAAATAGAGCTGTCACTGTTTGCAGATGACATGATACGATACATAGAAAATCTTAAAGATGCTACCAGAAAAATACTAGAGCTAATCAATGAATTTGGAAAAGTAGCAGGATAAAAAATTAATGAACAGAAAACTCTTGCATTCCTATACACTAATGATGAAAAATCTGATAGAGAAATTAAGGAAAAATGCATATTTACCATTGAAACAAAAACAATAAAATACCTAGGAATAAACCTACCTAAGGAAACAAAAGACCTGTATGCAGAAAACTATAAGACACTGATGAAAGAAATTAAAGATGGTACAAACAGATGGAGAGATATACCATGTTCTTGGATTAGAAGAATCAACATTGTGAAAATGACTATACTACCAAAGCAATCTACAGATTCAATGCAATGCCTATCAAACTACCAAAAGCATTTTTCACCGAGCTAGAACAAAAAAATTTCACAATTTTTATGGAAACACAAAAGACCCCGAATAGCCAAAGCAATCTTGAGAAAGAAAAATGGAGCTGGAGGAATCAGGCTTCCTGACTTCAGACTATACTACAAAGCTACAGTAGTCAGGACAGTATGGTACTGGCACAAAAAGAGAAATATAGATCAATGGAACAGAATAACAAGCCCAGAGATAAACCCACTCACATATGGTCACCTTATTTTTGATAAAGGAGGCAAGAATATACAACAGAGAAAAAACAGCCTCTTCAATAAGTGGTGCTGGGAAAACTGGACAGCTACATGTAAAAGAGTGAAATTAGAACACTTCTTAACACCATACACAAAAATAAACTCAAAATGGATTAAAGACCTAAATGTAAGGCAAGACACTATAAAACTCTTAGAGGAAACTATAGGCAGTACACTCTATGACATAAATCACAACAACATCCTTTTGACCCACTTCCTAGAGTAAGGAAAATAAAAACAAAAATAAACAAATGGGACCTAATGAAACTTAAAAGCTTTTGCACAGCAAAGGAAATCATAAACAAGAGGAAAAGACTACCCTCAGAATGGGAGAAAATATTTGCAAATGAAGCAACTGACAGAGGATTAACCTCCAAAATTCACAAGCAGCTCATGCAGCTTAATATCAAAACAAAAAATAACCCAATCCAAAAATGGGCAGAAGACCTAAATAGACATTTGTCCAAAGAAGATATACAGATTGCCAACAAACACATGAAAAGATGCTCAACATCACTAATCATTAGAGAATTGCAAATCAAAACTATAATGTGGTGTCACCTCACACTGGTCAGAATGGCCATCATTAAAAAATCTACAAAAAATAAATGCTGGAGAGGGTGTGGAGAAAAGGGAACTCTCTTGTACTGTTGGTGGAAATGTAAATTGATATAGCCACTATGGAGAACAGTATGGAGGTTCGTTAAAAAACTAAAAATAGAACTACCATACGACCCAGCAATCCCACTACTGGGACTCTACCCTGAGAAAACCATAATTCAAAAAGAGTCATGTACCACAATGTTCATTGCAGCTCTATTTACAATAACCAGGACATGGAAGCAACCCAAGTGTCCATTGACAGATGAATGGATAAAGAAGATGTGGCACATATATACAATGGAGTATTAGCCATAAAAAGAAATGAAATTGAGTTACTTGTAGTGGGGTGGATGGGCCTAGAGTCTGTCATACAGAGTGAAGTAAGACAGAAAGTGAAAAACAAATACCATATGCTAACACAAATATGTGGAATCTAAAAAAAAAAAAATGGTTATGAAGAACATAGGGGCAGGACAGGAATAATGACGCAGATGTAGCGAATGGACTTGAGGACACAGGGAGGGGAAAGGGAAAGCTGGCATGACGTGAGAGAGTGGCATGGACATATTTACACTGCCCAATGTAAAACCGATAGCTAGTGGCAAGCCGTCGCATAGCACAGGGAGATCAGCTTGGTGCTTTGTGACCACCTAGAGGGGTGGAATAGGGAGGGTGGGAGGGAGGGAGACACAAGAAGGAAGAGATATGGGGAAATATGTATAGGTATAGCTGTTTCACTTTGTTATAAAGCAGAAACTAACACACAATTGTAAAGCAATTATGCTCCAATAAAGATGTTAAAAAAAAAAAAAAAAGAGTCCTGTACCACAATGTTCATTGCAGCTCTATTTACAATAGCCAGGACATGGAAGCAACCTAAGTGTCCATTGACAGATGAATGGATAAAGAAGATGTGGCACATATATACAATGGAATATTACTCAGCCATAAAAGGAAACGAAATTGAGTTATTTGTAATGAGTTGGATGGACCTTGAGAGTGTCATACAGAGTGAAGTAAGTCAGAAAGAGAAAAACAAATACCGTATGCTAACACATATATATGGAATCTGAAAAAAAAAATTGTTCTGAAGAACCTAGCGGCAGGACAGGAAGAAAGTCACAGACCTAGAGAATGGACTTGAGGACACCGGGACGGGGAAGGGTAAACTGGGACAAAGTGTGAGAGTGGCATGGACATATATACACTACCAAATGTAAAATAGATAGCTAGTGGGAAGCAGCCAGATAGCACAGGGAGATCAGCTCAGTGCTTTGTGACCACCTAGAGGAGTGGGATAGGGAAGGTGTGAAGGAGACACAAGAGGGAGGGGATATGGGGATATATGTATATGTATAGCTGATTCCCTTTTTTATACAGCAGAAACTAATGCACCATTGTAAAGCAATTATACTCCAATAAAGATGTTAAAAAAATAGTTAAGTCTGATCTTCCTTAATACCTTCATAAATAAGGAAACAAATATAACCAGGACTTCTCAACTGGAAGGTGGTGCTAAATCTAGTCAAGTCCTAAAGAAATATAGATAGATAGGAATTTACTCTAGGGAAACAGTAAAATGACCTATAATCGAATATGCATTAGTGTACTTGAAAAATAAAATGAAATGAAGGCCAAACAAATATTTAGTGGAATAGTGTATAAAAGTTTTCAAATGTAAAGCAACATAAATATGTGTTTGTAAAGTACGGTAGAAACAAAACAGCTGGTATAACAATTTTCCTGCAAATAAGACCCTTTCAGCACATCTACATGCTTCATGTGTGTAAATAGACACCTATTAATTGTGATGGGCTTATTGTGTTTTTATTATTTTGAAGCCAACCCTGAAAACATATTTTATTCTAATACTGGGGGACAAAAAGAAGGATGTGGTCCAAAAAAGAAATAACTAAAATAATCCTTTTACGTCGTGAACTGACTTTGGCTATTTGATTACTTCTTAAAGAAGTCAATATGCATTAAGTTAACCACACACTTATTTATGTGTAGGTCCTAGAGTCTCTGTCCCAGCTACTCAACTTTATCAACCTAGTGCAAAAACAACTGTAGACAATATGCAAATGAATAAGGATGGCTGATTTCCAATATAGCTTAATTTATGGCTGGACTTGGAATGCAGGCCCTAGTTTGCTGACACATGACCTAGATTACTGTCAATTCTTAAAATAACAATGACAATAAGAAAAATCTTTAAAGATATGTAGATCCCAAATAGTATCAGACAATAGGTATAATATGTGCTAAAATCCACAATGTAACAATAAAATGATCAGAATTGTGTCTGAGAAAATCCGCTTAGTTATAGCTTTTTTGTGCTGGTTTATTAGAGAGCAAGGTGGAAGAACTAAGCCAAACATTAAAGTAATGCCAATTAAGCACCTATTTAATCTTTTTTCTTATTATCCTATTGTGTGATGTCAAAAGGAAACATGAAATATTTTCCTTGGTCAGGAGTTGATTTCAGTCTAGTCTGAAGCCAGAATTTCAAAATTGAATTAGTATGCTGATAAGTGCCATAATCCCCACTCGAGAACCTTTTTGTTTGTTTTTTTAAGATGCCTTTTAAGTTATGTGCTAAAAAACTGCATCATTTTTCCTCATTATTTGGCATACTTTATCCTTCTAACAACCAAAGAAGAGTTGTAGACATTCTGCTATTTGACACTTTTAGAGCATATAATATAAAACTGACCCTTTCATACACTGTTGAATAAATATATTGCAAGTTCTGCATTTGTCTCCAACATACATACTAAATTCACAAGATGTGTGAATTTAGATTTAGTAATATAGCAAAAGGTTTTGATAGCAGAAAAAAATGAAAGAAAATCCTGAGAGCAGTCATTCAAAATATCTAAATCCTGTCCATCCTTTAAACCAATATCAAATTCTATCTTTTCAAGCAAGTATCTATTAACTATCCCAGACTTTATGGATTGCATTAGAACATAACTGAATTAGGAAATAATCTAATCCATCTATTCATGAACATAAAACTATTAGAACAACTTAATTGATTAGTACGTGATAACTAGATTAGAATGTACAAACATCTGGGTTCTGTTTGTTAGTTTTTCTCTAATAATTATTGACTACACAACTTCCTCACCTTTCACTTTAATTTCAATATTACCTCTGTAATTGTCAGGGAAAGAATACAGTTGTAAAAACACACAAAGTGTATTGGAAGGAAAAAAAGGACCAAAATAACCAAACTAAGCATAATGAGCTGAACTCCTTTTTAAAATTATATTATAAATATTCTCCTAGTTTTTAAAATATATGATTGTATAACCATCTTTAATGATTGTTTATTATTCAATTATTTGAATATCGCATTATTTAAGCAATGCCCTATTATTAACCATTTATTTATTTTAAAAAATTTGGCCATGCTGTGTGGCTTGCGGGATCTTAGTTCCCTGACCAGGGATTGAACCCAGTCCTCGGCAGTGAAAGCGTGAAGTCGTAACCACTGGACTTCCAGGGAATTCCCTATTGTTGACCATTTATGATGTTTGATTTTTCAGCTAGAGAAGCAATCCTGCTATAAACAACCCTTGTTTTTACAATGCCTATAATTTATTTAAAAACATTTTCTTACTGTATTAATTTTCTCTTGCTGATGTAACAAATTATTACAACTTTAATGACCTAAAACAAATGTATTAGTTTGCAGTTCTGTAGGTTGGAAGTTCAACAAGAGCCTAAAATTAAGACTAAAATTAAGATGAGCTAAAATTAAGATGTTGGCAGGGGCATGCTCCCTTCTGGGGACTCCAGGGGAAAACCTACTTTCTTGATTTTTCCAGCTTCTAGAGGCCACCCACATTCCTTGGCTTGTGGCATCTTTCCTCCATCTTTAAAGCCAGGAATATAGCACCTCTCTGACCATTCTTCTCTAGTCATGTGTCCCTCTCTCTGACCACATTTAAGACAGGTTTTCCAGTTTTAAGGACCCATAGGTTAGATTGGGTCCACCTGGATATCCAGGGTACTCTCCCCATCTCAAATTTCCTAATCTTCATCATCTCAGCAAGGTCCCTTTTGCCATGAAAGGTAACATATTTATTCATAGGTTCTAGAAGAACCTATGTCTATGAAAATTACGTATTCTTATTTAAGTCAACATCCAGGTTATAAACAAGAAAGCCCTGAGTCAGCTAGCATCCATCAGGAAATACACGATCTAAGGCTGATGTTTTGTTAATCATCCTGCCAGGTCCAAAGCCAGTTTTTACTGCCAGAACTAGTGGTTTGTTAATTACAATGGTGAATGTTAGTGTCAAACACTCATTTGTGAATACCTAACATTTAACTGGTAAGGGTCAGCGTTACCACAAAGTAAAGATTCCACTTCTCCTTATATTCTTAATGAAGTTTAACACACATCACTCACAAAAGTGGGTATATATTTGTATGCTTATGTGCATGTGAGTAAAATGAGTGGACTGAGAACTGCAGTTGGCTTCTTGTGTTGCAGAACAGGAAAAATGAAAGATATTTCATAAGCCTAGTGAAATCAATAGAAGTAAAAGTGGCAATGAGAATATAGCCTCAAAGACATTTCTAGAAATTTGGGATAAACATATACACATAGGGGTATAAAATAAGAATTTGACCCAATTTCATCTAGATCTTAGGCTTCATGGCAGATATTTGGTTTAAACATCTTAGGTGTTTGCCGTGCTTGAAAATCACCAGAGCTTTCATATTATGTAATTCAGATCAAAGCTATGGAACATGACTGTAAAACGCATGACACTTCAACTGATCAAATGATGACTATCTCTAAGGAGGAGACCCATGTAACTCAGACCTGAGAAGTTATTATACATTTGTATTAGTCAGCTTGGGCTTCCATAACAACATACCACAGACTGGGTGTTCTAAGCAACAGAGATTTATTTTCTCGCAGTTCCAAAGAAAAGAAGTCTATGACTAGAGTCATGGTAGGGTTCTGGTGAGAACTCTTCCTGGCTTGCCGGTTGCCATCATCTTGCTGTGTGCTCGCATACCTCTTCTTTGTGAGCTTGATAAAATGTGGTATATCTATATTATGAAATATTATTCAACAATAAAAAGGAACAAAGTATTAATACATGCTACAACTGGATAAACCTTGAAAACATTATGCTAATTGAAAGAAGCCAGACATAAAAGAACAATATTGTGTAATTCCATTTACATAAAATGTTCAGCATAAGCAAATCCATAGAGATAGAAAGTAGGTTAGTGACTGCCATGGGCTGGAGGGGAGGATGGAAGTGAATGCTAAATGGTATGGGGTTTCTTTCCAGGGTGATGGAAAGATTCTGAAATTAAATTGTGATGATGACTCACAATGCTGAATATATGAAAGACCAATGAAATGTACACTTTAAACAAGTGTGCTGTACGGTATGAGAATTCTATTTCAATAAAGCTCTTTATAAAAAACAAAACAACTTCTTGACCAGTCCTCTGCCACCATAATAAACCATCTCCCTAGCCTGAACTTTTGGTTTCCTAGTCCAGAGCCTCAGGAAACTAAACAGCTTGCCACTTTGTCAATACTCCCAGCATAGATACAGAAGCCGAAAATGATCTGTTAAAAATTCTTCCAGTCATTAGACAATTTCGGGAAGAATTTGGTTCCCATGGCTGCCTGGGCAAAGGTACTCCCTGTGAAGAAGATTTTAGATAATGGAGTATAAATAATTAAGAATGCACCAGACACTTGTTTTCTTTTGGGATGGGAATTATTCAGGACCCCTGTGTTTAGAACACAACCCTGCAGCAGTATGACATGCTGAGGATGCCTGTGTGCGAAGCTCTGTGTTTTATGCACCCCACCAGGCCAAATCAAGTTCAGGCAGTGAGCCCGAGAAAGCTATTCTAAACTGTTGATTCTAAAGGACAAATTTTGATCAACTCTGTTAGGGAAAAGAATCAACTATTTTTCTAGTCTCTCTATCGAAACAGACATTACAAAAATATGGAGTAACCAAAGATTATGGAACCTAATAATGTGGAAAAATAATTAGGAAAATAATTATGAAATTAATTACTCAGAATGTTATGGTATGTTTGATTTTGTGTTGTCTATAGTATTTATCATTATTTTAAATGTAGCAATTTGTAGTGAAGTTTTAATTTTAAATATATATTCAAAATTATATACATAGTATTGTAGTTAAATGAATATGTTTGGCTTCAATCTAATCTTTCTTGATCTTGCTTGTTACATATGACTCCCTGTCTTCTTTTTCCCATGTTCACTTTTAACAAGAACATTTTAAAATCTTTCTTTCCTTTGGTTGTGATAGTGATGGCTTTGACTTAAAATTAATTCGTTGCTTAAACCAAATGCCTCCTTCACCTGTTATTTTTAACACATAATATTCACGTGCATTTTCCAACTGCATTCATGATTTGCTACTGTTTCCTACGAGTAGTAACATTTGACATTCTATAACCTTTGGCATCTTCCATGAATTTTTCCGTGACCTCTCTGCAGACAGGTACACATCCTGGCTGCTAATCCAGACACAAAGCAGCCTTGTATTATCACTACAGAATAGGAAATCAAGTTGTGAAAGCGTGACATCGCACACTGTCACTTGTTCTGGTCGGTAAATTATGACCAATACCATAACACAGAGTTACATGCATTTAATCTACTGACCTTACAATCAGTTCATCCACGTCAGGCAATACAGCACAGTAACATCATGCATAGTATAATCTTCCTGTAGACCATAGATTTCAAAAGGGACAGATTTAAAAAACAACAAAAGTGAAACACTTACACAGCAATCGGTTTGGGGAAGCTGTATTTGAAATGCAGGCATGATTCTTCGAGTCAAGATAGGGAAAGACAAATTTTTATGTTTTCCCTTTCCCTAATCTGTCACAGGCCAATGATCAGGTTAATAGCCAGGAGAAAAAGCTATCTTGTCAAAGTAAACTGAACTTTCATCACAACTAGGTCCCACCATCAATGAATTGTCAAAAAATGGCAAGGAAAAGAAAAAGATTCTCTAACGATCTTTCTTTTTATCTTGTGGAGCACCTGCTGCCCCAGATGATGGCACACTGACTGACAGCAGGTAGTTTCTAAAGAAAAACCAGCTACTTTTCTCCCCCAGGCTCCTCGTGGAGCCCGTGGCATGAGATTGTTCAGTGGGAAAAGTCAATAGAGCCTGCTGTCAACACAATGTGCCAAAGAGCATTTTTGAAGGCTCTGCCTTCTTGATGCTTAGCTGTCAGGAACCTCGCTTTTAAATAGATTTCAGTGTCAATATGTGATGCTTCCCACTAATGTTAAGAAATGGCCACAAAGAACAGGATCCGATGCTGTGTCAGGATGTTGGCAGTGCAGATACTTATTGGCTTCCCACGCAACAGGAAACATCTTTAGAAAGTGAGAAGGCTTGGATGAAAGGGACACTCATCTTCTTTCTTGAAGTTTTCTCATTATCACCAGGTTGTATATATAAATATATATGAGAGAGAATGACTAGACATACACTCAAAATGTATTCATTGGCCTAGATCTTGAGTGTCTGTACTATTGAGCGACTGCAATGGCAGACTAAGGGCTACACATGATAGTTTCAACATTTTATAACACATGAATTATTACAGAAACATTAGGCTTTCAATTCCTCCAGATTATATGTTTTTTCCTGTTTAAAATAGGCACCATTCCGTCTATGAACATGCTTCCCTCAAATTCATGTATGGATAGAATTGTTTGGAGAGAATACACAATTTTGCAGGTTTAGTTCTTATTCTATACAAATTGGTCAATTTAAATTGGTCTCGTGTTTTGAAAAGGTAGATCAAATTAATGAAATACAACTTGAGGTGATTTTAGCATGACCTTCTCTGTATCTCAACATTATTATGAACATTTACTGAAAAAATGAACTTATATTCATTTATTCTTTCTTTTCTATCACAAAATGTTTTAAATACCTTTAAAACACTGTATACCTCATGGTATTGAGAGATAATTTCTTTACTAACCAAGAGTTTAAATTCTAGTATCTAGCTGGGGCCAGAGGGATCCAAAAACTAAAGTAAGAATTATAACAGGGGGCTTCCCTGGTGGCGTAGTGGTTGAGAGCCCGCCTGCCAATGCAGGGGACACGGGTTTGTGCCCCGGTGCGGAGCGGCTGGGCCCGTGAGCCATGGCCGCTGAGCCTGCGCGTCCGGAGCCTGTGCTCCGCAACGGGAGAGGCTACAACAGTGAGAGGCGCGCGTACTGCAAAAAAAAAAAAAAAAAAAAAAAATTATAACAGGAATATAGCAGTAGCAATGGGGAGCAAACAATTGATTAATTTTGGTTGGAAAAATAGAGAGCTTTGTGAAGGAAGCATCTTTTAATCTGAGCTTCCAAAGATGAGCAGAATGTTTGTAGCTGGAATTGGGGTGAGGATTGGTATGAAAAGTATTCCATATTGAGAAACTGGTATGAACACTGAAGTTGTAAATAGCTGGCAAGTTAGAAAAATCAGAGGTCATTCATGGCTATGCATGTATGTGAAGCAGGGAGGGAAATGACCATGCAGTAGAATCAGTAAATTAAATAGAACCAATAACTTATTCTCTGAGAGTCTTTATTAAGCATGGTATATATAATTATAACTTTTAAACTTGTTCATTTATTTATTTTTTTAAACAATATCTGTTGAAGTCCTATCATTGGGTAGGTTTTGTTTTAGGCACTGGGGATCCAGCAGTGAAAAATTATGTTCTTTTTTGGTCAACATTTTAGTAGATGGAGACAGAAGGAAAATGAATAAAAAGGTATATACATATCAAGCAGGATTACCTGCAAAGAAGATAAAAGAGTTAGGTAACAAGATACAGATTGAGAGGATGGATAGGGAATGGTACTATTAAATACTGTGGTTAGAGCAGACCTCTCTAACGATGATAATTGAGCTAAGATCTAAAAGTGATAAAGTTTATTCAGAAATAAGGGGAAACATGTTCCACGCAGAGAGAACAGTAAGTGCCAAGGCCCTGAGGTGGGAGTAACCAATCACCTTTTGCAGTTTTCTTATCAAATGAAAATGTACCATTACATAATCTCTAGGGTCTGTGGAGCAGTGTTTAGTTTGTAAAGGTTTCTGCGAGAAGCAACATGATGCAGTAAGAATGACTGAAATATGTGGGTTTTAAGAAAAGGGAAGCTTCTATTTTTCCATAAAATAATAGTTTTTTAACAGTTCTGAAAATGAGGTGGAACTTTGTGTTACAGCACAGGGATACATTTTAAATTTTTTTGCTCTGCTTGAGCATAAATTATTTAGGGTTATATTACCCATAGTCATATAATTTCATACTCTCTGCACTTCAGTTCTATTTAACTCTCTGGGTGATTGTGTTATTTTAAAAGTTTATACGGAAAGAAACATAATGGTAGAAGCGCTTTCAAGTAGGAAAAAAATAATGAATAAATTTGAATAATTGGCAAAAATATTGTACCTTTGTTTAGTTTTTACTTCCTTTTAAAGAATAAGAAAAACTTACGAACGTGCCATGATTTTGAATCTTTTGTCAGCACATGCCAACTCTAAAGTATGTGTACTGTGGAACAATGCGCCCTGGAAGGTTCAATAGCTTCCCTACGTACAAAAAAAAAAAAGAGAAAGCAAGAGGTCACTGTGCAATTAAGATTCCCAGCACAGAGAGTTCATGCTTTACCAAGGAGAAATTTCAACATATTCACAAACTGAGTCAAATTAATAGACATTTTTCTTTCACAAGATAATAAATGGTGGTATTTGTTACATACTCCCCATGGTATTTTACAGATTAGTAGCAAAAGTTTAAAATGATACAGTTTGCTATGTCTTTGAAGTTTTGTTTTGCCAAAACCTAATGGCTCATATTTATGTGTTATCAAGAATACCTAATATTTGAGGCATTTCTAATTTGGGTAAAGTCTAGTTACCTTTCAACGAAGGTCACTACTATTCATTGACAAATTGTTCCTGTAAACCTCCTAGCAGGAGGCCAATACTCTTAGCACATCATAGCATCAGGCAGAGCCGAATAGCAGAGCAAATACTGGACCCTCAGAAGGTCTGAGATGCTCCAGTCAAGGACGCTTTATGTGATATAAGTGTTCCTAGAATAGCCAACATAAGATTAAGCATTACATCATTAAATAAAAATGCACTCCACATCTCTCTTCATTAGAAGGGAAGAAGTATGTTGATGAAGACCCACATTACTGCCCAATGAGTGGAAATTCATTTGCTGTTTTAATCTGAATTAGAGAGTGACATTTCCATCCAAGGAAACAGAGTATTCCCGTAACAGGACAGAAGGCAAACATAGCAGGGAGGGAAAGCACACAGATTCTACGAAGAGGAGTACACATGTTAGAGAGAAGGGTGCACCCTGGGGTTGAGAGCAGCAGGCATTTTGCAATTTATCACCAGAAGCAAACCCCAAGAGGACAGAAACATTGCTAAAGACTTGATGCTTGAAGCAAAACTTGGGCAACTAGATTAGCCAAAGCTGAGACTAAGTCAAATCTCCAAGGACTAAGAAAGCCCCTGATTAAGAAATTGATTAATTTTAGCATAGGAAAAGGGAAAGAACAGCATGGGACCGAATGGAAAATGGGCCCAAACTATGGGAAAAAAACAGAGTGAACCTTAAAAAACCAAATGTAATTACTATATCTTTAGGAGAAGGCAGAAGTTGACATCAGAAATCTATTTTGTAGACAGTATAGTATTTGTAGTTGCATGTTTTCCTGCTTAGGTAGGGGTGTATATGTTTCTTATTCAGGAAACTTGATAGCATCCTGAGTAAGAGTCCTCCTTCGGATGTTATCATACACAGGAATGTAGGCTACGTGGACCCACAATCATTTCTCTGGCTCCTGAAGAGGATTAATGTAAACATAGATTACCCTTTAAATATTTATATCTCAGCAAAGGCTTAGTCTTGTGTGTAGTTTCTGTTTAAATCAGGCTATAAAGAACTTATCTCTACCACTCATAATTATTTGGAAAATATGAATAGAGAAGCATTAGGGACAAAGATGTAAAATTCTATCCCTACCTCGTACCTCCTAACTAATTTAGGATATTCTCATTCATTCAATCTTCATTTATATATTAATTCTGTAAATATATTTATGAGTCACTTCGTTAAATTCTTCATAATATATGACAATATATGAAACAGAAAGTGCCACCAAGATATTATATTCAATAATTTATGAATGTCACAGATATAAAAATTGCTCATGAAGAAAATTTTAATTGGTATTTCTAAATATAGAACTATACATAAAGAGAATATAAGAAATAGGTATAGGGACTTCCCTGGCAGTCCAGCGGTTAGGACTCTGCACTTCCACTGCAGGGGACGCAGTTTCCATCCCTGGTCAGGGAAATAAGATCCCACACTCTGTGTAGTGTGGACGAAAAAAAAAAAAAAAGAAATTGGTATAATTACAGTCTGGTCAATAGGAGGGAGTATGAACATTAAAATCAGGTACACATGATTACAAATTTATGATATACCATTTGGTAAGCATCTATCTAGTTATCATAAATAACTTGATTATTTCTACTAATAATTACAAATTAGTCTGGGGCTCAGTGTTCAGATCTATACAGTGGGCATAATACCTCCTCACAATACTCTCAAAGGGTTAAATGAACTAAGGGAGGAACGTGTTGACCAGAGCTCCTGGTAAAATCAGGATAGCAAGTGTTGGTACTTGTTACTGTAGAAAGAACATAGAAGAAAATCCCAGATGATTTAAGGTTTGTTGCAACTACACCTTTTAATTGGTTCTTAGGCTCTGATGAAACAAATTCCTATAATACTTGCCTCAACATGTAGTTTAAAATTAAAATACTACTGATAATTATGAAAATAAAAATAGCAGTTATAGAACATTGACTCTTCCAGCCCCTATGTTGCATCATGTCAAGTAACACAGTGTGTGTGTGTGTGTGTGTGTGTGTGTGTGTGTGTGTGTATGTTCATCACAACACTGAAAAGCAGGCATTGTCCTTGGAGTTTTACAGATGAGGAAACAGATGTCCAGATAGATCCATGCACTTGTCACACATTTCAAATCTAATAAATGGCACAGTCAGGAAACATAAAAATAAAAGAAGTGGGCTTCCCTGGTGGCGCAGTGGTTGAGAGTCTGCCTGCCAATGCAGGGGACGCGGGTTCGTGCCCCTGTCCAGGAAGATACCACATGCCACGGAGCGGCTAGGCCCATGAGCCATGGCCGCTGAGCCTGCGCGTCCGGAGCCTGTGCTCCGCAACGGGAGAGGCCACAACAGTGAGAGGCCCGCGTTCTGCAAAAAAAATAAAAATAAAATTAAAATAAAAAAAGTATAGGCATATAATATGCCTTCAAGCATTTTAAATAAACATTATGTAAGTGTACCTGATTAATATAGTCATAACACATATTTTTGTTAATAAGAAATTTTTGTAATAAAAATAAAATGTGAAACATTAGAAAAATAAATATATATTTTATTTTAATAAATGTGTGTATATATTTGAAAAATACATAAAGATTTTCTATCAAATGAACATCTTTTAGGCAATTATTTAAGTCATTATAAATGAATGATTTCACATAATAAAGTTACCCTTTTTATCATTTCTATTTGTGGGGTATAAAATTTTTATAAATCAAATACATGAAAAATGGTTTAACATTGTTCATCTTATTACTCCCCCTCCCACCCCATGGCTGATAATGTAACTTACCTATTAAAAAGTAATTTGAAAGACAAGAATATGAAATAGGCAGTCAGTAGTTTGAGCTCTACATTCACAATGCATTCCAGAACTACAAAGTATATTTTTAAGTGTTTAATAAAAAAGGTCAATATCAATATAAAAATAAAAACAAAATGAGGTACAGCTTTACTAGAAGCATAAGCTAAATTTATGTGCTGCTTTTTTATCAGCTGTTTCTACTTAATGTTATAAATATGGGAACCGAATGATAGTATATTTCCTCTGCTCTGTCACAAGTGCAATACGAAGACTCTGAATTAATAAATCAAAAATAATAACAGGCATGTTCTATTGTCTCAGTAACAGAAATCTGCTGAAGGGATTCAGAGAATAATGAGGATATTAGAAATTCTAAAACATGAAATTATGAAGGGCAGGCATAAATCAACAAAGAAGAAATCATTTTCCAGTAAGAGAATCTGAACAAAGATGAAACAATTGCCTTAGCTATTACTGACATCGCTTCAGAAAAATTATGGAACTTACAACACTGTCTAAAAACACTTGGTGAGGTCTGATAGAAAAAGCATTGTTTTAGGAAATCAGTGGTTCAGAAATCAGAAGAAATGGAATACAGATATAAATATATTTACATGGAACCAATGGTAAAGAGACTTTGATGTTATTTCACCCTCACACTTGAAAACCACAGAATCCACACTCTTCAGAACGACAAACAGATTCTAAATTGTATTCATCCTTTCAAGGAACTATAGCTACAGATGAGTCTAGCAACTACTGAACAACAACAAAAATGTATATTAAAGAGATGGTTTAAAGTAGCTATGTAGATATAATTAGTATCATAAAATTTGGATTTAATTTGTCTTTAAAAAACTTAGATGATTTTGAAAGGAAACGAGATTGCATTTAAAACAATTGTTTGGTCTGATGAATACTCGTGTGTACCATGAGCCAGGTGTTATTTTAAGTCCTTTGTATATGTTCCTTTAATCCTCATAGCAGCTCTGCAGGTAGGTAGTATACAATGATCCTCCTGTTAAAGAGGAAGAAAAATTATGTATCTTGTTCAAAATCCTGTAACTCATGAGCAGGGCCCTGTGACATAGATATTACACAGTATACCCTATAAGTGATTGCCTAATAAGGTTAATACTCTATTATTTTGATTGTAATAAGTAATACATTTATTGAGTGCTATATAATTACTAAATGCTTTTCCATCCAGGGATGTGTTTGTTTTTTACAGAAAATTTCTAACTGAACAGGTTAAGTACTGTTATTCTCATTTTACAGAATGAAGGCAGGTGAGTAATGTGTCTCAGGTAGGAAACAGCAGAGTCAGAGCAGGAAACACAGGTTCCGTGATTCTCCAGTCTGAGATGATTTACGGAATTCAGGTACTTGTGTCACTTCAGTAAAACTACTTACTAAAAAGATCCCATTAAATCTCTCTCTCTCTCACACACACACATCTTAAGAAACTACAAATGAAAATAAGTTAAAATAACTGCTTAGTATGTGATATGTATTGAGTATACAGTTATGTGATAATGCAGTGTAGTTCCACGGACATAATAGCTATGACTAAAATTTAGCATATAATCTCTTTAGAAAAATATAAGTCAGAGAAAACTCTGGGCTCTCAAAGTAATGTTAAAATGAAACAAACAAAACTAGCAAACATGCTGTGCAGGTCTTTTGTTTCACTTATGACCCATTGGATTCACCTGGGCTCAGTCAGCTTTAGGAAATTGTATCTTGACGCTAGTTGTTTGGAAATGCTTACTTATTGGATTATTTAATAAATAATAGATCATAATGGATATTATTTGACTTTATATTTTACCTTCCCAGGGTATTGTCATTTGGTTTATATGGCAGAAAGAGATAGCTGTCCATCAAGCATGTGCCTGTCCTGTCTTGGTGAGGAGTCGGCACTGGCAGGGACTAGATTGCCAAGTCAGGGACTAGATTGTCAGCCTCCTGAGGCTGACTTGCTGTGACTCTAAAGATGCTTAAGCTTTAAGACTCCTCACTTTCAAAGGTCTCTACCAAAGCTTTATACTTTATTTTGTATCAGAAATTTTTTTTTAATCTTAAAAAGGAGCTCTAGCTTTGTATAAGCTTCAGAACCCACAGTATTTGGAGACTGCGTCTTCGTTTTATGTCTAGATATGGCTATGTGATGCATGACACATGACTGGTTCTCACAAGATGATGTATGAGGACATGTTTTCAATTTTGCTCTGGGCTTTTAAGAAGGGAGTTGTGTTTCTCCATGCTGTGCTTCTCCCTTCTGCTGGATGAATGCTGATGCCTAGGGAAACCATCAACCTAAATGATTCTACGGTGTAGAGATTCACCACTTCCCCTGACAGTAGGAACACCCATGTTGAACTGCTATGTGAGCAATAAATAAATTCCTGTTCTTTTAAGACTTTGAAATATACAGTGTATTTCTTGTAGTAGCTAGTGTAACCCAAACTAAAAAAGGCCATGATTATTTTAGTTGGGGCCAAAATTGCCATCCAAAGTTAAACTAGGCGTATTAAATCCTATAAACTAGGCTTATCCTATATTGTACTTGAAACAGGATACCTCAAGTATCCAGAAGTTTTACAAGAAATAAAGCTGTTTCTTAATCATAAGATGATTGGTTTCATGATACAACTGCAGAATCCAGAAGGTTCGTCTTCTTTCCTTTCATAATACGGACAGCATGGAAGAATTATTGTCTGTAATAAGGAGATTGGATACTTTTTAATATAAAGTAAGACAATAAGAAATAATACATAAGAACCACAGAGACATGCTAAAATACTGCACTAAAAAAAACCTTTCAATATGTTGTATGCTAGAAGGCGAGGGCACAGCCCTCAGGGACTGACAGACCTGAACTTGAACCTTGGTTTTACCTCTTACAAGTCACACATCCTTGGATGAATTTCTTAATCTCTATGCCTTATCTGTAGAATAATGCCCTCTTAGCCTTTGTTTTTGTTGTTGTTTTTGGTGGTGGTGGTGTGTGTGTGTGAGAGAGAGAGAAAGATCGGGAGACAGGGAATTGGAGATATTATGGTCACGTGTTGACACGTTGCCTGGAATGTAGTCACCTTCAACACAAATCAGGTAATTTCCTCCCAGCCTCACAAAGAGTTTACATGGTACCTAAATATCTATTCAGCTATTATGCCACACTACAACTCAAATAAATAAAATAAAAATAAAATAAAAATCATTGAGCTGGCTTTTCTTCTGAGACTTTGAAAATGCGGCTGTTAGTGTTTTCTGAGCCAGGCAACACATGAAAGGCCAAACTGATATATGATGGAGGTACTTGAAAGAAATATTCCCATTTGGCTCAAAAAATAGCAATAGTTATGATAAAAGGATATGCAACTTGCGTGAGATCACAGAGGGAGGATCAATGAATTTTGCTCTGTGAAGTACAAGGAAGGAAGGAACTGCATTGAATGAACTTGATGAAAAACGATGACAAAGGCATGCTATTCAGATGTAATAGCTTGTATACCATTGAGGTGTGAATGTGCCCAACGGGGCAAGGGAAGATTGAAAAGATCCATGGGACATGATCTCATGATCCATGAGCAGAAAGTGATTGGGATAACTCTTGATGAAAAGCTCTGGTGGTAATATGGTGACTGGAGTGGGAGCAAGGAGACTGTTGAAGGAGTTCAGGTAAGAGACAGGTCCTGAGCAGGACCAAAGGCAGTAGTTACGGAGAAAATCTGGGTCCTCAGTGCTCACTATTCCCTCTACCTGGAAAGACCCTTTCTCCCCTTGACCAAGCTCATGCTCTTCCTCTAATTGTTGTGCAAAGACCACCTCCTTCAGGAAGCCTTCCTTGACCATGCAAGCTGAATTAGGGAACCCACATCTGATCACCTATTGCCCCTGGGCTACCCACTTCACAGCACTTCCTCTACTACATGGTACATGTTAGATGACTTGAGCTCATTTTCTCACAGGAGCATCTGATACATTGTCTGACAGAGTGGAGGTAGAGACTGACCCAGATAGGAACCTTAGGAATAGGTGAAGCTGAATTTAAGAAGGAAAAAGGAAAAGAATGTGGGTTAAGAGCAATGGGGAGAAGGGATCCTCCAAGTGGAAACAGCACAATGAAAGCATGGATGTGGCAAAGCACAAGGTGAGTGCAGCAAGTTTCTGAGTTTAGTTTAATCATGAGGTAAGAGTGATGAACTGGAAAGCCATTTGAGGAAATAGATGGAGGTCCTATCATTTGGAATTTCTAGATTAGGAATCTAGATATTTATTCCAAAAGAAATAGGCAGCCTAAGAAGATTTGTTTGGTTTTTTTTTTGGCAGTGATGGGTAGGATAGGTTGCAGACATGATTCCCTGTAGTAGGGAATCTGGTTGGGAAACTCTTGCACTCAGCAACATGGAGCATTAATATTACTAAGCAAAAGCATTCAGAGATGTTTTACTCATTTGGGGTGTTGGCAGGGAAAATTTACACTTACTGTAAGGTGTACCGAACTCACCTTAGTACAAATAAGTGGTGTGTATAGAGGATGGAGGAGGATAAAGCGCATCTTGGAGATATAAGCTATCAAGTTGACTCAGAGTCTTGTGATCTGCCAGTGAAAGGCAATCAAAGTCTGCTTTTCCCAAATGGAACGCCAACAGTATGCGTTAATGGCTTCATGTTGATATAGTGGAAAGTGTGGTCTCTGGAATGCAGGTAAAGTTATGAAGCTGGACTATATTAATAACAAAAAGCACAGAAATAGCCAACTCCTTGATTCTCTGCTCCTCTCCCCAGGCATTCTCTGCTCACAACATAATTATAAAAAAGAGTAAAGGAATCTCTACCTCCAAGGTTAATAAAACTTGAATATATTTTTTAAATGCTCACTTAGGTTAAGACAGAAAACCTACAATGGGTAATGGCAAATTGGGGTGGCAATTATTCTGATCTGACATTTTTGGGATTATAATTAAGCAATAAGGCACAAGCCAAGGGTGTGTTACTTCAAGATAACACACTTCTTGGAAAGTGCTGTGAGGCATAAGGGGCGAATTAGAGCCTCCAATGATCTGGGAAATGTGTTATCTCTCTGTAGCACAACTCTCAGGGTGCATTAGTGCCATATACATAGTGTTAGATGCACCGGTCGTATATGGATTGATTGTACCATGTAAAACATATGTTTAAAACATGTTTGCTCTTGTGAGCTGGCAACAGCTGCTGATTCGGAAACATCAGCCTTGCCATTATCGACTGATAGGTGGATGGGCTGCGACTTCACCACTGCGAGCCTTTATCGGAGGTATGTGCCCAGGGAGCTGGAGACCATCCTCTGATAGCAATTCTGATCCTGTTCATTTCAGTTGAACTATTTTAATGATTTCTTCCATTCGGCACTTCTATATTTATGTAAATGAATGGAGTAAGGTAGTTCAAAATTTTTAAGGTGGAACATTTTTTTCCCTTCTATTTCATTTTGTCTGGTTTTCATAAGGTTGTTGCCAGGTACTGGGTTTGCATTTGATTGACAGAAAGTGATTTCTAGTTCAGCTACCATCAAACACCTCAGCACTTCATCCTGGAAGATGTTTTGGTAGTTCAAGAGACCGTGTTGGACAAAGAATCCTTTAAGGCTGGCTCTTTCTCCTAGTGAGTAACCACAGTGAGACAAACCAGGGGGAAAGAAAGACCCATCTTTAATCTGTGCTGCTGAGGGAAATAAAAGAGATGGAATTAAAACCGAGAGTAGCTCCTTATGCGCATTGGAGAGGCTTTTTTTTTCTGCTCCACTTGATATAACAAATAAGATCATCAAAGGAAGTCAAGCACAGGTTTGGAACCTGCCGCTCCCTGACCTCGGCTTCCTCCCTGCTTGCACGGCCTCCCCTGGAATTTCTTGTGATGTCAAATCACAAAGCCACATGAAGTGCTCACACACCAGGAACAGTGAGGAAATTTTATTTTTAGATTTCTTTTCTATGACTCTAGTAAAATAACATGAAGTTCTTTTATGGCTCTATCTAAGGGCTTTGATAAATCTGCTGCATTTCAAAGCATGAAAGGGGTGATAACAAAAAATTTCTCTCCTGACTGCTTCTAGCCACGAGATCTTCTTAAGAATGTCTGCGGGGTCCCGGTGGCGAGGTGCCAGCTTGTGTTCACTGCTGGAAGCTATACGGAATTTCACCTCACCCAGTAGACATCTATCTCCAGATGTAGTACATAAAACATTTTATACAATAGGCACTTTTCCATATAAAATTGTATCTTATAATTTGGGATTCTTATAGCATCTAAGAAGATTTTTAAAAAATCACTTTTCTTCACATTTTCCTTAAAATTAACATTCTTTACAGAACACTGGCAAAACAGTTTCAATTAAAAATTAATTTAGGAGTGGTAATAATGTAACTATCAAAATCATCATCAATACTATTAATAGTACTAACAAATGGTTCATAGAGTAATGAAAACACTTTTTCATCAAAACTTTCTTATCCCTTGTTTTTTCTAATGTTTACATTTTTATCTGTCTGGAAAAAGGCTCTTCTATATGCTTAGATTTTTCAGTCAGACTGGCCAAAATTACATATTTAAAAATCAGAGGTACAAATTGTGAGATTTAAAAAAAAGGATACTGGGCATTAAGTGGGCTTAATCATATACTCATTCATTCATTCATTTAATCCATTTTCATTGTGTGCCTCTATCAGCCAGGTACTCTTCTAGGCTCTGAGAGTGCAGCAATAATTTTCCAAATGAATCATTTAGATTTTTACATAAAACTTTCTAATAGACAACTTTTAAATATTTAGACTTATTCAAAAATTAAAAGTACATTTGAAAGACATGACATACCTTTTTCAGCTTTATTGAGGTATAATTGAGAGATAAAATTATAATATTTAAAGTGTACAATGCGAGGATTTCATGTGTTTACATTCATATATGGTTACTCCCACAAACGAGCTGATTAACACAGCCATCACCTCATATATGTACTTTGCAATATATCTTTTTGAGTGTTTACTATTTACCAGGCTTTGGGTTAGAAACTTCAGAGAATAATGATAGTTAGCATATATTCCAGAAACAGAGAATCCAACAGGAAGGATAAAACAGTTAACCAATACTCATAATACAAAGGAAAATATGTTTTGAAATGAAAGTAACAACTGAGTGCTAGGAGACTCTAGGGAGGTCATATGAGGCTCAAGGTCATCATGTGGAAGGCTTTGGACAATGCAGGCAGAGGAAGAGCCTGGTAAGGACTCAGAATGAGGAAAACCATGGGGAAAATTATTTTTTCAGGAAGAGTCTTCTTTGTCTGAAACATGGCATGTGTAGAGAGGGTCCCATTATGAGATGACAGAAAGGCCAGGTTAATTAGTATATGTTATGTTGTTAGCAAATGGCCAGCAATAGAAGCTTCCTGAGAAATGCAGCATCTTGATCAAAGTCATTGCCAGGTAGGATTGTAGGAGGAGTGAAATCAGCGTGTGCAATACCCCCTATTTTCTCCTGGTAACAAGTAGCCACATCCTCAATGACTCTATTTTTTTTTTTTTTTTTTTTGCGGTACGCGGGCCTCTCACTGTTGTGGCCTCTCCCGCTGCGGAGCACAGGCTCCGGACGCGCAGGCTCAGCAGCCATGGCTCACGGGCCTAGCCGCTCCGCGGCATGTGGGATCTTCCCGGACCGGGTCACGAACCCGTGTCTCCAGCATCGGCAGGCGGTCTCTCAACCACTGCGCCACCAGGGAAGCCCTCAATGACTCTATTTGAAAGGCTATATGCATCAGTTCTTCAAGGAGAAAAAGCAACAAGAAAAAAAGGTTGGGGGGAGGGACTCCACACAGAGACAAAAAGAATATCTATGTGTTGTAAGAGTGATGGATAAGTGTAAAAAGGAGATGAGAAACCAGTGAAGATGATGAGTTAGAAAAAGTTTGCAAAATCTCAGCAGTCAACATGTGATACCACTCCCTTCCTGAAACACTCTTTTCTGTATTTGAATATTTTTTGTTGGGACTTCTTTAGTGAAGTTACACATGTAAGTTATGCAACTCTGTCTCTCAACCTTAAGTAGTTGGCACTGAACTTCAATTTCTAGACACAACATTCTTCAAACTAGTAAGTTGTCTTCTGTTTGTTTATTTTTAAACAAGGAGTTAAGGGAATCGGTATCTTAAAATTTTTTGCAGTAACATTTTTGTTTGTTTGTTTCTTGGATCGTATAATTGTGTGGAGTAATAGCCTTTTGCCTTAGCACTATTTTTCATTGACTCCTGTGCAGTATCTCTAATGATTGCCCTCTGTGCCAAAGGGGAAGAAAAAAACTCTCCTCTATCATGATGCAACTCTACAAAAATAGGCCTACAGATGTCAATTAAAGTAATGACACTAGAAGTGAATCTTTAGTATTTTTGTATACGTGTGGTTTTCCCTTTCAAGGAGAAGCATTGCAATTCTTTTAAACATTATATTCCACTCTACACAGTAAACCCAGGTTGAGCTGTCTTACTGATAAAATTGTACAAGTCAGACAAAACAGATTTTCAAAGTGGCATTTCAAGAAGCTGAACTCACCATTTTTAATAGATCAGGGCACTGGGGCTGTAATTCTTATGTTTAAGAATATAGGCTACTCTGCAATACAACTGTTCTTTAATTTGTGCCTGAGATGCTTTGTAAAACACAAGGTCATTTAAACTTAAGGATAAGGCATTTTTCCCATCATTTCCATTTCATCATATGCAATTCTTGATCACAAGGTAGTTTGCCTTAAAGCTGCAAATCCTCAAAATTATGGGGTTGGTTTCCAGTCTGCTGAGAGGGAAATTAGATATAGAACTTCTGTCTCCTGTTAATGTTAATGGGAGTCGCATGCCTAATTCTCTTAGAAGCCCAGAACAAATGTATGTTTATGAGTCAGCATTACTAGGTTTTCTGGATCTTTACCCTTTAAAAGTGTCATTAGTCTGAGTAATAGCCAATCCCTCTGCTTACTCCAAACCAAGCCCCAGCTACTGTAGTTGGAAACGCTGGATTTCAGCTCTTACAAATGGCCTGATCTATCCTCAAATCTGAATGCTCCCATATGTTACTCATTTTTGTCCACTGGGACAAAATTCAAACTTCTAAACTGTTTAATATTTATCTTTCTACTATACATTTTTATATTGAAGTTGTAATACTCATTAGGCATTGAGATAACTTTTGGGGATTCATTTAAAAATATTAATCTTTATTTGAATCCTAAAAAACTTGATTAACTTTTCTATGCATTTTCTCTAATTACACTGTTAGATGTATTATTCCTTCCGGGCAAAATTATCTAAAACAATTCTGTGTACTGTGTTTTCATTCCTGAAGTATTTGCTCCTAGTAATATTTTACTGATATTCATTGCTGAGTACTTAATTATATTGCTGTAAGACTTTATAACACAAATAGAGAAACGACATCTTTTTGTAGAAGATGATGTATAAAAGATCTTCAAAATCAACAAGAACTTCAAAAACATCTAAAATGTATTTTTTTCCTTTAATTAAAGATTTTTTTGATGTTATGGGATAAAAAGAATTTTAAAATATTTTTAAAAGAAAGGTCAATGATATTAGAAGAGGTGTTATTTTTATCACAAGCAGCTCTTCTCTATAACCTTATTACTCAAAGAGTAGCCTCACCTGGGAGCTCCTTAGAGCTGCAGAATCTCAACCCTGTCTTACTCCTTCTAAATGTACAGATTACCAAATTCCACAGCTGATTTTTATGCAAGTAGAGTTTGATAAGCCCTTATCTATAACACTGAAACTAACTCTAAGTGCTCAGAATTAAGCCACTTTTGGTGCCAGGATTTTCCTATGATATTCCATTTTATATAGAAATTTGTCATGATTCCTTCAGAACATAGAAATCTACTTTTACTGATAAAAGTACGCATTTTCTTCTTACAACATAAAAAGGGCTCCTATGAAGCAATTGAGGATTGAACAGTGCATGTTCTGAAAACATTGTAAACAAGCACAGTTGTCCCACTAGGTAATAATTTATTTATTATAGTGGTTCTCAAATTAAAGACTCATAAGAATAACTGTGGAATTGATAAAATGTAGAGTCTTGGGCCCAATTCTCAGATATTTCTGTTGTATTAGTCCAGATTGACATCCAGGAATCTGTATTTTTTTTAATTACCCCAGATGATGTGAGGTTTCCCTGGGCAGCATTTTGAGAAAAATGATCTAATGTCTAGCTTATATGCCAGTTGTGTCCTTTTCATTCCTTAGCTGTGTGGCATAGTCCAAAGCTACCACAATTTTGCATTTTGTAGTTCAGGCCAAAAAACAGTGGGGAAATATTTGGAAAAAATACCATTGGGTCTTGAAAATTTTCACTTGCCTGTTCATAAAAATATCAAAGTCTCCACTTATGTGACTCAGAGTAATTGTAAAATACTATTTCAAAAAGTTATAGCTAAATAGTTCTCACTAACAATAGCTAATTGTTAAATGTAGATATTAACTTTGCCATTTTATTTAGGGTGGCATATTTTGACTATTTAAGGAAATAATTAGGCTGTCTTTTAAAAGTGCACCATAAAAGAAAGAATTAAATTTAATGTTATATTTCAATATTTGAACTCTGGAATAATAGCTCAACAACTAAAATGTTATTTTGTCAACCTGTCTGCATCTAATTTTTTTTTTCAGTCTTCTCAAAGTTGCTCATTATAAAGACCTATCCATTTGAAAATATTTATTGGAGCTATAGAAATGAGTATATTTCTCAGGGCAAGTCTACAGATAGACAAAATCATGCCAAGGACCAAAAACTTTTCAAAGAAGGGATACATGAAAATCAGGAGATGAAGAAGTAGCTACAGATGAATTTGAAAAGTGAATAGGAAAATAGGAAGAAAACAAAGGAACACATTTGAAATTAAATTAGATTTCAGCTACAAAAATAAAAAAATAATTACCCTTCCCATATGTTTGGAAAACTTAAAAAGTATCCTCTTAACTAACCTTTGAGGTAAAGAGAAAGTAAGCTTGAAAATAATGTATATTTACTACAAAATGTCAATGAATACACTGGTTGTCACAGCCTGTGGGATAACATATAGCTTTAAAGGGCAAAAAGGATGACTGAAAATACATATTCTAAGGGTTAAATACAAGAGACTAGAAATAAGTATAACAAATTAAACTTAAAGAAAAAAGAAATAACAAAGTTAAGAATGAAATAGGTATTAAAAATAATAAACAATAATAAACAATTAAAAAACAATAATAAACAATTATATAGATATACTGTGTTGATATGTAGATATTAATTTGATTTACAAGGCATAGTAAATGAAGAAAAATCTTACAAGTTTAGTCAGTTACTTAAAAAGAAAAAAAAAAATTAAAGCACCCAGGACATTATCATATCCTAGAACTCAAAGAAAGCGACTGGGTTAAGAAAAAATAGTCACCTGTTTCCCAGATAGAAGTAAATTAAGGTTTAAGGAGTTTCCACTTGATTATGGGGACAAGAGAATCAGGTGAATTTTGAGACAACAGTTTTAGGGAATTTGGCATGTTGCAGGTAAGAATAAGGATGCCATGATTTGGGAATAAATAATATGTCAAGAATTAAAGACAGTAAGATAGAGTATTCAATACATTTTGCTGAAAAGGAGAAGGGAGAGTGGGAGCCCAGTGGAAACATGAAGAGAAGGAAGCTTTTTCATGTTTCAGCAATGAGGTTTGAAGATACAGGAGAAAGAATAGTTGATGGGGCAAGATCATGGAGCATGTAGAAGAAGGGAGAAGGAGCCACAGAGATTCCATTGAAACTGGAATAAAAGAAAAATGGTGGGCACAGATATAAGTAAGGTTTTAGGTCTGTGAGTTCTTTTCTGAAGGCCTTATCTTTGTTTTGAAGCAGAAAACAAAGTTATGTGCTGAAAGAGAGACATTGATGAAGCTGGAGTGTCGAGAAAACAGGGGAACTTGCAGTAATCACACCGGAAAATGAGAATGTTAGCATATCAGAGAAAGATCATGGAATAGCCAGGCATTGTCATTTGGATACCATGAGCTATTATGACCTTACTCTGAACAATTGTAAATTTCTTCACCATCTCTATCCAGCAAGTTAGGTGAGGTTGAATTCATCAAGGGTTGGGATTTTCTAGATAAGTTTGACAGAAAGATGATGGGTAAAGGAAGTTGTGCATATTGAAGAAAGAATAGCTGCAGTTGCGGACCACGGTGACCCAAGCTGAATGAAGAAAGAAGGGGCTCACAAAAGGGATGAATACATAGAGGGAGGTGGTGAAAGCCTGGAGCACAAGTAGAAAAGTTAGAGGCTGGAACGTTAAATGCATCAACCTCCTGGACAGTAAATAATCCATTATGATTGCAGGATTTGAGGTGAGGAAATCTGGGAGCAAAATGAAGAGAAGCCGATATCTAAGGGCCTGACCAGAGATTGAGTCAGCTAAAAGGAAGCAAAGGGCTTATATATAAAAGGTGAAGGAATACAGAGCTCTCCATCTTAGAACAAATAGCGGTATGTGTTGATGTCACTCTAACCCTGAAGGGAGAGGCATCTAGAAAATAGGCAGTTTGTACTTGAGAATGTGAAGTTGTATCCTCAGTGAAGAGCCAGGTTTTGTTTAGGGCCAGATGGTAGATAGAATATTCTGAGAAGAGGGTAAGGAAATAGGTAGTGTGTTAACCAGGGAATGGAAAGAGTTAGAAGAGGTGGGGTGAAATCAAATGGTGTATTCAGTTCAAAAGAAAGAGCAGAGAGTGAGAATAAAGTTGAGAACAGATTACTGGGGAGGTTTACGCAAGAAGAGTGAACAAAGAGTCTAGAGATAGGAGGCCTGGAGGGTTAAGTAGTCTGGAACGCTGTGAAAGAATTAGGCTGGTGGAATTCAGGGATTTTGGTAAGAGGAGAGTTTTGATTTGAGGCATAAACTTACATTACATAGTTGCTTATATTTTTCAGTGACATCCTAATGTCTGGATGTGGAAATGTTTCTGGATTGATTCTCGGCCTCTAGGAATCAATTATTTCTGATAAATATGTTAATTATCTTTCCTGTTACGAATTGCATTTTTCTGTGGATAAGGAGAGAGTGGGCCATCTAGAGCTAAAGAATTTATGTAGGATAAAAGACTGAGGGAGCAATAAGCTAATAGGAGGACTAGGCAGAGGGATACAGCCTCAGAGGGCTTCTTCTGTGTTCTGCTCTGGGTCTGGCCTGAATTTTGGGGGAGAATTTTGCTCTTTGGGAGATGGCCAGCACTCAGGGTCAGAGGACAGGTAGTGGAATACAGGAAACTGCTTGGGTAAATAATAATAGGTGTGTGGGGAAGGTGAGCTTTATATATATGTGTACACTGCTGATTTCTTAGAGGTTGAGATATCAGGAGGCACTAAAAATACAACTGTGGAAAATGATCTTGGGAGAAAAACATTTCTCTTTAGAAGATATAACATTACTATATCTCATACGGCTTCTTCTGTTACTTCATACATTTCAATAACATGGACCTTCTTTCGATTTGTCAGTCAAGTCATGTTTCTTCTTGTCCCAGGTCTTTTGCACATGCCATTTCTTTTGGCAGGAACACTCTTGCTTCTCATTGTCTTGGACAACGTCTAGTCATTGTCTCAGTTAAAATGGCATTTCCAAGTTAGTCTCTCTCTTACTTTTTCTCATAGTACTGTGTGTGTACTTTTTCTCTACAGAAAATTTAATTAAGTCATTATTTGCCTTAGTCATACATTCAACATCCTCCTCATTCATTTTTCTCTAAGCCCTACAAGGGCAGGAAACAGGAAGGTTTTTTCTCTTTTTTTTTTCCATTACAAAATTTCCAGAACTTAAGAGAGTCCCTGACACAAAGCAGGTACTTTGAATCGCTGATTTAATGAATCGGCACAAAAATGCTGTGTTTAAAATATGTAATTATGAAAACTCATCATGAAAACCTCATGTAAATCCATTGTGAATTGTTTATTATTATGCAAAATTTTTATTAACTAAAAAGGTGTTGAGAAATGAAAAATTATTTCAGATTAAACAGTGTTCCCTCACTCAGGTTAAGCTAGTTTACTATTTGATAACAGTAAGGACACTAGAATTCCCATTCTCAGTGTTTAGAATGAAATAATTTCTCTGTGAAGCTAAGGTTTGTGTCTGCATATCATAGAATTGAAGGAATGCGTATCAATATAACCTTACACCGACCGGGTTTTTCTCAGACTCTATAGAAACAGTGGTTCTTCCCAAGGGGTAGCAGGTTGAACAGCATTTTGTAGGCTATTCCAAAGGTGCAACATTTAGTTCTTAACAGAAGAAAGAAAACTACTGTTTAAAATGAAATTAAATATGTGTCTTAAAGAGCTTTTCCTTGATAAATTGGACAAGGGAAGCAGTTCCCATAAGATATCTAAATATGAGAAGGAAGTCACATAAGGAAAAATCTGTAAAATAAATTATTTTAATAAAGCCCATTAACTGATGGGGCTTTTCCCCAAATCAACAAAATGTAAAAACTGTGGTTTCAGAGCAAAAATAAGGAAACGTAAGAATTCAAGAAATTAAAAGCTGGATGGGACCTCAGGTGGTTGAATCCATTGATTCCCATTTTGGGTCAAGGGACTAGAGATAGAAATGAAAAGAATCCTCAGAAAAATCCCCTTCCTAAGTACCTAACCTGATACAAAAGGGTAGGAAAAAGTCAGGGATTTTGTTTTTATTTATTTATTTATTTCAGAAGGAAGTCCTTGAGAAGAGGTCAATTTTATAACCACTTATCCTAGACTTAGTAGAAGAGGCTATCTCCAAAGTGAGAAGACTGTATTACTGAATGATTAAAAATATTTTTAGGATAAACCTAAATTTTTTTTTAAATAACATTTATTGTTTTCTGGTTACAGCCTCATATACAGTTATTGTAAAAGCTATAAAGTCAAGAGAACAAAGGAATAAAAAGCACAGCAATAATTTAATTCCACACGAAGATAACTAATTTACAACTAAAACCAGGGTTTGCCGTGACAGGCTCCTAATATTAATAGAGTGAATTGTTCAGAACGAAGGCAGTAAAGCAGACGGCCACACCTAACTTTAGGATGACACAATCAACCTGCCGAAAATTACATGACTCGGCACAGAGGTAAAAGTTGACAAATTCTTACCTGGTCCCTACTACAATTTCAGGCAACTACAGAAGTAACTGAAAAAAAAAAAAAACAAGGAAAGGATTAATAAATAGAAGACGAATATACTAAATACAAAGGAAAACAGAAATAAAACCAGTAGTCTCATTTCTTTTAAAGGAATTTAGCAATTTAGGTAAGAAATAAAGGAGAAAATTCCAACTGCATAATATTGTGATTGAGCAAACTAATGTAACCATAGATAGAGAACATTAAAAATGGTTAAATGAGATGGGATAGACATATGCTGCTTTTCTTCAGTCTCACATCTATTCTTCCAATTTTTCTTTGACAAAGTACTCATTATCCACATTGCATTCAGGAAGGGACAGATTCCATCACCAGTTCCAGCTTTTTGACATATGCCTTAAGACAATAAAACATTTTAATCTACCTTAATTTCCACCAGAGCCCCCAAAACTGCTTTAGGAATTAGGCACATGAATCAATTTAGGCCAATGGGAATCAGGCTGGATTTTTATGGACATAGTTAGGAAATAGTGCTCTTTTCTGCTGAATTTGAGCAAAGTGGGCATAAATCTAGAATTGTCTACTGTACTGAAAGTGAAACCAACATACATCATAATAGAGTTGAGCCCCTGGATGTTAAGTTTTATGCATCTAACACCACTCATGGACTCTGTAATCACACAACACAATGCATCCTTTTTTTCAGCCCTAAGACAATTGAAACTGGGTTTCCAGTTACTTTCAACCGAAGCAGCTCTGACAATCTTTTAGCTTATATGCAAGTCTATGCCAATAACTTTTCAACTCTCTATATAAGAAAAAAATAAATGATCAAAATAGATTTAAGGAAACATGAAGATTTTAAAAGATTATCACATTTTCCACATGTACTCATCCTTTCCCATCAAACTTATTCAGACTCAGTTGGTTTATAATAAGTTCTTTCCACTCTTTAAGGAATTGATCATTCCTGTGAATTAACTTGGACTTGAGCGATGCCATTCAATATGGCAACTGCTGGCCACATGTGGCTATTGAGCTCCTGAAATATGTCTAGCCTGAATTGAGATGGACTCTAAGTATAAAATACACACTGGATTTTGCAGACATAATATGAAAAAAGGAATGTAATATATTTTCAATAATTTTTGTATTGAATGCATGTTGAAATATTAGTATTTGATGTGTTGGTTTGAACAAAATATATTAAATTAATTTAACATGTTTTTTTTACCTTTTAAGTATGACAACTGAAAAAATTTTAAATCACATATGTGGCTCACACTTGTGGCTTGTATTATATTTATACTGGACAGTGTTTGCTTAGAGTATATAAAAAAGGAAAAATTTTAAACTTTAGTGAAACACATAGGACATTTTTCTTATATTAATGTTGACTGTGATTTTGCAAATGTAACATCACCTTAATATATAAACCCTGAGAAGAATTTAAAATAAGCAGACATGCACTGCCTTTGTGAATACAGACTACTATCTTGTGTATACTAGGCTTAGTAGAAGTTTGAAAATCTTGACAAAAAATTGACTTCTCATTATGGAAACAAGTTTACTTGTTGACACATGTAGGTAGGACTGGTTCTAGGCACAGTCTGATTCAAAGCTCAAATGATATACCAGGTCCATAGCCTGGCTCTTGGTTGGCCCTGTTCTCAGGTTCTAATCGGTGGCCCCATTGGCTTCAGGCTCAGAGCATGATGTCTCCCAGTCCAGTAGATGAGAGTTCTCATCTGCTAGCTCCCATATAAGTTCTGGGAGTTATTTTCTGACACTGGCTTGAATTGGGTCAATTACATCCTTTGTGGAGGAAGCTGGAAGACTGATTTTGTGTTCAAATATAAAACTTATTATTATGACCATGTGGCAGAGACTGCTAGTTGTCCCTCAATACCTACTCTCAGTTTCTTTCTTAATTATGGGACTCTGATTTTTACCAGATGCAATAAATAAACACCATATTTCCCAGAGAACCTTGCAGCTAGGTGAGTACAGGCACTTAATTCTAACAATGGGATGTTGTGACTTCTGGCAAATATTCTTAACAGGAATGAACGTCCTTTTTCATCCTTGTTTCCTTCCTTTAGGCTGAAAAGCATATGTGATGGCTGAGTTTAAGCAGCCTCTTTTGACCATAAAGTGTAACCATGTGTGGAGGAGAACATGACAATATTATCAAAGGAATCTGAAAACCTGATGATTATGAGACTTTCATGTGAGACTGGTTAGGATTATATGAGAGATATGAATGTCTATCTTGTTTAAGTTACTGTTATTTTAGGTTTTCTACCACTCAAGAATGAACCTAAATTTTACTGATAGAATTCCAAACTATCAATGTTGTGTATGATCCAGGTCATTAATTTTGGATAGCTATTAACATTAAGGAACAGACTAAATCAAAGTTTGCTCATATTTATTTTTATTAGCAAATACCTGGTTTGATAGTTTCCTTTATTTTACTGTATATATTTTTAGCCACCTTATTTTTCTTTATATTACTATTTTGATTATAGTTAATATTGAACATGTTTTTAAAATTCTAATGTTCAGTAGTTTATTAAGGTTACCTAAATAGTGTTATGTGAGCTATAATTATTCAGGTTTTTAAAATGCAGTTTATCATTATATAATTTAGGAAGTGTCAGCCTGATTATCAAATGTCACATACATTTTAGTTCTAGCATTTATTATGAACATCTTTGCAGTTATTAAATCAATACCAAAATTCCTGTCTGGACATGAGGTTTTATTTCTCCTTTAAAGATTTATACAGATATAATCTTTCTTAGTATTTACGATATCATAGTTATCTATAAAAATGTGTGTGAAACAAAGATGTGTGTGTATAAATAAACTTTAAAAATACAAAAAGTTAAATCTGAAGGACAGTAAATTCAACTATAGAAGTGATCAGACCAAAATGAAATAACTTTTTGTCTTCTACTTAGAAAAGAATTCAGGAAAAAAGCAGGATTAAAACAGTTGATTTAGTAAGCTAGTGTTAAATAGGCTTAGAAAAATACAGTTTTTAGGAAAATAAGGTAGGGACTCCTGGCAAGTTGGAGGGAACAAGAGATGAATCAACCCAAGTATGCAGAGGGGGAGTCATGGTTAAAGTGTCATGCAGACAGCGTTGGCTGTGATATGAAAGATCCTGGTAAGGGGAACCCTTAAGAGGAAAGGGAATCATGTTGCAGTGGAGAATTGAGTTAGGAGGAGGCTGCAGCAGCCCTGAGATAACCGTTAAGTGTAGAAATAGAGAGCAGATTGGAGTGAGTATGTTAGAAGCTATTTAGCAGAAAATCTGGTAATAGTCTAGGTCTGTCTTTACAGCAAGTGCAGGGTTAAAAACCTCATCAACATGATTTACTGAGAGGAATGGGCTATTGCAAAGAGAACTTTAAGAAGAAAATTAATAGAAGAAACAGGAGCAGTTTTGTCATTTATCAAGTAGGTAATGAGAAAGCCCCAAGTACCCTTAGTGAAATCAATAGGGGGAGTTCAGGGATGATAAACATTCTGGGATGAATACATCACTTGAGAGCAATAGAGTTTCAAGAAATTTCAATATTCTTAGAACTCCAGTCATGACTATGACTTAGCACTCCAGCTATGACTCTCTGATCCCTGAAGATTGTAAAAAACATACATTATGATGAAATGATTTCAAATCACTGGATAATTTTCACAACTGTTTTTAGCGATGGCACAGCAAATAATATTGGATACGGGTGTTGCTTTTAAATTTTTCTTTTTCTCTAGGAAATGGGTACTATTTAAATTTGCATTACATTGGAGATAAATATAGTTTCCTGGTACTACTGAAAAGTTTCAAACAATACATTTGGGGGGATTTAATATGGAGTTAAATGGAATTGGACTAAGCCTCATTGATAATAGCATTCATACCAATTCATGACAAGGACATAGGTTTGCACTTTGTCCATGTATGAGGCACCGGAATATTTTCTATGTTCCAGCACCATCAAAGAGCGAAAAGCCAATGCTTACTTACAAGAATATTATTTTTTTACACATATGAATTCTGTTAGGTTTCCTGGTATGCTGAGATATGTGTATTTTTTTTCCAGGTGGTACAGTTTTATTTCATTTCTGGCATGGCCCAGGTGTTTCTTTTGCATGCCTGTGCACACACATAAGGGGTCAATGAACCCAGGCATATTTTCGAGTAGAAATATTTTTTGAATTATTGCTTTGAATTATTTTTTTCAAATGTTTTGTATTAGGAAGAATGTAAAGTATGATTTTTAATACTTTTGCATTTTTATGCACAAGTGGATATTTTAGGGCAAATTTAAATAGATTTATATTAGTATAATTTATATATTATATTAAAATATATATGTATATATATATGTAGAGTTAGAACTGTTTAGTAGTTGAAAAGCTTTTGGAACCTCTTTAAGAAAGTCAACGACATAAAAAGTAAGGAGAGCATGGCTCCTTTCTCGGAGTAATTCAGATTTACAAAGGCCCAACTTCTCATTCTAGCTATGCCACCCAGACTTTGAGAAATTAAGCTCATTCCTCTTCTTATGTGCTCTGAGAAATAGGAACCAGAAAAGTCTTCACAGTATGTGAATATTGATTTTAGAGGGGTTGGGAAAGAGAATGAAATAATGGATTTATTGAAGGAGTCTATACTGTTTTATTAAACACTAAGTTGCACTTCCATAGTGCCATAGGAATGTAAAGCACTTTTATTCATATTATCATGCTTGAATTCTCATGAAAATCAATTATAATTCTCCCCAAACTTGTACCCTTGTTAAAACTGGTATATGTAGATATTTATGGTAAGAATATTGATTTGGGCTCATTCCTGGCTTCCTTTATGTATTAGTTTATATATTCTTTATTCTTTCCTCCCTACAAATTGTGTTATATTCTTTTAATGATGTATTCTTAAAAGTTTCCTTAATATTTTTCTAAACAAGTTGAGTTCCAATTAAATTAAAAAATAAAAAGAAAATGAAAGAAATGCTATTTTAACAATTAAAAAAAAACCACTTATCATACTAAGTAAGCCAGGCAGAGAAAGACAAATATCGTATGATATCACTTATATGTGGAATCTAAGAAAGTCATACAAATGAAATTATTTACAAAACAGGAAATAAACTTATGGTTACCAAAGGGGAAAGGCAAAGGAGGGATAAATTAGGAGTTTGGGATCGACCTACTGAATAGCAAAGGGAACTTTATTCAATATCTTGTAATAATCTGTAATGGAAAAGAATCTGAAAAAGAATATATATATATATATTTATTTATTTTTATATATATATTTATATTTATTTATATATTTATATATATTTATATATTTAAATATATATTTATATATATTTATTTATATATATATAATATATTATCTATCTATCTATCTATATCTGAATCACTTTGCTGTACACTGGAAACTAACACAACATTGTAAATCAACTATACTTCAATTAAAAAACAAAACAAAACAAAACCCACTGAGGTTTAAGGTGATTCAGTCTACTGATCTCTACAATAATATAACTAAGGCCTAATATCAGGTAGTTTTTCCACCATAGTTTCTCCATAGCTCTTTGTTTTCTGTGGTTATCTTTGTCATCTTATGCATAAGTTAATGCACTCTTTAAAGCTGGGTTAGAGGGTGAAAATGGCTGCAGGAAAACTTTTAATAATAATGTTACCCAGTTTTGATAGACTAGTGCCTCATGGGATTTTACCATTACAGAACTCCACGTATGTGGACATTCAGGTAAAAACAATCCAAACCTAACAGCAACCTCAGCAAAATGAGTCTCCCGCCCCCTCTTGGTACACTTTTTCTGACTAGTGGTTCCAAGTCTCCACACTCCCATTGGATCACTCTTCTCTTCCAGGAAGAATCACCCTTTTTCTCCTCTGTCTATTCTCTTCCTAATGTCAGTTCCAAAAAATGCTGTGCCATCTTTCATACATCTTCTGTTAAGCCTTAAGAAAAACTGTGGAATGAAGACTCTTTATAAAATTTATTTGCTTAAATAATTCTAGATAACAGTAGGCTCTTACGTCTTTAGGCTAAAGCCCTTTTCTGGTATCTCTGAAATTATTGCATCTTTGCCTCTTTAACTGACAACCTCTAAAGTCAGTATCCTCCACATTTGTAGACCCTCAGCTCGCTACACCAAAGGGGTAGTCCCCTACACACAATCTCAGACTAACAATAACCCCAAAAGACTGAGGTGATTTCTAGAATACAAGGTAGCTGTAGGACATAGCTAGTTTTCAATAGTGGTCGCTGTTTCTTAAAATGCCCATTTAGGAATTCAAAGTATTAATTGCAGTAGCAGGAGTTGTAGTTAGCGTTCTTTAGTGCTGTGTCATGCATTATTTTATAAGCCTTTCCTCATTTAATTATTACAAAACTTTATGATTTAGTACTATATTGTCTCCATTTTATAGAAAAGATAGGTGATTTTAAATCACTTTCTTTAGAGGAATTTGGTGCTTTATATTATATTTATATTTAACTCTCTGTATATATATTTATAAATAAGTAGATAGACTTACACACGTAAATTTTTAACTAAAGAGTTTGTGTATATCCTAAGAATTTGATTCCATCACCTGTAGCAGAGCATCTTTGAGAAAAAAAAAAAACTATATAGTTTCTTGCAATTTCTACAGTTTAATTTAATTAAAAATGTAGCTCCTTTCGAAACTTCCTAAAGAAGCTGACAAACCAAATGTGAATCTTTAAATGACTGTATTGTGTTCAAATATTTATGGGATGGCAGAGGAAGCTCTAAGACAGCAAGAAACAAGAATTCAAGCAATAATTGGAGATTTTAGTTTCTGAGGGATTTGAAGTTTCTAAAAGGCAATAACTGGGTTCCCTCTCATTTATAAATGCCTGGGAGACCACAGAGAGGATTTAAAGGGCCTTAGAGTTAAAAGAGACAACAATCAAAGGGAAGAAGGCAAGCAGATGTTGGAAAGGCTCACAAAAGTTTAAGGTGTGTTACAGGAATCAGCACATGACCAGGGTACAGGCTATCGAGAAAAAACAGAACAGAATTATTGATAAATTCTATCCAATTAGGAATTTACAGTGCATTTTATAATTATAATTCCTCATTGATATGCTCTGAAAAATTTGTAATTTAGCTTAATAAGGGAAGAATTATTTATGGAACGAAGAGCAGAAATAGGGAAATTAAGATTGATTCCAGATTTCTGAAGCGTTTTACTTGTTTTAGTTGTTAGTTCAAATCTTTCATGAGTGCTACCAAAATAACTATGGGGGACAGAAAAATAAGAATAAACTCTTTTATACCTCGAAGTTCCAGCAGCCAATAAAAATAATAATATAAAAATATTAAAATATAATAATTTATATTTACCTTTAGCATATTGTATTAAAGAAGCAAATTCTTACAGTAGGATACCAAGAGCAGCAGCCTCTGGGAACTGGTTAAAAATGCAAATGTTTGGGTCCTACCCCAGACTCCTTAAATCAGAAACTCTGGGGTGTGGCCATTTGATGTGTTTTAGCAAGCTCTCCAGGTGATTGTGATGTATGCTCAAGTTTGAGAAACGCTGGGTTAAGGTAACACCAGGTGCTATGGCCGACAAACCCCTAATCTCAATAGATTAAGACAATGAGAATTAATTTCTGCTTAGGGAAGAACTCACGGCTGGTGTGGCTCCTTGAGAAGCTGTCCTGCTTGGATACAGTCCGCCCCTTGGTGCCTCTGCACATTGACCAAGCGGCCCCATGTATCTTGGGAGGCATTTCCATTGTAGTTGCCTAGAATGAGAATAACATTACTTTAGCTAACATTCCTTTGGCCACATCCATCTAACTGCAAGGGAGGCTGGGAAATATAGCCAAGTTTATGCCTAAAACACAAGGAAGTCAATGCCAGTAGCTAGCTGACTTTGCCAAGCACATGCTTACCTATCAATTCTTTACTCCAGTTTCTCTATTGAACTGTATATATGTTTCTATTCTCATAGCTCCATTTATCTGCAACATTTGTTCACAGCCTATTTACAATTTTAACACTGTACTCGATCTTGGATACTGTGGTATCTCCTTAAACATTTCACAGATAGTAAAAGAGCATCCTGTGTTTTGAATTTTGTCAGTTTTAACTTTAACATAAATACGCCCATACAGGCTAAATTAGCTTAATCAATAGAAAATTGTTTTTCTATAGAAATAAAAAAATTTTTTATTTTTTATCATCTTTATATGCCAGTAGCATAAAACTATGTTCTAGAAACTACCATATGAGCTGGAAGAATCAAAAACATATTTTAATAAATGCTGGTGGTATTACAAAAGTTAGAAAGAAACATTGTCTTTAGACAGCCTACCAGCTGCATGGGTGAGTATCCTATCCTGTTCCTTCAAAGAGCTCTCTTTCCTTTTCCTTCAGTTTTGGATTTCTGCCAGAAGATAAAGAGCATGTTATTCAGCTTGGTCTTTGGAGAGATATAACCGAACCGGCAGATAATTTATTAATACTGCTTGACCTCTTTGTCATACTGATTTATTTATTTACTTATTGGAGGGGAGTGTATACACTGGGATGTCCTATTAAGAGAAGTTATGGAATCATCCTAGGAATGTGTATGTGTGTGTGTGTGTGTATGTGTGTGTATTTGTGTTTCTCTGAAGTAGACATTTGACTAGATACCGTATTGAAGATTTATAAATCATGATGATTTTGTGATTTTATTCTAAAACTATTTACCTTGCTCATTTGAATGTCTATGAAAATATTATGTCTGCATTTAAAATCAGAAAATATCACCAATTATGAACCAAAACTAATGTCTCAGATCTCTGGAATTCTTTTGGTGACTGTCCTGTATTTCTAACTGGCATCTATCTGCCTGGAAGTTGTGTACATTTAAAAATTTGTGCCTGGACTGGTCATTTAGATTCTTAATTACAAATATTAAATTAAAATTATATATATATATTATCCCTGGTTTTGTAAACTTAAGAAAATCAACCCCAAATATTAAAGTTTTGGAAATGGTGTCTTTTTCTTTAATTCAAATGTTAGCTCATCACAAAATACTATTTTATTGAGAGTTCAAGACCTGATACATTACTCAGAGCAAGAAGACATTTCTTTAAGTGTTATAATACTAACAGCATCAGTAAGTATTTATTGAATAGTTGTAAAAGATTATTGCCATAAGATTGGCCTTATGTGGTTTATTTACACATGGTTTTGCTGCTCAAAGGCAAATATGAATTAAATAAATAAATATGTTTACTATGTTCAGGGTAGATTTGACATAGCCTGAGGAATAAATCTGTGGCCAAGTAGCATGATATGCGTGTGACACTTACCATCATTTTATAGGTTTCACTTTAAGACATACATGGTTTGTAATTCCTGAGTATTTCCCTTCCTATTTAAGTAAGCTGCCACTAATTCAGCAGTGGTATAAGCTTAGAATTAATCATATTTTTTGTATACTTGGTCAATTATAATAAAGAATTCAAACCAATTCTGTATTTGTAGGCAACTCGTTGATTACCTTTATGCTTTTCTCTTTATTTTTCTCACTGTAGTTATTTATTGTGCAAAGCAAATCATAGCTTTCCTTTGTACACTTGACTTCCTCTAAGTAAGGAATATTTTTTTATCTGTATTTTTCCCAGAAGTTACTCACTTCATTAAGTCTCCAAAGCATGACCTAATTAGTCTCATTCTCCAAATGAAGTTTGAAACCATCAATTTGTGTAATTTGTGAATGCTACTTTTGATTTTTCCACTACTACTCTGTCTGACTTACAATAGATATTAAAAACTTCTAGTCTTTTGTTTTCCTGCATATCAGGAAGCATAACTACACACAACTTAAGATAGCAGGCAAAAATCCTTGTTTCACATATCTTGTTTTATTTTTACAATGTTCCAGTGAAATATCATACTCCTCACTCTTTTCACCATTTCACAGGTGAGGATTTTGAGGAACAGAGATATCAAGTAACATATCCAGGGAGGGCACATGTGATCAGTGGCAGGATACCAAAACTCCAAATTCTCAAGATGGGGTCTATTTTAATTAGATCTTGTAGTTACTTCAGTAAACTTACTACTATCTTTTCTTCTCTATTATTTTTAAACTATTGATAATTGTTAATTTTATCTCTCAAAAAACTCTAAATTTTTATAAATTTCCTAACAAAAGAATTTCAGAAAAGAGAAAATGAGAACAATAATCTCAACTTTGACAAATGGAAGATTCTCAGAAAAGCAAGTTAGTGCCCTTTATAAAGTATGATGCCCAGAAGAGAAGAATTAGAGATAGATTTTAAGCTGTATACATCAGAGGAAAGTATTGACACTAATTACCCAACATTTCTGCAATGTTGTTTAGAATAGTTTAGAACTATTAGACAATTGAAACAAAAGCTTTAAATGTTCCTCAAAACTTATGGTATTGAAATACTCAAATTTCAGTTACAAGCATTTTTCCTAACTTGTTTTTAACTTGTTAAAAATCCAGCCACAAGCAACAGATGAATTTCTGGAAACGTAAAGATTCATTCTAATTTTGTTTATGAGTTTCAAGTTCTGAGACACACATATTTGAAACTTTCACATTGCTTTACACTTTGTTGAGTGAGCCCCAATTAATCTTAAAAGAGAAAAATGAAAAAGAACTTACTTCCCACTAGGTTCTACAAAACACCAAATCTGGTCTAGATATCTGAAATTAAATACAGGATTTTAGTAGTTTAAAATAAGTAGGGGTGGGCTTCCCTGGTGACGCAGTGGTTGAGAGTCCACCTGCCGATGCAGGGGACACGGGTTCGTGCCCCGGTCCGGGAAGATCCCACATGCCATGGAGCGGCTAGGCCTGTGAGCCATGGCCACTAAGCCTGCGCATCCAGAGCCTGTGCTCCACAACGGGAGAGGCCGCAACGGTGAGAGGCCCACGTACAGAAAAAAAAAAAATATATATATATATATATATATATATATATATATATATAAGTAGGGGTAAAAAAAGATACCTAGGGGTACAAAATAGAGGGCAAATGTGCTCATTAAATATACATTCAGGGTGCAATTTGAATATGTTTATAATAAATGGAGATTTTTATCTTTTATTTTTTTGAAATTGAACTTTTATATTCAATGCAAACTTGGAGTGCCCAACATTATGATAGAGGAGTAAGTGGAGATAGTGACTACGGAATGGACTTGAAAAATAATTATTTTGTGATTATCTGATTATCTCATCAAAATGTTATGCATGAAACTGAAAAGCATATAGCTCTTAATGAGACCAGTATAGATCTCTTGGTATCTTGATTGTGTTACGTTATTTTGAAAGAAAAATTACAAATATATAAAAATGCCTATATACAAAAGTGGTGACAAAGCTTCATCAATATTTTGGTCTCATGAAAAAAATTAACCAGAAAAAAATTATATTAATTTCAAACTAGGTAAGTATATCCAACCTCTTCTCTTTGATAGTCATTTTAGAAGCGTATATTGCAACACATTAGCCTCTCTGGTTTCTGAGGGCACTAATCTCTATTACAAACATCTAATAATTCTTACTTCAAAAGTGCTTTTTGAGATAACCAAATCTCGTTAATTTAGTCTTGCATTAGTATTAATTTCATTAATTTTGTTTTACTCTCTGAATGCCAAACAGAGAAACAGAAGCTTTTTAAGCCTTGACACTCAAAAGCTTCTGAATGGAAAGTCACTTTATGAGTCAGGAAAAAGTTAAACTTAGAAAGTGAATTCTTTTCCACTTCGAAAATCGATGCTTTCCCATTTCCAGAATGAAATGGATAACAGGTAGTAGCTGAATTTTTGAGCATATTTATAAAATTACACATATTTCTGGCACCTAGACATATGCACTAGAAATTTTGTGAACTTGTACATACTTGCATCACTTTTTTGCTTGAAATGTTTTGATTTCCTAAGAATCAGTTATATCCATATTTAAATATAAACACAAAAATAGTTTCAAAGTCATATATAAATAGAAAAAATCCATTTACTTCTCTCCATCTACAAGGTAACCAATAATTATTGCCATAGTTATGCTTATATTAAGACACAAATGTTTTGACACATGCACCCCAATGTTCATTGCAGCACTATTTACAATAGCCAGGTCATGGAAGCAACCTAAATGCCCATTGACAGACGAATGGATAAAGAAGATGTGGTACATATATATAATGGAATATTACTCAGCCATAAAAAGGAACGAAATAGGGTCATTTGTAGAGAGGTGGATGGACCTAGAGACTGTCATACAGAGTGAAGTAAGTCAGAAGGAGAAAAACAAATACCGTATATTAACGCATATATGTGGAATCTAGAAAAATGGTACAGATGAAGCAGTTTGTAAGGCAGAAATAAAGACACAGATGTAGAGAACAAGCATATGGACACCAAGGGGGAAAAGTGGGTGGGATGAACTGGGAGATTGGGATTGACGTATATACACTAATATGTATAAAATAGATAACAGGGCTTCCCTGGTGACGCAGTGGTTGAGAGTCCGCCTGCCGATGCAGGGGACATGGGTTCGTACCCCGGTCCGGGAAGATCCCAGATCCCACGGAGCGGCTGGGCCCGTGAGCCATGGCCGCTGAGCCTGCGCGTCCGGAGCCTGTGCTCCGCAACGGGAGAAGACACACAGTGAGAGGCCTGCCTACTGCAAAAAAAAAAAAAAAAAAAAAAAGATAATAAATAAGAATCTGCAAAAAAAAAAAAAAAGACACAAATGTTTTATGATTGTGTCTTAAGAAATAGGATTCCATACCTTTTTGTTGAATTGTGTCAAGCTCTTGCTTGCATCCTTCAACTCATGTATCTGTAAAATGGGACAAATGAGATGTTTCGTAGCCATTTCACCCCAAGATGGTATGAGGTGGACGCTTGGATGATTCACTAATATGTCAATTATTGTTGGAGTAATCCATGTGAATTCATGTACACCACTAGGGTTTATGTCAATAATGGTGCCCAATTACATGAAATAATACGGTAGTGATTTGAAGAAATCGATTGTTCTCCAGAGAGCAGTTTCTCTCTCTCTCTCTCTCTCTCTCTCTCTCTCTCTCTCTCTCTCTCTCTCTCTCTCTCTCTCTCTCTCTCTCGGTAAAACTCTCTCTAGCATTTCAGAATTTATAACATCTTTCTTAAGATTCATTTTAAGAAACATAAGGCAGGGGGTAAGCCATGAAGGTTGTCAGGACACCACAAACCTATCAATGATACACAAGTTTAAAGGAGTGTTTAGTCACTTTGATATGTTTTTCTAAATATATTTGCACTATTCTGTCACAAACTATGAATTTATTAAGAAGTATTTGCCTCTTTTAATAATAGGATAGAAAAACTCATCAATTTGAGATAAGTAATATAAAACTAGAATGTTTTTAGGCATATATTGAGCAGTAAGTGCTGAAGAAAGTCTAGCTGCCAAATCATTGGTTTTTTGGTGGTCTCTAATTTTTATATTACTTCATTCAAACCTACTTGCAGCAGAATATGAGATTCAGTGGGAGAGACAGGATAATTTACCAAGTGTTTTTTCTTTCTTTTAAATATTTTACAAAGTCAAGTAATCTTTCCATCCCTTTCATATTACAATTTTGTAGACATTGGATTACACGGACAGCTCTAAATAAATGAAATTCTAAAATAAATCAATTTTATGACATTTGAATAGGTTTCCTCATTGCTGAAGCAATAAGTTTCACTGATACAAATCTGAGTGTAACATATGGCCTCAGCCTTAGGCCAGGGTGTTCCATTTGAATTATTCTAGGCTTTTCCTTACAGTGCTGTGCTCCAAACATGAATCCAATTACCAACTGCAGTCAGGCAATTGAAAGGCTGCAGGAGAAATACTCTAATAGATGGGGAGGGTGTGCAAAGGACTATGATTTGTGTGGTAATCAGCAAGAGAAGGTCAATTGTAATAGAATAGACTGGTTTCCAAGACAGAACTAATGTAGGATGCCTTCCACTTCATTGAGGGATGCTATCAATAGATTTGTTGTTTTCATTACCAAGAATGTCACTTACTGACAAAATGAATAAAGTGTGAGAAGGCCTGTTGATGGATCAGGTGATTAAAACCTAGGTTGCAGTGAGCAATTAGCAAACTGATGACCTTTTTTTGAGGACTAAGAATAGGAGGTTGAAGAAAAGGTGTTATGTAAATGTCTATCTGAAAAGAATAGTTTTATGTTCTTTAAGATTTATGTTCAGACTCTAGGATTCATAATAGGAAGGCTAAATAAATATGCATCTCCCCAAGATGCAATCTTTCTTTTAATGCCCTAAGTTATTGAATTTCTTCTCAATAGAGAAAACAGCAATGCAAAAGAAGGCCTACTGTTCATACCACATATTTTCAACAATGTAATGCCTTAAACGATTGTACAGATAGTACCCTGTAAGCTCTCCCAACAAAAGAATTCATTCCATTCATGGGGTCTCTATTTTCCTTTGAGTTCTGAGTCGAGTTAGTCTCATAGCCAGATGATTTTTCTTATGAATTATAGTAAAAGCAAAACAAAAGGCACTGTGAATCTAATAATCCGAAAGGCTTTTACCAGAAATATCAGATATATTTTTATAAAGGTAAATCCTAGGCCGAAGGAATGACTTACCCAAGGCTAATCTTATCTAAATTCCCACCTCCACTCTTTGGCACTAACCCGTCAGACTATAAGGGAATACTTCCTTTTTTTAAGTTTGCTCAAAGGCTCTACTTCCTTTACCCCTCAGTCAAAAAATATAAAAGAGTGCACTTTGCTGCGGGTGTCAGGCTACCAGCGAATCACCTTCATCTACTGCATAGAAATTGCTATGGAAAGTAGAGAAAAATTAAAGCTGACAATTTAAATAAATAATACTGCAATTTCAAAAGCTTACCTGATTACAAATAAAATAAGAAAAATATATCTCCGCCTTCTTGTACAGCGCACCTTTGTGATTTTTTGACTTCATAGCAATATTCAAATCCTAAAGGTGTACAATACTTTCAAAACAGTAATAATTTCATTGAGTGCTTCAGTCTCCCTGATTGCAAGCACTCATTTATACTTAAGAATCAACTAAAACTCAAAGTCCTACAGTGAATTACTAAGAATGCAAAAGGAATTTGAGATGCAGTCAGTATTAAGGATCTTTTATTGAGAAAACTGACTGTTATTAGGACAAAATACGCCTGTGCAAGCTCTCTGAAATTTTAGTTAAATATATCAAAAGCCATTTAACTAATTAAAAAAGTCACTGTGTTAATAGAGCCATCCGTGGCTCTCTAGCACATCCTAAGTGAAGGATGTCTTTGGGAGTGGTCCTTACAATGTGGAGCAGCCATCTGTTCACCATATCTGATCGCTGTTCATTCTGTAAGAGCTCTCCAGCTTCCAGCACTTACGAGCGATTAGCTGATGCCCAAGAATCTTGATGCTGCACTTTTCCTGGGCAATCAGAAGAGGAGGGAGTCCATGAGAGCTTTAAAAGGCAAAGATATGCCTTGTTAGTAGCTACATTTGAATCAAGCGTTAGAGTAAAACAAAATCCTACATAAATATGTACCTAGGAAAAAGAGAAAGATTTTTCAGGCTGATGTCAGAGGAAGAAAAAAAGTTATTTTCTGGTATAATCTTTTCTACTCCATTTTCTACAGGAAACCAGGTTCTACATTTTTCTGGGGCAGGGCATTTCGTGGTTAGAAAAAGAAAAGTTTTTAATTGCATTTGTCACGTGCTTTCCTCAGCAATTTATTTTCCCAGCAGTTGCAGCTACCTTTTAGTGGTTATTTGGTGAGCACAGCTCCTGGCTCCAGTGCAGATTTTAATTTTTAAGTATCGGGCTGCTGACGATGCTTCTTCTGTTGGCATGAAGGGACATTGTCTGGAATTCTTTGACTTCCTCAAGCAATTTTATTTCCTGTTTTAATTTTAGTATATGTCTCTATTAATCATTTTTGAATAGATTATTCAATAGAATTTTATGTTCAAAGAGTTTTTTTTTAACAAATGAGTTAAAGAGACGAGGATTCTGAATAACTATCCTTTCCTTCTCTTTCTGACCTATATTTTTTCTTAAAGTTGCATACAGGTTTTGTCAACTATGGTAAGGTAGAATTAATGAAAATGTTTGTTCTATGATAAAATTCCATATACATGTATTTTCATTGAAATTCTGTTTTTTCATTATCTTTTCTTACGTCAAACTTTTTACATAGGTGTACTTAGCTAGAGAAAGCTTTCTCTGCATAAATCTCAACTCAAGTAAATAATAAACTATATGCATGATATTTTCATAAATTTCTGTTAATCCACTATTTGTCAAGAGAAAATATGATATTAATTAAACACAATTGCCTGTTTAAATAGTAAGAAGTTAATAAATTTTTAAAAGCTTCACTTGTAGAAGATATAAAAGAGAGTTCTCAGATTTCCCAAGGGCCATTAATATACAGCCAATATTTTTGATTCATTTTTTTCCTTAAGTGATCAAACTAGAAAAAGCATATGGCATTTAGAGGGCATTATAACTGGAGCACAAACATGACCAAGAAAAGCTCATCTCTCAGAAATGGGGACTCCACAAAGGATGATCCGTTGTGCTGCTGAAGATGACATCAGTAATCGTTGCATCCATTTATGGCAGCAAAAAGAAACCAAACTTTGTAGGTGAAACTCAGAGAGCTGAGCCACCAGTCAATAATGGCATGCATGTGAAGCCAACTGAGTCAACTTCACACAAGAATCTTCAAGTATCAGATGAGGTTTTCACAGTGATAGTGTAGAGTCAGAAGTCCTTAAAAAGACTGCTTAGTTGAGCAGGAAATGTCTTGCATATGGGAGTAATATGTGCATAAAACTATCTAAAGTTGTGTAATAAATTTTATTTTAAACACTTCTCCAAACAGGGTGATGATATTTCCCCCTTAATAGTATATTTGCACAATTCAATTCCTTCTCCAAAATTAAAATTTGGACTCTTTTATCTAACTTCTAACTTTGACACAATTTGTATTAGCTAAGGCCAAGTGGCTTAATATTAATCATCAAATGAAATGAATGAAAGCACAGGAGGAAATGCCAATTAATTGGGCATAACCAAAGAAGTTTTTCTCATCTATTTTCCTGGAAATGGAGCTTGTGAGGAGAGACCACAAAGCTACTAAATTTTATAATAAAAACGCTTCGAAAAAGACAGAATAAGCTCTGAGTATTGATTACACACTGCAGGGAAAGGACTAACTGGGTTAAAATTCTGAAAGAGAGGCTTAAATTTGAAAATGGAAGTTGCCATTATGATGTTTATTCAGGGAAATAAGGAGTCAAAGGCCAAACTTTCCAGGATATGAGTTCAGATCTTTAAATAACAGCATTTGAGAAAGGAGGTGAAAATAGTTCTAAAGGCCAGCATATAATATCAGGTATATCAACACTTCCTCAGAAGGTTTCTGAATAAAGAAAGAAAACACTAATGCTCCCCAAATTAAAACAGCTCCTATCACAAAGATGCTGAAACAATTTATATGAGCTCAACTTAACTCCTTCATTTTATGTCATAAGCTTAAGTGTTCTCTAACCACCTGAAAATTTGCTCAGCCCAGGTGAAAGACAACTTTATGAAGCTTGATTCTGAATACTAGGGTTTCAGTCCAGCTATCGGGGCACAAAGAAAACTGAAAATAAAAGGTGACCTGTGATAACGTCAAAAGAAAATTCTAGAAAGTGATACAAAGTCAGGTTAAAGCAGTCACTTTACTAAATACAACTTGTGAATTAAAAAAATTTTTTTCTTTGAAAGACAGAACTTTGAAATGCATGGCTTCCTTTCATGCCTTATTTATTATCTTTATTTACTTACTTATTTTTGCAAAAAAATATTTTCCTCCAAAGTTAAGATGAAAATTAGTCACAGCTGATGCTTATATATTTTACAGTCTTATGTAAATCAACCAATAACCAAGTAGAAAACAGCTTTCTACTTTTGATTCTCCAAATGGTAATGAACCATTTCCATCTTTGATTCATGACATGGTTGATCTTTGCTCCATCAGTGGTCATCTGTGCTGTTAAAACAGACCATGGAGTTATTTATTCAGTTGTTGCATATTAGTTCCTCAGGAGTTAAAAGATCTGAACAAATACAAAATCTTATACTACATTATATTACCCTTTATTAGTGGGAAATTCAAGTCTAGAGATCAGTATTAAGCCAGTCCCTAAAGTGTGCTTGTTTTATGAGAGGAACCCCAAACTGACCTCTGATCAGGGCGTATTAGAAGAATTTTTCCCTTGTTACTAATTAAATAGCTGTATTTGCATTATTTTCCTTTACAGTCAAGTTATGACATCAGCCGTCTCAAGGAACTTGAGACAGAGAGGAACTTGAAGGCAAACAGAGTCAAGTTTCCATTTAAGCAGGAAGAATATATTTTGCATACTAAGGTCCTGACGTTTGGCATCTGGTGTGCAGTAGCTTCTTGTGATTGATATACCAGCATATCACATGTCAAAGGGCTCTTCACTGAAGTTTGAGGAGGGCAAAATGAAAGATTTATTAAAACTCAAACTTTTCAGATGTTAGGTACCTGCTCTTCCCAAGGCAATTTACTTAAGAGACACAGAAAGCAAGAACAGTGGCTCAAAATGTCATATTTTTTTGTTCCTGGAGTGGAGTGTCTAAATATACACTGGCAAGTATATAGAAGGATTTGGTATGTTCAACAACCTTGGCGGCAATGTTTGGGTAATCCTTTTTTGTTCATCACATATAATACATCAGCTACTTCTGCCCTATCTTTTTTTTTTTGCGGTACGCGGGCCTCTCACTGTTGTGGCCTCTCCCGTTGCGGAGCACAGGCTCCGGACGCGCACGCTCAGCGGCCATGGCTCACGCGCCCAGCCACTCCATGGCATGTGGGATCTTCCCGGACCGGGGCACGAACCTGTGTCCCCTGCATCGGCAGGCGGACTCTCAACCACTGCGCCACCAGGGAAACCCTGCCCTATCTTTTTTGTATGTATATTATTAAGTGCCTTCCTATGCAAATATATCCACACATTGCAGAGAAAAAGACGATTACCATAATGATTCTGAAAGTGTTCTCGTTTCAAAAAGAAAATTCTCTTCCTCAAGGGCACATAGTTTTGCCCCTTCATATATGTTTTTGAATTTCCAATATAAATATATTCATTTCTCCCTCTTGGAATTATTGACACTTGCGCAAAGCTAAGCTATATCTGCCTCTTCATAAAAAGTCTTGATAATTTTCTTTGTTACATCACAGCTGCAGAGTAACCACAGCAACCAACTTAAGAAACAGAAATAGTTATTACTACATGCCTTCCACATCTGGAATGTGCAAATGGAAGAAATCCTATTAAAGTACATTAAAGAAAAGAAGTTCTCTCAGTTTTACAAATATCTTCATTTTTTGACATTGCCCTTGCAATCATTTTGCTTGAGTAAATCATTACTAAAATCAAAGTTCAACTTGTCTAACATATATAGTGAATCATTCAAAAGCAATGAACATAATGTCACACTCACAGATAAGGCCAAAGATGGTCTGGTTTTGTGTGTACTGTCCTCACTTTTGAAGACTTGGGCTCTTTGGGTAGTTTTCTATGGAAGAACGCAGGTATTTGGGTCTCCAGCCTTACTCTCTAAGCCGTGGTAGAATATTATACTCTAATAAATTTAAACTAAAATCTGTCAGGATCGCCTTCCCTAGTTTCTTGCTTACGGTTACAGGTCATGGTCTGCTTTTTTTTTTAAATAAAATATTGGGGAATGATTTCAAATTTACAGAAAAGTTACAAAGTTAAAACAGAGAGTTTTCATATACCCCTCACCCATTTCAATTTCCCATAACATTTTCAACTCATATTACATCATTGGTACATTACTATTTATTTGGGTATTACCAGTGATTCTACAAATGTCCTTTTTTATGTTCCAAGATCTAATCCAGGATATCTTTCATGTCTCTTGGATCTCTTCAAGTCCGTGACAATGTACCAGTCTTTCCTCGATTTTCAGTCTTAAGGAGGATTGTACAAAATGCCCCTCAATCTGGGACTGGCTGAAGCTTTCTTGTGATTAGACTGGTGTGATGGGTATTGGGAAGAATATCTCTGAGGTTAAGTGCCCTTTTCACCACATCGTGTCAGGTGGCACATGGTATCAACATGCCTTAGGACTGTTGGTATTACCCTGATCACTTAATTAAGGTAGCGTTTGTCAGTTTTCTCCTTGTAAAGTTACTATCTTGCCCTTTCCACAATCTAGTCTTTGGAAGCAAATCACAAAGCCCAGCCCATAACCCAAAGGAATGGAATTTAAATTCCACCTCCAGAAGGGGGAACGTATCTACTTATGTTATTTGGAATTCCTTTCTCTCCCATTTATTTATTTATTCTACTATTTATATCAGTATGGATTCAGGCATATTGCAATTCAATACCAGGTTACTTATTTTGTCACTCAGATTGTTCCCATTTTGGCTACTGGGGGCTCTTTCAGGTTGACACCTGAGTGTCTTTGACTTGACCTCATCCTTTTAATTTTGGAGTAATTCCTTGTTTTCTAGCACTGCCAAATGCTCCAGGCTCATCTTTCATATTCCCTGACTCCACCCTAAAATTAGCTATTTTTCCAAGGATCCTTGGTAACTTATTAGAGAATGGTATTTAAAAACCAAGATTTTAATGATGGGTGGACCATAGCTTGTTTTTGTAGTTAAACCCAGTTCCGCTCTTTCAACATTCTCTTTTAACATTCTCTTTTAACAAACACTATTAGCACCAACCTGATTGCTGCGGAGAAAGCTATCTCTTTTAAGTTTTTCTCCTTCGGTTTGCATCATTTCACAACCACTAACTGGAAACATAGGCATATTACCTTGAAATCACTGAAAATTCATATTTTCATTTTTCATAAGATAGAAAAATCATAAGTTTGTAAAACTAAAGCATTAGTGGGAAGTGTTATTTTAACAGTTTTGGTGCTTCCAGCTGCAAGTAACAGATTTGCTGATTAAAATTAGGGTGTTACTATTTTGTACTATGGTTAAATTTGGTAGCTGAGCAACATGAAGGTTCTGGTCGGCTTCATTGTAAATCTGTTGGCTGCCCTTCATTGTTGCAAAATGTCTGATGAAATGTAAGCCACGTATCCTTAAATAACTACCTCTAAGGGCAAGAAGAAAGATATACTTCTCCTTGGGCATTTTGCCTTTTATCCGGGAAGAGAATCTTTTCCAAAAGTTGCTAGGAGACTTACTCCTATGCCGCACTGGGTAGAACAGTGCTCATCAAACCAAAAACCATCATTGGCAAAGGGAGATAGGCTCGACCCTACTGGCTTAGAAACCAATCATGATTTATTCCCTGGAGCTCATGGAGAGAATCACCTTCCTTAGATCACTGCTGCCCAACCCGCTTCTCAATAAAACCAAAACTTTGTGAGGAAGAACTAAATTATGGATGGTTGGTGGACATTATATCATAACATTATATCATAAAACATATTTGCACAATGTAAATGTCACATACTCCTACTGTGGAAAATTGTGGGGTTTTCTTGTATCCTCAGGATATTTCTTGTCACCCCTAAGTAATGGAAAAGATAAAGCAAAATTTTTATCCTGCTGACCTTGTTGCCTCAGCAAAACATGTACCTGTGATTCTGCCATAGTACTTTGGTCCAGGTGATGGGGCAGGTGTGTAAATCTCTGCTGGGGATGCACCTGCACTATTTGGGACTCAGACTAATGATGAGCTAGGAAATGTAAATAAACTAGAGGAAGGATATTAAAGTGGTGTTTTATCAATACAGTTTTTCAAATAAATAGCAAAATGAGTGTAGGAACATCTTCCTAATCGTCTCTTGAGTTCGTGTGTGTGTGTGTGCGTGTGTGTGAGAGAGAATTTTTAGCGTACAGTACTCTGAAAAATTCACCCACGTTAGAGGGCATGCTGACTGCATTGATCTGGGCGCTTCAGTACCTTGTTCTGTGTTTCATTGCCCTCTAGAAAGCTGCATGAATCATAGGCTTTCTTGGAAAATCTATTATCTTTTAAAAAATACATTAAAATGTACATTAAGACCCAAAGATGGGAAAATCCCTGTCAGTACAATTAATATTAGGCTGATTAGTGAGAAATAATTGGTCATTGCAGTCAAATTCAGTAAGAGAAGATACTCATGATTCCATATATATTATTATAATTGTCAACTTACTTAATATCTTAGGAATGAGATATAAAACTTAGGAAAAATTGATCACCCTTATTACACCTGCAGTGACTGAAGGAAACATCATCATTTATAACATCTAAGTTATATCTATAGAATAATTTGCCTTTGTGGTGAAAATTTGTCCTCTTTTATTTTTTAAATACTGCCCAGAACAAGTTTACCTTCAGAGTAGAGAATATGGAATTAAATGGCATGGGTTCAGAAACTTGAGTCTACCACTAACTAGTTGAATGACCTTGGCCAAATTAACTGCTCTTGCCTTGGTTTCCTCATCAGAAAAGTGTGAACAATAAAAACAACAACATATTTCTGGTTTGTAATCCTCACAACATGATTCAATTTATGCCAGAACCAGTTCCTGGCACAGCATATGAGTTACAGTAGTGGCTATTATTACAATTATAATTATCTACTTGAGAATTAAAGAAAAATAAATCTTTCTTTTTAAAATTGTCATGGTGTGACTTCCCTGGCGGTCCAGTGTTAAGACTCCACACGTCCACTGCAGGGGGCGCTGGATTCAATCCCTGGTTGGGGAACTAACATCCCGCATGCCACGCGGTGCGGCCAGAAATTTTTTTAAAAATTTTTTAAATAAAATTGTCATGGTAATAAAATATATAGGAAATGCTGAGTTATAAACAAAGGAAGGTGAAAGACAAGAATTCATCTGTATCAAAGTGAGATGAAAGATTTTTCTCTATCTTGTAGTAAATTACTTCATCCTTAACATCAGAGGAAACTACTTTTGAACTTTGGGTTGAGAGAAAGAGGAAGTTCTCTGCCACAGATGACTGAAGGTCCGGGGGGAGATTGCGGAGAAACCAGTGACAGTGGCAGAGGAGAGATAGTGGCGATGGCACAGAGAAGGTGGCAGCTTCAGCCTTGAATCCTGGAAAGTGCTGCTGGAGCAGACTAGGTGGCCAAGCTCCTTTACCACACCTGGCCAAGACCTGGATTTTTCTTTCTCAGAGTACTCAAAACCCAAGAGCAATACTCCCAAACGTTGGGTGTTTGTGGAGCATGGTGGTAATGATGCTTGATTTTTGAGTTCCTAGTGTTTTGAGCTCTGCTGTCATTAATACACTTTAAGAATGATAAAAAATAAAATATTTGAGGATTTTCTTTTAAAAATTCACTTTCTTGGGCTTCCCTGGTGGCGCAGTAGTTGAGAGTCCGCCTGCCTATGCAGGGGACACGGGTTCGTGCCCCGGTCCGGGAAGATCCCACATGCCGCGGAGCGGCTGGACCCGTGAGCCATGGCCGCTGAGCGTGCGCGTCCGGAGCCTGTGCTCCGCAACGGGAGAGGCCACAACAGTGAGAGGCCCACGTATTGAAAGAAAAAAAAAAATTCACTTTCTGAAATAAAATCCTGATTTGGAGGAAATACTAGAGAGAAACCTAAGTGACTCTCTCCTATCCTCAGAAAGACTATTCATTGATATCCCTAAAAGGAAAAAAAAAAATCTATAATTTCCTATGGTAAGGTACTTAACTATAAAGATCTTCCTATTAAAAAATCTGATATTTTATTCATTAAACATATTTAAATATATGTGGGCATGTGTACATATATATATTCATGCAGATATATGCACATGTGTCCCAAAAGACATGCATTAGAATCTTTATAGCAGCTGTATTCATAATAGTCCCAGACTAGAAACAATACAAATGCTCAACAACAGGTAAATGAACAGGTAAATTGTAGTATATTCATATAATTAAATACATTTTAAAAGAACAAAATATTGCTACACACACTAGCATGCCAGAATTTTATAAATACTTTGTTGCATAAAGGAAACAGACACAAAAGTGTCCAAAGTAGCTGATTTCATATATATGAAGTTCACGAAAAGAAAGGAAAACTAACCATCAGGGTTAGAAGAACAGAGGTTACCTTCATGGGGAACGATGGAGAATCCGAAGGAGCATTGGGGAATTTCCTGGGATGATGGAGCTGTTCTAGATCTTAACCTGCATGGTGGTCACATAGGTGCATACATATGTTAAAAGTCATCAAGCTTATATGTCAATTTAATGCCATTTACACACTTTACTACATGGTGTGTGTGTGCTTATAACTTGTGTGTGTGTGTGTTTATAATTTCAAAGAGTTTTTCTGAATAGTTTTTAAGTACAGTGGAACAGAAGCATAGTAGGGTACCATGGACTATTAATCAGACCTTAAGAGGTCAGTTTAGGATACAGTTGTAGATAAAATACAGAATTCTTAATTAATTTTGAAGCTCAGGTAAGAAAAAAATTTAAGTGTGTCTCCCACAACTTCCCCCAAAATTGGTTGTTTATCAGAAATTCAAATTTAATTGGACTGTCTATACTTTTATTTGCTAAGTCTAGTAACCTTGGCATGAGGTGAAGCTTGAGGTCAAGAAATACTGCCCTGGATGTGTATCACTGACTTCCATTGCAATCGCCAGATAAAACCCAATCGATTCATTTCTCATGAGCCAAATAAAATTTTTCTTGCTAATATTAAGCAGGAAGAAGGCTTTCTTTTTATGGAGTTAAATTCATTAATTCTAAATTTTTATCTTGTACAACTGGGGAGGAGCAAAACCTCAGGAAGGAGAAAATTTCTCATCACAATTAAGAACTGAAATACAACATTATCCATTCAAGCAGGGCAGGAACAACAGGTGTTAGTGTCATCTCTAAGCCCAGCACGAAGAATGCGCAGTGCCAACAGATGGCCACACTTTTTTCAAGATTGATCTTGCCTTTCTGGCACCAGGCTCCTACTTCAGGTTTGCCAAGCATGGTCGGCATGTCATGTTTTAATTGCTGGCAGGGGCTGCCCAATGACTTTACAGCTCAGCTCACAGTGGGCTCTTGATTAAGGAGAACATGCAGTTCCCAGCTCCAACAGGACTGCTTCCCACAAAGTCACGAGACAGTACACCTTTAATATTACTTGCACAGTAGGTGGGAAACAAGCTATTTTTGGCTCTGTGCCTGTGAGTATAAAGCTGCATTGAGTGGCTTTTAAGCAGGCACTTCTCCATCTAGCAGAGGAAATTGCAGGGGGCAACATATGGCTAATAGCATGAGCAAAGTCCAGTTATCTCTGTCAGTTTTGGGGTTTAGCAAGGGGAAGTAGGTACGTCCACCACCGGACAACAATGTGGCATCTATTTCTCAGTAGGTGTAATTTGAGATCAGGTGTTGACAGATGGTGGTCTCCCAGGATAACATTGGGCATTTTTCATAAGTGGAGATTAACAGGTTGTTTCAAGGTATTCAAGTGTCTAGCATTTTACGAATGAGAATTTATGAAAAAAATTCCAAGAGAAGTATTCAGTATATCTTCATTAAGAGTTAGGTGAATGGCAAGCCAATGGTTGACCCAGAGGATGTCTATTTTGTAGTTATTTCATAAAGCAATAGCTGCTGAAAATAGTAACAGAAAGTTCATAATAAAAAGACCACATCAGGATATACAGAGGCAGATTAAAATATTGTGCTTTGAATTTAACATAAAGAAAAATAACTGTATGCTTACCAAAAAGTCAGACATGTATTATAGAGTTAAAACTATTTTCAGGGCTTCCCTGGTGGCGCAGTGGTTGAGAGTTCGCCTGATGATGCAGGGGATACGGGTTCGTGCCCCGGTCCGGGAAGATCCCACATGCCGCCGAGCGGCTGGGCCCGTGAGCCATGGCCACTGAGCCTGCGCGTCCGGAGTCTGTGCTCCGCAATGAGAGAGGCCACAACAGTGAGAGGCCTGCATACCGCAAAAAGAAAAAACAAACTATTTTCAACTCAAAGACAAAGGCTTGGAATGAAAATTCAGGACGGACCAGGCCCCTCAAGGCATTCAGATTTTTAAAGAAATTCATTAACTTCTATCTGAATATAAAATGTGTGCATATCTACAATAGAATATTTGGAAAAGATGAGTAAAATACAAATTAAATATCACCCAAATCAAACCATTCACAAGTGACTGCCCTTTGTGAATTCCATTCAGATTTAATATTTTTACATCAACGAGTTTATATTGGATTTAAGCAATTCCATAACATTTTGCATAAAAATAATTCAAACAATTCACACAAAATCTGAATTTGATATTGCATCTAAAGCTGTAATGAAAGTCCCTTTTTGCTTTTCTGATCTTCAGTAACAAAGGAGAACCATCCAACAGCCTTAGGGCAATATTATTTCAGTACATGAGCATAACTGTTTATGTATATTTTAGCTTTGTATTCTCAGAGGTGAATAATGTCGATTCCTAGGGATTGAAAAGTAACAGGCACTCAGTATTTATTCACTGAACTGGATTTATCAGATCTTAGCTTTTACTCATCTTACAAGGCCTGGTGTTTACCATTTAATGAACAACTATCGACTATCAACCAGCTACTTGAAAATGAACTGGGGTGACTCCCTTTTAAATATTATTTCTTCTCCACTCACCACATTCAATTTTCACAAAATACAGGTGCATCGCTCCTTTAATTTATTCTTGAATATGGCATTACCTTAATACTGGCGGGATAACTCTTATGAGGAATTTCTGCAAAGTTAAAACATATGCTTTCCCTGCTCCCAGGTTCCAATCCCTCCAGCCTAGCCACACACACACAAATGCACACACATATACACACACACGCATGCGTACACATACTGCTATCAGAGTTTTCTTTTCAATACACAAATCTTAATGTGATGAGTCTCCTCCTAAAACATGTCTATAGTTCTCTGCATTGCCAATACGTAAAGTCCAGATTTCTCAACAAGGCAAGCAAGATCCTTGAGGATGTAGCCTAGATTACCTCTTCCTCCCCTCACTCAGGGCTCCGTGTAGCTGCTGCCTCTGTGCTTCCCCTGCTGTTGTTCTTTCTGTCCTCGATGGTCCTCCACTCTGAGTCTACCCACTTCCATTTGTGTTTCAGAACCCAAGTCAGATGTTACCTGGGTGCAAAACTCCTAAATTTTACAAATTCTAATTAGTCATCTCACCTGTGACTATAACCCTCAGAGAGGCATAAACTTCACAGACATTTTGATGGAAAATTAACAAAATAGTGACAGAAGATTACAAAAGGTTGACAATAGTTTTAAGAAATTATTATGACACTAGAAAAGGAAAGATAGTTTACATAGACTAGATCGTTGAAATGTACAGAGGCCTACTGTTTTAAGATTTGTTAACTGATTTTTAGCTAGCTGTCATTTCTGGCTGTAATGTGTACTGTGCACCTGGACTGATACCATCATTAATAGCAGCTAAACATGGTAGATGAAATATTTTGAAAAAAATCATCTTTTATGCATCTATGAGCAATATGGATATATAGCTGGAAAAAAATGAAACTAAATTTCAAGTTCATGCTATGTACATAAATCTGAGTAGAATACAGATCTAACAGTGAAAAACATAACTTTAAAATTTTTATAAGAACATATTTAAGGATACTTTTGTACTCAGGGTAGGACAAGATTTCTTAAACAAAATTAAAAAAACATGGATGAAAAGGAAAATTATGTTAAATTTGAGTACATTAAAATTACAACCTTCTGTTTCTCAAAAGGTATATTTAACCGGGGAAATGACAAGCAAAGCCTGCGAGGAGATGTGGTCATTTTACAACTCAAATTTAGTATGTAGAACAGATAAAGAACCAAACATACTAATGGGAAAAAGATAATTAATCCAAAAGCATAGTTGACAAAAAAATATATGAACAGAGAATTTAAAGAAGAGGAAGCATACCAATGGCTAAGAAACCCCCCCCCCCCCCCCACACACACACACACACAGGCTTAACCTCAATCAGAGAATTCAAATCACAAAAAGCCTTGCAAATATTGAAAAGTCTAATAATATCATATGCTCCCAATGATGTGGAAAAATGAACCTTTATTTTGCTGAAGAGGGATGTGGAAAAATTAACTAGAATAACTACATTGGAGACAATGTTAACAATTTAACATCATCTTAGATGAAATTTACATAATCACAAACTCAGAAATTTAAATCCCTTTAATGTATCCCAGAGAAACTCTTGCACGTGTACATAGGGAGATATGTACCAGGATGTTAATAGAAACAATTTTTTGTTTACACCACTATACATATGACTTCACAGTGAAAGTTAATGACTTAGAGCTATTTGTGTTAATATCTCCAAAATATAATACTGAATGAAAAAATAAGATTCAGAAGGAAATATCCAACATGATACCATCCATATAAAAAGCTAAACAATACCATATTTTATATTACCATAATCCTGTAATATATATTACTTGGAACATAGATAATTTTAATATGATGACATGCTTGGGAATGGGCCAAAAATAAATTTTCAGGATTGTAGTTTTTTATGAGAGGGGTTAGGGTAATTATTAATAAAGGTCTACACATTTCTTTGTAATGCTTTTTGTTAAGCTAGTTTACAGATGCAAAGGTATTCTTATGGCACTTTTTGTACGTCTGACATTTTACTATAAAATTCAATGTGTATTTTCCTGAATCAACAATCAGTGAAGCTGTGGTCCATTGACTACTAACAGTAGAACATAGTTTGGGAGAAATTTCATTGCATTTTTGTTTACTAATGTTGCTCCTATTTTTATTCACTTTTCTAAAGGACACTTTGCTGATGTGCTTTTTGCAAAGCAATTTGCTGAAAGAATCAATTTAATTTATTTATGTTTCTTCAGTGATGACTTAGACCCACATGAAGGACTTGAACAGATCCAAGGAGAATGTCAGTCATGGACTGATTAGCATGAACTTCTTTGAGTGATGCATAATCTTTGACAACCATGGTAGGAACTTATTCTCCCAAGAATATCCAGAGGAGTGTCATCTGCCACCTCTAATTTATTAACTGATTTATAGCCTGCTTTCATAGGCATTCGTTAGATTCCTTAACCTTGACCTTCTCTTTTATAGCTTGATATTGTTATTACAATAAATGCCCTTCCCACTCCACACTCCCAAGTAAAGAAATCAATAAAAGTATTTTCAAAGTGTTGAACAGTAAACTTAAGAAGTACTGAAAATACTGGCACATCAGAGAACATAGGTCACAAAGGGCCCATTAGTGTAAATATCAGTATTTTCTTCATGTCCATTAACTATGCCGTAATAATACTTGAAAATCACATCATCTTTCAGCAAAATAAAAGACATTTTTATAGTATTTAGATGTGCCTGGGTTGTCTTGACGATCTGATCACAGCACGATACCATGAAATACCCATCTTAATTGGATATTGAGTAGAATTACTGAAATGTTTTAGGGCATCTATGCTTCACTCCAGTGGTTGGCAAAGTTTTTCATAAAGGGCCCAAAAAATAAACCTTTGAGGGAGCCAAGAGATAAAATAGAGGCTAGAATATTGATACTTATATAATCTTTTGTAATGTAGCCATTTAAAAATATAAAAAACATTCTTAGCTTGTGGGCCATAAAAATATAGGTGATGGGCCAGATTTGGTATATTCAGAAGACATATGGTATCTGGTCACACTTGAAGTTCATTTTGTAGTTTTTTAAAAATAGCTGCCTACATTTTAGTCTCCGGAAGACCAACTGTGCGGCCATGTGCAGTGGGGATATGTGTCTCTTGGCTTCTTCCCCAGCCCATCCTGGGTCCTCAGCCTACCCTGGTGCAGCCTCAGAGGCCCCACCCACCCCTGAGCTTCCAGCTCAGCCTCCTTATGGTCATCGTGGCTTTTGTCTCAGTTTCAGGCAAAAGCCATGAAAACAGTATGGAAGTGGCTCATATTTTGGAAACATTGAATTAAATAACACATTACTAAATTTAATATCGAAATGTTAAAAATGTGAAATGGTGAAATCAAATGGCAGTTAGTGATGTTCGTCTGGGTGACAGAGTGGTTAATTCTGGAGAATCCTTATCTGAGCTGCACTCATGCTGCTGAAGTATCATGATATAATATAATATAAAAAATATAATATAATGGCTGCTGAAAATATTTAATAAGACTCTCTCAGACTGATCAGTTTCATAGGAAATAATTAACCAAAAGGATTGTGTTTATTGATTTCAAGTTAGAAGTTAAAGATTTCATGAAAATAGGTTTCCAAATGACTTCTTTGAGAAATGATATGACAGATATTGTTTTACCTAAATATACTATTTCTCTATTTCTATGAAACATGCCTTTTGGTCATTTGTTATTCTCAGTCAATTGGAACAGTACTTAAGAGCCCCAGACTACTGAAATGCACAAAGAATTGCATATTTCTCTCATTTGTATGTTAATAGGTCATAGGATATCAGACAAAGGCCAACTAGATATTGCACAGTGAACATTTTACAAATTACCGCACAGAAGAAAGAAACAGAGAGATGAGAGTAGATATCAGTAGGTCTAAGAGAGTTAATATGGGGGTATTCCTGAAAAAAAGTCTTGGAAAATGTATTTGGCTGGTTTGCTGGATAGATTTAACTACATTTAAAGTCCCAAGTATAACACACTGGGTGATTTAGAAACAGAAAGGGGATATAAAAATATATGAACAGGCAATTCAAATACGAAATCCTAATGACTGGTATATAAGAAAAATATGCAATTTCATCAACAATAAAGAAAATACAAATTCAAATAATAATAAGATACCATTTTCTGCCCAGAGTATTGACAATAGTTGAAATGCTTAATAGGATTTGAGCTAGCAAATATGTGAAGAAATGAATACTCTCATTAGTTTATGGATCTATAAATTACTCAAATTTGGGGGAAACAAGTAACTATTTATTTTTAAAATAGTTTTACTCTTTTTATAACATAGGATTCCTGGTAACAAGTAAGAAAAGTTAATTCAAATTAAGTGAACTCCTAAAGAGAATTTATTGGCTTGTGAGATAAAAAGCCAAGGATTTCAAGGTTCAGCTTGATTCAGGACCCAAACAATACCAATAATGATCAATTTATCTTTCTCTCTCTCACTTTTATCTTCATCTTCTATGTTGATTCAATTCCCAGATTGGTGTAGCATCTCTGGAACTTATACTCTGGAAGCATCATAATGTATATAAAAGAATGCCAGCATCTGGTCCCAGAAGTATCAGTAAAAATCTCATAGGATCTCCTTATTCTGATGGGTTCCCATGTCCATATTTTAACTACCCTCTGTGACCAGGATAATAATAATATCTGATAAGAAATATTTGAATTTCTGGTATTTTTGAATGTGAGTAGAATCAGCCCCACCAAAACCACATGAACTCTTCAACAAATAGTTCCTCAGAAAGAAATTAAGGTGTGGTTATCAAAAGGTTTAATAGGAATTTTCTAAAAAAAGATATATCTCTATACTCTTCTTATGTACACAACTATTCTTTCAGACTCTGACAGTTTTTAAATACTAATGTTTAAAAATAGATGAATAAGGATATTTATTGCAATTTTGTTTCAAATACAAAAATAATCCCCCTGCAAAGCAGATCTTTGAGAAGAATATGATTGACTATATTTTCATCCATAAATACTAGGGACTATGATATAGCCATTTAATAAAATATGAAAGTCTTTCCAAGATATATTGTTAAGTGAGAAGAAGTAAATAACAGGTCATGTGAAGAGTTTGATCCACTTTTTTTCACAACAAAAATAAAATATAGAAACCATTTATATATGTATTAATCTTTATACGTTTTCATAAACAAAAGAAAATCTCTTGACTAATGCATGTCATGGGGAGCAGATGAGGAAAAATATATACTATAGATCTACCTTTTTATGTATTTAGGATTTATTTGACAGTAAGTAACAATCTATTTCAAACTGGCTAAAATCCCAAAAGGAAACTTCTTAATCTGAAATGTGGACAGCTTGATCCAGATATAAATTTCAACAGGGCACAATTCACATCTCTCTCTATATTAGTCAGGTCACCACAGAAACAGAACCACCGGTAGTTTACATATATATATGGGAATATAGAAATTCGCTCACACGGTTATGGAAGCTGAGAAGTCTCACAATCTGCTGTCTGCAAGCTGGAGAACCAGGAAAGCTGGTGGTGTAATTCAGTCTGAGTCCGAAGGCTCAAGAACCAGGAATGCATGATGTTGGCGGGCAGGAGAAGACAGACAGCTCAAGTGAAGAGCAGATTTGCCCTTCCTCTGCCTTTTTGTCTTACTCAGGCCCTCAACAATTGGCGGATGCCCACCATCATTGGTGAAGGCAGTCGTCTTTACTCAGTCTACCAATTTAAATGCTAATCTTTCTCAGATACCTTTACACAGGCACACCTAGGAAAGATGTTTCACCAGCTCTCTGGATATTCCTTAGACCAGTCAAGTTGACACAGAAAATGAACCATCACACTCCCTCTCTTTGATGAATGATCGTCTACACTGACTGTATTTTTTCTTGGCTTAAAACAACAGATATTTATTCTCTCACAGTTCTGGAGCCTGGAAGTCTGAAATAAAAGTGTCGGCAGGATGATGTTTCCTCTGAGACTCTAGGTAAAACACTTCCTTGCCTCTTCCCAGTTTCTGGTGCTGTCCAGCAATCCGTGGTGTTCTTTGGCTGGTAGCTGCATCACTCCAGTCTCTTAACTCTGTTCTCACATGGTGTTCTGTCTGTGTCTCTTCTCCTAAACGAACAACAGTCCTCTCGGATAAAGGGCCCACCCTACTCCAGTATGACCTGATCTTAACTAATTACATCTGCAATGACACTATTTCTAGATTAAGCCAGATATAGCAACTCCAGTATTTACATCACAGACATTTTACATCTTGTAAATAAAAGTGGAAGGAGTCTGTTATTTTTAATTTAGATATGCATGTATATTTAAAATTATTACATTAAGCAAATATTATTTTAAATAATATGAATAATTTTTAAATATAACAAAATTACAATATATCAAGACAACTAATAAGGCAGGCGAGAAGAGATACTAAATCCAGAGTGTCTATCCAGACAGAGGTGAGGCATATATTTAATATAAGTCCAGTAGAGTTGAGTGGAGAAAGTCCACTGAATAATTTATACTGGGAAGTTGGAGTGTCCAGCAGTAGAATTTCATCCATGGGACAGTTAAGTCTGTGGCAGAAAATATAGACCATGAGGCCAAAGAAAATATCTTCAAATGAACCTAAAGTAGCCAGCAGATTTCCATAGAATGAATGTTTCCTTTATTGTCTGTGGTTACCGCTGCCTTCCTAGAGCTGCACATTTGAATCCCTTCTGCAAACTGCTTTAGGATTTAAATCAAATAAAAGTTAAGAAATACAGATACAATTAGAATTGAAGAAAGGGTGTCTCAAATTTACAGAAACTGGAAATATTCATGATTGCACATGGACTAGGAATCCTGTGGCCGAGCAGATTGTTGCTGAAGCCATACAAAGATGAGGGATTAACAGCGTTTTCTTCAGAATGGGTTTGACTCTTGCCTTTGCATGTACCAGTCACAGGGGTTCAGTAAGGCTCAGTTTCTCATCCACAAAGAGGATGTGCCAGTTATCAACTTATTGCCTCTTAGCTCTAAATCTGCCAGTTCTGTGCTCAGCGTCCTGATTCTGGAGCTCGCTCTGGTAAAGTTCTCTCTTTTCTGGTTGGAGCAATGTTAGGCTTTGCCGGGAGAAGGCACCAGAGGGACCCCACCAGATGCAGCGAAAGTGGGGCTTCTCTTCCTGGTTCTCATGTGCTTTTCTTCTTGCTCCCATATCACAGCTGCCTGGACCATGTGGGAGACCCAGTGGCACTCACTCTCCCATGAGTTTGCCAGCACTGGAGGGAGTGTTTTTCTGTTTACAGGCTCCCACTCCCCAGAGACCTAGTGGTCAGCTCTCTGGACACCGATTTTGGCCTGCTTGCTGCAGACCACCTCTGATGCTGGGCACTGCAAGGTCGCAGCCACATCCTCTTCATCGAGGTATGAACCCCCCTCAGCTTTGGGGAAGTACTTTCCACTTTGGTCCTTCAAAAAGAGTAGCTGCTCCCTGCCTTGACGACTCCTGCACTGTTTAAAATTTCCTCTTAATGCTTGTTGTAATTAACTATTTTCTAATTAATAATTCTTCATAGTTAATTTTCCCTCTTTAAATTACTAATAATTTTTTATCTTCTAACTGGACACTGACCAATACAGTGGGGAAAAAATATCCCCCTTTGAGAGGTTGTTGAAAGGTTTAAATTAAAAATATATATATATATATATGTATATGCTAGCTATAAATAAATGCTAGCTATATTTACTAATGAATGGCTTTTATAGTGATCTTTAGTGAATCTTAAGGAATGAGTTTCTTTCAGATATTTGACAATTTCTTTTTATTTATCTTTTCTTCCTTTCCCAATTGTCTCATTTTCATAGTGTGGCAAGATGATGTGTTTGAAGTGCATAGCCTTATAATCACCAGCACTGCCAACAGAGCTGGGCAAGATATACAATGTTGATGGCAAAATTACTCAGATGGCCAAAAAGTTCATTCGGGTTTTTCTGTAACGTCTTATGGAAAAACCCGAAGGAAATTTTTGGCCAACCCAATACATAGAAAGCCAACGAGATGCCACTACACACTGAATAGAATGACCAAATCCAAAAAAGGAGGGGATAGGTGTATACGTATAGCTGATTCACTTTGCTGTACAGTAGAAACTAACACAACATTGTAAAGCAACTATACTCCAATAAAAATTAATAAAAAATAAATTTAAAAAAATGACCAAAATCCAGAACACTGACAGCACCAAATGCTGGCAAAGATGTGGAGCAACAGGAACTCTCATATCTTGTTGGTGGGAATGCAAAATCACATAACCACTTCGGAAGACAGTTGGCTGTTTCTCACTAAACTAAACATTCTTTTACCAAATGATCCAGCAGTCATGCTCCTTGGTATTTACCCAAAGCAACTGAAAACTTATAACTACACAAAAACCTGTACAGCTATATCTGTAGCAGCTTTATTCATAATTATCAAACTTGGAAGCAACAAAGGTATCCTTCAGTGGGTGAATGAGTAAACTGGTACATCCTTACAATGGAATATTATTCAGCACTAAAAAGAAATGAGCTATGGAAAGACATAGAGGAATAAAAACATATTACTAAGTGAAAGAAGCCAATCTGCAAGAGCTACATGCAATATGATTCTGACTATATGACATTCTGGAAAAGGAAAAGCTATGGAATCTCTAAAAAGATCAGTGATTGCTAGGGGCTAGGAGAGAGAGAATGCTGAATAAGCCAAGCACAGAGGATTTTTAGGGAAGTGAAACTACTCTGTATGATACTGTAATCATGGGTATATGTCATTATTCATTTTTCCAAACCCATAGAGTGTATGGCACTAAGAGTGAAACCCAATGTAAACTGTGGATTTGGAATGATTATGATGTGTCAATGTAGGTTCATCGGTTGTAACAAATGTACCACTCTGGTGGGCATGTTGATAATTCCGCAGGCTATGCATGTGTTGGGGCAAGGGGTGTATGGGAAATCTCTGTAGCTTCTGCTCAATATTGCTGGGAACCTAAAACTGCTCTAAAAAATAAAGTCTATTAAGAATTGCATAGAGATCATCTACATTTTCTTCATTTGCCTTTGAGTGGATTATAACCTAATATATTCCTTAACAAGAAAGGCTTTTTGGATTTGTTTTGCTTTAGAAACATCTTCAAAATGTCTAATGTTCTTACCATAGGAAAATGTTTCTTTAAAAATGGCCTTTATTTTTTTTAGCTGAGTTGAAGAAAAGTAAGAGAGGTGGATGATGTTAAGAAATTTAGAAATTTTATTCTAGCTTTTTATAATTAATTTTCCACCTATTATTTTATATAAACCCAATAGGAATTCATTTGTTCTAAATACAAAATGCTAAATGTGATTTCACTTATTTGGCAGAATGTCATATTCAGAATGCTATTTCAGGAATACATTGTTATTTCCCAAAGAAGTAATGCATTTCATTTAATTTTCATGTTGTGTGCCTGTACATATAATTAGGAGAAATTTAATCAGCTACAAATACCACCACAAAGAAACCTGGACAGACTTCCCTTGTTTGCGCAGTGGTTAAGAATCTGCCCGCCAATGCAGGGGACACAGGTTCGATCCCTGGTCCGGGAAGATCCCACATGCCGTGGAGCAACTAAGCCCATGTGCCACATCTACTGAGCCTGTGCTCCAGAGCCCGCGAGCCACAACTACTGAGCCTGCGTGCTGCAACTACTGAAGCCCACGAGCCTAGCACCTATGCTCTGCAACAAGAGAAGACACCGCAGTGAGAAGCCTGTGAACCACGGTGAAGAGTAGCCCCCACTTGCCACAACCAGAGAAAGACCACGCGCAGCAATGAAGACCCAATGCAGCAGAAAATAAAATTAATTAATTAAAGGAAAAAAAAAAGAAGACTGGAAATGGGCTACTGGTAATTGGAATTGCTTTTCCATTGCAAATGTCTCACTTTGTGAAGGTTTCATTCACAGACTTTTCCTTTATTTTATTTTTTTTAAAGATGTACAAGACCTGTTCATTGAAAATCACAAAGTATTGTCGAGAAAAATCGAAGACCTAAATAAATGGAAAGCTATACCATGTTTATGGATTGGACGATTCCGTATTGATAAGAAAGCAATTCTCCTCAAATTGTTCTATAGATTCAAGGAAGCTTCAATCAAACTCCCACCAGGCTTTTTTTATATATATATATATAAGAATATAAGCTATGCAGGGCTTCCCTGGTGGCGCAGTGGTTGAGAGTCTGCCTGCCGATGCAGGGGACACGGGTTCATGCCCCAGTCCGGGAAGATCCCACATGCTGTGGAGCGGTTGGGCCCGTGAGCCATGACCGCTGAGCCTGCGTGTCCGGAGCCTGTGCTCCGCAACGGGAGAGGCCACAACAGTGAGAGGCCCGCATACGACAAAAAAGAAAAAAAAAAAAAAGAATATAAGCTATGCAGTTTAATTGTGTACATTGGTCTGAAGATTTTTGGTCTTATTACTTGCATACGTGATCTGTTTAACACTCTTTAAAACAGAAAATCATTGAGTAACAATCAGATTTCAAAAAGTCTTCCAATTATACTCCAATAAAGATGTTAAAAAAAAAAAAAAAGTCTTCCAAGTACAGCCAGACAGTTGTCTATGTGATATGCTACATATGACAACATAGAATGTACAATTATATTAACACAGACTTCTTCTCCAAGGCGTCAGTATTTTCACACATCTAGTAGGTCTCATGCACAAGATAACAGAAACAGCAGTATCGGTGTCTCTCAACCACATTAAGTTCATCAGACGTATTAAAAGGGTAGCCCTTTTTAATTGAGAATTTTTATACATATATATTTTTAACTTTTTTTTTTCAAAATTATCTCTGTTTTAGATAAATACAGAGCTTAGGAAATAATACTTAAATGAGAACAGTTTGGGGAAATCCTCAGGCTCTATCCTACAAGTGTTCCATTCAGAAAGATCTCAGTACTTCTCCCCTTTTTTGTAAAAATTTACAAGCTGATTCATAACCAAAACAACTTTGGAAAAAGAAGAACAACGTTGGAGATCTTATGCTACCTGATTATATAAGGCTTATTATAAAAGTTATAGCTATCAGAATGGTGTAGTATTAGTATCTTGATTTTTTTTAATACAGCAGGTTCTGATTAGTCATCCATTTTATACACATCAGTCTATACATGTCAATCCCAATCTCCCAATGCATCACAGCACCACCACCACCCTAACCCCGCCGCTTTCCCTGCTTGGTGTCCATATGTTTGTTCTCTACATCTGTGTCTCAATTTCTGCCCTGCAAACTGGTTCATCTGTACCATTTTTCTAGGTTCCACATATATGCATTAATATATGATATTTGTTTTTCTCTTTCTGACTTACTTCACTCTGTATGACAGTCTCTAGATCCATCCACATCTCAACAAATGACCTAGTTTCATTCCTTTTTATGGCTGGGTAATATTCCATTGTATATATGTACCATATCTCCTTTATCCATTCGTCTGTAGATGGGCATTTAGGTTGCTTCCATGACCTGGCTATTGTAAATAGTGCTGCAATGAACATTGGATGCATGTGTCTTTTTGAATTATGGTTTTCTCTGGGTATATGCTCAGTAGTGGGATTGCTGGATCATATGGCAATTCTATTTTTAGTTTTTTAAGGAACCTCCATACTGTTCTCCATAGTGGCTGTATCAATTTACATTCCCACCAACAGTGCAAGAGGGTTCCCTTTTCGCCATACTCTCTTCAGTATTTGTTGTTTGTAGATTTTCTGATGATGCCCATTCTAGCTGGTGTGAGGTGATACCTCATTGTAGTTTTGATTTGCATTTCTCTAATAATTACTGAAGTTGAGCAGCTTTTCATGTGCTTCTTGGCCATCTGTATGACAGACCTTTTCTTAATATGTTTCAAAACAACACTTTCAAAACAACCTTTTATTTTACTGATGCATACAATTTTTTTGGATAGAAAGATAGGAAATTGGTAGAAAATGATAAAAGTTATGCCTATTGGGAGTCACCGAAGCATAACGCAAAACAAAAAGGAAACACACATGAGTAATCTAAATTTATTAGGAAGTATGGGGCCCAGAATGGGAGTGGAGAATCTATAATCAAGAGAGCCAAGATAAAAACCTATTTATCTAAGTCAGGTTCCCAGTAGAAAGCAGATGAATACAGATGGCACACACAAAACAGTATACTATTTTTAAGGAAGGCTTATAAAAATTACTTAAAGATATGGGCAGGATGCAGGGAAATCACAAATGGTAAGGCCAAACCAGTGGGTGTATCAGCAGATCTGTTACCACTTCTAAGCAGGGAAGGATGGGTGTGGAGAGGTACCAGTTACAGGAACCTAGAATGACAGAATAGTGTAGAAGAGGCTTCCTCCAAAGAGGCATTGACCTTTACATGAGGGACAGCCCCAATACAGGGTGACCCTGCAGAGATGGAACTAGAAGAATAAACTCCAAGTCCTCATCCTTCTCTCACCCTTTGATCACCTGTAGAATTTCCTGCTGGCAGAATCAATAGGAAGCCAGCAGAGTTTAAGGGAGCCTATTGATGTGTGCTAACAAAGTCAGCCTCCTGGGAGGAACCAACAGGGTGGAGAATGATCAGGAATGGATTTCAAGGGACAAACAGAAGACACCCAGCAAACTTTTAAACATAAAACAAAACCTTTAACCACCTGTGTGGCCTCATAAAAATCAGGACATCAGAATAGTATAGAATAAAGAGTAGATGAAAATAAGTAAAGGCTCAATTTTTTTTAACATTTCTTACCATTTGAAACTTAATAGTCTGTTTTAAATCCAGACAGTATATATTATATATAGTACATAAAATGAATAAAAAGATAAATAGAAGATAGGATAGAGAGCAAAATTGTTGTGTATAGAAAAGAAACTTGATTGCAAACATTTCTTTGTATGGAAAATTAAGAGCTGCTATAGACCTATTACACACATGTATGTCTAAATTAATAGAGTTTTTTAATGTTTAATGTTCATTTTTTTAATCTCTAAAATAGTTCATATGTAAAAAGACACATAGTACAGATAAAAAGACCTCTTGATACTAGGAGAAAGCTTTTTGTTAAATTGAGGTATTGTTGATGTACAATAGTATATGCTTCAGGTGTACAAAATAGTGATTCACAATTTGTAAAAGTTATATTCCACTTATAGTTACTATAAAATATTAGCTATATTCCCTTTGTTATACAATATATACTTGTAGGTTATTTATTTTATACATAGCAGTTTGTGCCTCTTAATCCCCTACCCTTATCTTGCCCCTTCCCCTTCCCTCTCCCCATTGATAACCACTAGTTTATCTGTGAGTCCATTTCTTTTGTGTTCTATTCACTAGTTTGTTTTATTCTTTAGATTTTTCTTATCTGTCTGACTTAATTCACTTAGTATAATACCCACCAAGACCAGGGAGAGAACACTTTTTTAAAAAAAGATATTTAAGATATATTCATAAGTTTGTTTTCTACATCTGTAATTCTATTTCTGTTTTGTAAAAGAACACTTTTTTAAAAAAAGATATTTAAGATATATTCATAAGTTTGTTTTCTACATCTGTAATTCTATTTCTGTTTTGTAAAAAGAATCTAAAAAGGAGTGGATATATGTATATGTATAACTGATTCACTTTGCTGTACACCTGAACTAACACAACACTGTAGATCAACTATACTCCTATAAAAATTTTTTTAAAGTTAACATTAAGAAAGAAAAAAAGTTATATTAATTCATATGCTTAGAAATATGTATTTTAAAGGATTTTGTAGTGTGGAGTGCACTTTTCATTTCATTCTTTTTTTTTTTACATCTTTATTGGAGTATAATTGCTTTACAAAGGTGTGTTAGTTTCTGCTTTATAACAAAGTGAATCAGTTATACATATACATATGTCCCCATATCTCTTCCCTCTACATTTCATTCTTAATGTGCACTTGAAGTTGAAAAAATTAGCCATGTTGTATAAATGGCATCAATGTTCATCATTCTGCTTGTAAAAGAAACAAATGCCCTCTACCATTTTACTTTAGTTAAATAAATTATACTGTTATCAACCACACATTCACTCTCTGAAAAGACATACAATCTAAAGCCTATGCTGTTTAATTTTGGAATATATTGTGTTTTGGATTGTTTATCGTGATTTGGAATGCAGCTGGTTTTCCCTTCAAAAAAAATATTTAGATCATACCAATGTTAACATATCTAAGAGAGAAGCAATAGCCTAGAGGCAGACACAAGGTCACTAGGGATTAAAAAACCTTTCTGCAAAAAATCATAAATGGGTTTCTAGATAACTGAGAGTTAATGGCCTTTCTGTTTACTCAATGTAGGCAGGGCAGAGAAAAATCAAAGAAAAACCTCAAGAGGCACTGTTGGGGTCCATAAAGCCATTGGAAGTTGCAAATTTACACAAGGGATTCTGCAGGGTGAATGTTTAGAAAGTAGACTTCTCAGCATGTTCTGCCATGATAAGGGTTTTAAGGCAGATGGATATAATGTGAATATAATTAAACCCTTTTCAGATAATGGTATAACAATATTATGTTCTCTAAGGATAGGCAGAACTGTAGTTCCGAGTACATTCATCCATTTATACCTACATGTTCTATTCTATTCCAGAGTTTCATTAGGAATAATTTTCATGCATATTGTTCCCAAGACCTCACTTTATTGTTCTAATGTCATCAGAGCTTTAAATAAAGATCCACAGTGTTGAGTAGAAAAGAATAAGAGAGTCAAGGGTATGGAAGAGACTGGAGCAAAATAAATGAAGGAGGAATTTTCAGGCATTGTTTTTATATACACATTTTTATTACAGTTTTTTTTTAGTAATTGTTGAAAGTATTAGTGTCTTTGAAATCTCATAGGAAAGTTGAAATAAAATGGAATTTTAAATATTGATGAGGCCAAACAAACAGAAAAATACCCAAATTTTGCTTTGGTTTAGAATTTTTACCTTACTTCCATTCTTTATGTATATTAATCTTCTGCTCACTTGCTCTTAGCTGGTTTGTTTCTTTTATGCCAGAAAAAGAGATTTATCCAATTTCCTTTTTTGCATTTCAAATTATGTAAGCATTGAATGTCTATATTTTTTAAAATTCCATATCTATAAATCTAATTCTTATATTTTTATCTTCCTTAATTGAAAACATAAGCAATAGAGAAATAACCAATAAGCAAAAAGTATTTCATACATTTAAAATTGAGTAATTTGTTCTTATCTGAAGTAACACTCTTATACTGGGTGCAAAGAAACCTTGTTAGTTCCTTCACTGACTATGAACTGAGATCAAGAATAAAGAGAGAAACCTCTTCGGGGGAGAGAAAGATTTCATTATTTACATTTTAAAATGATAACTATATTTACATTATAACATAATAAACTATATGTTATATTTGTTTATAATTCCTACATGGGATAGGTCAGTCTAGATACAAAAAAAATATGAGCACACCTGGAGAATGACTAAGTCATATTCATCTTTATATCCCTCTCTATATATTTCGTTCCTAAATTCTTATCAAGGCACTTGCATTTAACAAGAAGTCAATATATATTTGGTAAATAAATAAATACATAAATAATAAATGCAAAACAAAATAGGCAACTGACAAACATTCTGTAAAGAAAGAAAGAAAGAAAAAAGGAAAGTGCCTAATTGATGACTTATATTTTGAGAAATAAGCAATAACTCTTATAAATCCACAGATCATATCATTAATCAACTATGAGTCTTAGGTTCCTTTATTTATGAAAAGAAAAAGTGCAAACCACTAGGGACAGGCCTGGTATAATAGAAAAAGAAACCACATGAAGAATAAGAAACATTGGCTCTGCCTTATACATTTGACCATAAATAAACCACATATCATATTTGAAAGTCATTTTCCTTATTCAGAAATTAAAGATTAGACTTTGTAATTACCAACACTTTCTTCTAGCTCTACCATTCAATAATTTTCAATGTAAACAAAAACATATATTCCTCTACAGAGAGAGAGAGTCTCAGAACAAGCAGTAGAATGTTCGGCATTGCTTGTAGTGACAGATTTACAAACCTAAAAGGTAGTTAAACAGGCCTCCTAGTCCACACATTAGAATAGTGAGAACCAAGCACAGTCAGCTCTTGTGTGGACACACACAGACACACAATCTCTTTGGATTCTTGCCTCTGCAATCTTTCAGCTTTCTAAGTAGAAGCATTGAGCTACCATGTGTAAGTAATCTATTTTTACACAAGTCAGCATCTAAGATTGGATCAAACAAAAAACAATAGATAGGTGCCTACCTCTCTCTTCTTCTGAAAGTATTTTCTTGTTTGTTTTATAATAGAAAAAATTTAAAGGCTTAAAAATGTTGGAAAATTAGAAAGAAATCAAAGAACCAGAAATTTTGAGAAGTGTTTTTAAAAAACTGAAAACTGATGTGATTAAGTTGAAGTAGGAAAAACAATCTAGAATACATAATAAATAGGATTGTTGTGAAAGATGGGAGCAGCTTTGTGAGTGTTTACTGGGCAGAGGCAATGCTACAGGGATTGTTTCAGAAATTAAATTTATAATAGTCACCCTGAGAGGTCTTTTTCCCGTACCTTCCTCTCTTAAATCCATTTGTACCCAGCACTGGGCATTGTTTTCAGACTGAGGCTTTGAGTGGGAAGACTTGGTTTAGGGAAGGAAAGGCATTGCCCTTCAGCCCTGTGTGGTGGTGACCTATAGGAGGAATGAACTTCTCCAATATCTAGAACATAATGTGTTGGCAACTTCTCTCAGGCCCACCTTACACCTCAAAAATTATGGGAGGAACATACGGGAAACACAAACATCATCTCAAACATTTGAAGAAATCCAACAATTTTTCAGCTAGTAAAGCACAAAAAAGGAGAAGATTTTTGAAAGAAATACATGTATGCAAAGAGATAAATGAAGATGATGCATTCCTGAAACAAAGAGGTAGAAACAAATGCAAACACAAAATTTTCAATTAGTGGTCATGGTATAAATTTCTCTGCTTAAAAACAAAATTTTTGACTGAACAAAAAAAACTTGCTGTATACTGATGGTCCTATCTAAATCAAAATGATAAATTAAGATTGAAAATGAACAGTGCAAATGATATGGGGAAGGAGGGAGATTCTAATGAAAAGTAAATAGGTATAGCAATTTTGTTATTAGATATTAGAGGTTTCAGCCTGGAAAGCCTTAATAGGGTAAGAATAAAAATGTACAAAAATACCTATCATTCAGGGCTTCCCTGGTGGCGCAGTGGTTGAGTCCGCCTGCCGATGCAGGGGACGCGGGTTCGTGCACCGGTTTGGGAGGATCCCACATGCCATGGAGCAGCTGGGCCTGTGAGCCATGGCTGTTGGGCCTGTGCGTCCGGAGCCTCTGCTCCGCAACGGGAGAGGCCACAACAGTGAGAGGCCCGCGTACCGCCAAAGAAAAAAAAAAAAAAACCTATCATTCATTAATCTATATGGGTTTACCATAGTAAATTTAAATATGTACAAAAAAACCTAATAGAATTTCAGGGAGTAATGAGATATTTCATAATCACAGGTTGAGAGTTAGGCACCTTTAAAAAAAATGAAATCTCAAAAATGAAATCTCTGAAAATAAAACAGACAAGACATAACAGATTTAAATATCACAGTTGATATGTGTGAACTTTTTAGCCAATAGCTAGGAAATACACTTTTTTAATTTATTTTTTTAAGCTTTTATTTATCTTTTGGCCATGCTGTGGGACATGCGAACATGCGTGATCTTAGTTCTCAGACCAGGGATCAAACCTGTGCCCCCTGCATTGAAAGTGCAGAGTCTTAACCACTGGACCGCCAGGGAAGTCCTTACATTTTATTTTTTAAAATGCATAAAACATTTTAAATCTTGTACAGCAACTTTGATCAAAAGGAAAAATCAATAAATTAGAAAATGCCCATAATTTTACAGGATACATTCCCTCATGACAATGTAATACATTTAGGGAAATTAACAACAGAGGCAGAGCCATGAGACTTCTCAATGTTAAAACGTCATGCAGGAAGATAATGAAGTAATATTTTAAAAATTGTGAGGGGGACAAAAACTTTAACACCTCAATATTTATATTCTTCATTTATATGCGAAGGTAAAGTAAGTAAAATTCTCAGTCTTTCAAGGTCTCAGAATTTTCACATTAAATATCATCTTGGACAACATTATTACAGGAAGTGTATCAGTTAAAAGAAAAAAATCAGAAAAATGTTAAAACAAAGGAAAGTAAGAATGAGTAAATTACTTTAAAAATTATATCTATATACCCACGTGCTCCTGCAGAAATATGTATCTTTAAATTTTTTTTCTTTTTCATAACAATTAAATTTCAAACAGAATATCACCAAGAAGGTGGAGTAAGCAGGGCAAGGAGAGGAGACAAGAGAGGTAGTTGAGAAGTTAAGAAATTTGCAGGGAAGTAAGCACAGTTTGGGGTTTTAATAAATTGAATCATAAATTTAATAACAGTTACTGTGTATACCTACTAATTGAAGAGCTGGATATGAAACAGTGAACAAAATAATCTCTGACATAGAGCTAAGGGACTGATAAAAAATAAATAAGTAAATGAATGAATATATGATATGAGATCAATTGACAATAAATGTTATGAAGAAAAATTAAGGATAAAGAGGTCCTCCGGTAGAATGACATTGGCACGAGAACTAAAGAAAGTAAATGAGTGAGGTGGTCATGTGGATAGTGAGAAAAGGATTTCAGCTAGAGGACGCAGCAAGCGCCAAAGCTCTAACTTGCTAGCCTGTTTGGAAGGCTTGAAGAGTAGCAGGGCGGCCAATGTGCCCTCTTACTGGGAACAGGGCAAGTATGTTTAATCTTATGCTTTTTCTAAAATCTATATAGAAAGGTACACACCATGGAAGAGAGAAGACAATATTGACTAAGAAGAATATAGTAGGAGGAAATATTCTACCTGATATTAAGGCTTACTCTATAGCTACCGTAATCAGGATAGTGTGGTACTGGTGGACAGGCACATAGGTCAATGAAACAGAGCAGAGAGTCCAGAAACAGATGCACAAAAATATCTTCAGCCGATTTTTATAAAGGTGCAAAAGCAGTTCCATGGAGGCAGAATAACCTTTTCAACAAATGATGCTGTATTAATTGTACATCTGGTGGCAAAATAAACAAACAAAACCCAAAAAGCACAACAACAAAAAGCCTTTGACCTAAACCTCATACTTTATAAAAAAAAAATTAGTTAAAAATAGATCGTAGGGCTTCCCTGGTGGCGCAGTGGTTGAGAGTCTGCCTGCCGATGCAGGGTACACGGGTTCGTGCCCCGGTCTGGGAGGATCCCACATGCCGCGGAGCGGCTGGTCCCATGAGCCATGGCTGCTGAGCCTGCACGTCCGGAGCCTGTGCTCCGCAATGGGAGAGGCCACAACAGTGAGAGGCCCGCGTACCGCAAAAAAAAAAAAAAAAAAAAAAAAAAAAAAAAAAAATAGATCGTATGCTTAAATGTAAAATTAAAAGTCTAGAAGTTTTAGAAAAACTTAGGAGAAAATCTTCAGAATCTAGGGTTAGGCAAAGAGTCCCTAGATATGACACCAAAAGCACGATTTGTCAATAGGAAAAATTGATAAATTGGACCTCTTTGAAATTGAAAGCTTTTGCTCTGTGAAAGTTCATATGAAAAGGATGAAAAGACAAGCCACCAACATGGAGAAAATATTTGCAAACCATATATTCGATAAAGAGCTAGAATCTAGAATATATAACCCCAAATTCAATAGTAAAAACCCAAACAATGCAATTAGAAATTGAGCAAAAGACATGAACAGATATTTCACTGAAAATGACATAAGATGGCAAGTAAACACACAAAAAGATGTTCAACATCATTAGCCATCATGGGAAATGTAATTTAAAACCCTAATGAGGTATTACTATATATCTATCAGAATTGTGGAAATTTTTTTAAAAATTGACAATAACAAATACTAACTAGTGAGAGTGGAGAAACTGGATCACATATTGCTGGTGGGAATGTAAAATAGTAAAACCATTTCGAAAAACAGTTTGGCAATGTTATTAAAATAAACATACAATAACTATACAACCTAGCAATTGCAATTTTATGCATTTACCTCAAATATGTAAAAACCGGCGAGGGGAATGATGATAGTTACTGAGGTGGGGAAGGCTATAGAAGTACAGGTTTTTGTGGATTTGGTTAAAGTTTGAAACCAAACTTGAAAATATTTGAAATACCTACTTTATTTCCCAATGGAAATGTTAGGTCAGCATTCAGATAGATGAGTATCAGGGTAATGGTCCAGGTTGGAGATACACATCTGAGAGTCTTGGGCTTATAAATGACATTTCAAACTATGAGACTCAATGCCATTATTAAAGTATTGACCATAGTTTAGAAAAGTATTCCAGAGATTGAACCCCAGTGTACTTCAATATTATGTAGTAGGAGAGACAATACAGAAACAATAAAGTAGACAGAAGCAGAGTACCCAGTGAGGGAGGGGGGAGAGAAATCGTATGTATGATGTCTTCCATTTTTGAGATTATGCTTTATATTTCTACTTAAACTATTCATCTAGTGGATTACAGTACTACATTTTATGTGAAATCAACCTTCCATTTCTAAAATAAACACAACTTGGTCATGAAGTGTTCTATTCTTTCATACACTGCTGAGTTTTTAGGATTGTTAAATCGATGTTTATCAGTGAAACTGGCCATATAGTGAACTGACCTTTATCCTAAGTTTTAGGATCCAATGAAAAATCCTATATGATTTTTTTCAATATTTATCCACTGAATTATACTGATAGCAAGAAGACTGAAATGTCAGAATGATCTGAAATATTGGTGAAGGAACAAAAAAATAAACTATGGAAGATAACAGTGGCTCAGAAGTAGATTCATGTATGTATGTCAAGTCGGTATATAATATGTCAAGTTGGTATACATGTACATATGTATATATGTGTGTATATATGTATATGTGTATATATATATATATGTATGTCAAGTTGGTATATAAATTACTCAGTACATGAAGTGGAGAAACCAGCTTACTCAATGAAAAAAAATGAACCTGGCTATTTATACCTTGTCTAAATAAAGGTGATTAAAAATGCAAATGTGAAGTACTCTATATTGAATAATACAAAAAGAAGGCATGTAGAAGAGTATTTTTGTCACTTATTCAAGGGAGTGAGGGAAAGGTACATAAACAAAAACCCAAATATAGAATATATAACTTTAAAAAGTGATGGATTTGACAAAATTAAAGTTGCTATTTAAGGTTCATTGAAGGATACCAACAAAAAAACTAACAAATGACAGATTGAAAATACATTTTAAATATTTAAGACTTACAAAGGAATATTCTATAGGCTACATAAGAATTTCTGCTTAGCGACCAGTGAACCAATTGTAAACCCAATTTAAAAAAATTATGAAGGCTTCAGATTGTTACTTCTACAGAAGACATCCAAATAGTCAAGTAAAGAATAAAGAGATGCTCACATTCACTGGTAATCAGAGAAAGATCAAAACAATGAGCTATATCTTCCACCTACCAGATAAGAAAAAAATTTTAAAGTCAGATAAAAGAAGTATCAACAAGGATGTGGGAAAATGAGAATCTTTGAGAAGTGTTCCTGTAGCATAAACTATTATGGCTTTCTGGAGAGCAATTTGGCAGTGCTTAGCAAAATTAATTATGTGTGTCTACTGTGACACAGCAATTCTCTGCCTGTGGATAGATCCCTGAGAATCTCGCATTTGAGTCCACAAGGGGATATGCACAAGGCTGTCTGTCACAGTGTACTTGTGGCCGTATAGCATTGGAGGCAGCTAAGGTAGCTAATGGGTAAGTACAATCTGGGGGCTGGTTAACTTTGCATAATGCAGCAGTTAGAAGCAGTTAACTAGGTGTATATGCAGCAACAGTGATCTTACAACTTCATGCATAATAAAAAATTAGGAAACAGATGTGTTCTGTAATATAATATTCTATTGCAAAATAAAGTACCTACATGTAAAAGCAAGAATATATATTTTTCACAGATATTTACAAATCCAAAGACACCTACTACAGTATTTTTTGGAGGGGGCAGGAGGACTGTAGCTAAAAGTAAACTGACAATGATGATGGAGGAAATGAAAAAATAATAGTGAAATAAAATGAAAGAAGAAAAGGGCCTTAGATCTATCATGTACCATGGACCAAAGAACTTGAATAACTCAACTCTTTGAATCTGGGATCGCTCCAAAATAAATTAATAATAAATATTAACTCAATGATATATAATTCATCTATAAGAATGGCAAAGTTAAGGAAAGTGGTGGATAATATCTAGGACTCAAGGAAATGTGAAGAAATTGCTCATTTCATGCAGTGATGATTGGAATGAATATTAATGCAGCCTTTGGAAGAGAGGACTTTCATTATACTGAAATATTTAAAATATGTGTTTTAGAGAATTTTGTTTGTTTGTTTTGTACCACAACAAAAGCTAAGTAATGAATCATTCAACTCTTATAAGTATCTATCTTTAACAGGGGCATTGGATCAGTGCATTTTTTACTGCTTGTTTTCAAAGGAAAAAATATAATCAAATATTCACAAATTTGTATGTTGCTAAATAAATTGAGATACATATACACTATATAATAGTATATAACTATAAAAAATAAAGTTGAATCACAAGTAGTGACATAAATATATTACTGAACATATTATTAATTACAAAAGACACCAATCATCAAAGTATCCATACAGTATGACACCCATTATGTTAAAACAAGTGATATAAAACAAAACTATTTTTGAATATACATATGTAAATGCATAGCAGCAGTATGATGAATATTCATCAACTTGATATCAGTAGCTATGAATATAAAAGGTCAAAGGATTTAACTATAAATTTCCAGTGTGTACTCTTGTATATTGCATGCATGTATTCGTGTGTATTTTTGTGTAACTAAAAAAGATTATCTATCTTCTACAGATAATACCAGATAAGATGTCCTAAATCTTTTTCTTCATATTCTTGAAAAGAGGTTCTTCAATTAAATAAGTTTTAAAATTAATCCAAAGTAATTTTCTTTCTTAGAAATTCAAAATATACATGGGCACATCAGAATTGGGAGATACTCTGCAGCCAAACATTATTTTGAACTTTATCCAGTCAGTGTGTCCTAAACTAACATTTTTTTCTCCCCTAAGGAACACCTAGTTACTATTTTTCCTGTAGACAACAATATATTCTAAAAAATAATTTGAGAACACTGAAATAGGAATAGAAGAAGAAAATAAGGACTTGAGGGAAGCAAAAAAAGATTTTGATATTTAAATGGTTCCTATGATTCATTATAAAACTTTTGTCTGAGTTTCCTGCCAGCTGCAAGAAAGTCAGCTGTGTTACATTAGATACTTCTTATTTTTGTCAAGAGAGGGAATGAGTTCTGGGTAAACAAAGTTTATCTTAGCACTAAATTCTGAAAGAAACATCAAATTTGGTGAATTATCTAAATGCCACTGGTTGAGGGCGTCTTCACCATCACCACATTAATTCAGGCGTGAACGTAAGTTGTAGATTGCAACTTAGTAAAAGGGTTTTATCTACATTAAAAAAACCCTGAAAATCATTTTTAGCTTTCAGTGGTCAGATTATGAATGAATAAAACTTAAAATGGCTAAAGGTATGGACAAACATTATGCTTCTTATAATCTATACACTATAATACATGAGTATGATGTCGTTGATTCACTGTCCGTACACCCATTGATTCTAAAAGAGCCTGTTTTTCATCAAGCATTCTGTACCAGGCACTGTGTGAGGAATACTTGAATCCAGTGTCTGATGTTGCATTGCTCTTAGTCTATGGATCTTTCCGAATGTAAGTACTAGTCACCAGAAATAAGCACGAAACATCAGGAGGCCCCAAAGAGACAAAAAACAGCCTCACTCTCAAAATTAGTGAATTTTGAAAGCTTATTTTCTAAAACTGCTATTAACTACATCATGTAATAACTCAAAAGATCAAATTCTTTTATTTTTGGAAGGCAGAAAAGAGAGAAGAGAAATTATATTTAAGGCCAAAGTAAAGATTTCCATTGCTAAAAATATTTCTTCCTGAAATCTTAACCCCTTACATGTAGAATTGGGCAAAGTCATTTGGTTTATTGCTCATAGTATTATCAGTATTCATAAGCATTAATATTGTTACATTCTTTCTATGGGCCGGACACTGGACCAATCCCTTTATGTGCATCATCACTTCACTCTGATCAAGGAGCTATTTTTTTTTTTTTTTTTTGCCGTACGCGGGCCTCTCACTGTTGTGGCCTCTCCCGTTGCGGAGCACAGGCTCTGGACGCGCAGGCTCAGCGGCCATGGCTCACGGGCCCAGCCGCTCCGCGGCATGTGGGATCTTCCCGGACCGGGGCACGAACCCGTGTCCCCTGCATCGGCAGGCGGACTCTCAACCACTGTGCCACCAGGGGAGCCCCAAGGAGCTATTTTTACCTCTGTTTTACAGTGAAGGAAAGTGATCCACAGAGAGATGAAGTAGTTGCTGAGAAATAATGAATAAATGTTGGCAAACTAACCTCAGAGCTCACACATTTACCTCAACATTGGCACTTATATCAATCTTTTCAGATAGTAACATAAGTCCACACAACTATGATGCCACTACTAGAAACAGCATCCACAAGTCAGCATTGTACAAAACAAAGCCAACTCATTTCCATTTGCAGTCAATGAGGTCATATGTGATGAGACTGTCAGTGTTAGGGGAAATTGGAGGATTGTAAGGTGACTTTGCTATTGGACAATCTTGACATTATTTGAACATCAGTTGGCCCTTTGTTGTCCTGTAGCTCAACTTTCTTCTGGCTTTAAGGGAATGAAGCCTTACTACTGCTCTCTCCACCTGGAGTCTGCTTTACTTTATCTCCTCATTGTTCCAAGGATAGTAATATATCCTATAAGGCCATGCCCAGTTTAAGCTCTAATTTTACACCTCGGAGGTCACAGTGTCTCAAATGTGGTGTTTACTGTTTTTCTGTAACTGGTAATTTTCCCATAGGCTCCTGGGGGTTGACTCTTATCCTGTCACCTGGCATTGCCTGAGGAAGTGATAAACTATTTTCCCCTTAACCACTAAGGCAACAGGAAAATATTTGTTGGTTCTTTCTTTTGAAAGTAATTAAAGACATGCAAATTAGAATTAAAAGCAACACCACCATCAACAAAACCACCTTAGGCTATAGGAATTGCAAAGGTTTATTTATACTGTTTTTGTTTTTTTTCTGTTGAACAGTTGTTAACCACAAAAACTACATATATCTTAAGTGTTTTATTTTCAAATATCCATCTGGTTCAGTTGTTTTATATAGTTTTTTTTCCCCTTGTGGCGGCATTTACTCTATAACAATGCATGGATAATTGCATCCATGAAGACTCCTGCAGTGCTATAATAACTACACAAACTAAAAGATGGTTTTTCAATGGAATAAAGCAATCCTAAGGATCACATAAGAGCTCCATAATCAATATTGTACAATTTTTGAATGGGACACAGAAGTGAGAGAAAAACCCTTGTCAAAAACCAGACACATGAAAGGCTCTTTTGTTCTCTCTGTGGTAGAAAGACTTTATACAATTAGGTAGAGGTAAAAATATTGTTCAAATTCTCTAAGTTGTGTTATGATCACTTGATATTTTATGTGCAGAACAATGCTTGGACATAGCAGAAAGCCTAATCAATGCTGTTACAGCAAATTGTGTCTTTACACAGCCAGTATGTAGCTCTATGACTAGAAGTAAACAAAACAATGTAACCATTTAAAATGTATTATTTATTATTTTCCCAAATATGTCTTAGGTTTTCTACCATAAGCACAATATTTTTCTTCAAGAAGTAAAAATAATTTTAAAAACAAAATGAATAAAATAAAACATCTTCCTAGTCTTTTCTGCTGTCTGAACTTTTACTCCTTCCTCAAGATTTAGTTCTAGTGTTGTTATCTCTGAGAAGTATTTATTCCCTGACTCTTCACCCTCTTTTTTGACTAAATTGGGTGGTTTTTCCTCTGTACTCTCATAGATTCTTGCCAAGTTAATATGATATATAAACTTATGCTTTATCCAGGCTTTTGGTTTGGTTAAACCTACTCCTTTGTCCTGCAAATCCCATTAATTCTTGGAATGTGTTTTATTCGTGATTATTTTCTCTACCTTTCCTTGTAGGGCAACTTTGCATGTAGTAAGGGTCAAAACTGGCTATTGTCAGAATAAAGCAATTCATCAGCTGAGTAATGATACAATGTTGTTAATAACACTGTGTTGATGTTCAGGTCCATGTTCCCTAACCTTGAAATAATTTGGATTATTTTTCATTATGTGAAAAACCATGTGGCAAGTAAAATGACAGAAGCATTACCAAATGCTTTGAAAAACCTAAATTTTGGATGTTATTTGAGTATTTCTCATAATCAGCTTTTCTCTAATCCCAAAAATGCAACCCTTAATAATAGATTTCTCTGATATAAGCATCGCAGTGATCATGTCACTGCTCACTTTATAAGGCACATTTGAAAGTATTCCGTCTCTATTGCACACTAAATGACTATTCATAGCAAGGTCATATAAAACCAATATCTGTTAGTTCAAAATAGAATGCAGTTGGATGCGACTACATTTTCCCAAGAGGCCAAATATGATTTTTCCATTAAAACTTTTGTTTAAGGTGTTGCATGGGTAATATATCATAGCACCTGGAAAGAGAATCTTGGATCACCTAGCTTCTCAGTCAACTCTGTATGCATTGCAAAACAGTTGTAAGTTAATGTGTGTGGTGACGATCAATATTGTTTGACTCCCCATGAGCAGAAACAAAAAAGTAAGATGTTCTGCATCTTAGTGAAATCTTGCGATGAGGTTGACCCATGTCACAACATACTTCCTTTTTCTTTGGACTTGAATGTGGGATACAGAGTCCACAGCGTGAAAATCTAAGTTAATGAGGAACACTTCCATTAAGAAAGCTCATTTGAATGTGAGCCTATATGAAAATTAAGTTTGCAAATCATGATGTCCTAGAAGTTAATCATATATTCAAGGATAGAGCGACTTAAAATCATAAAAGTGCCAATCCTATGAACATTTAGATACAAATTAACACCAAATTTAGTAGAAAATGCCAGAAGGATTTTGGAAACTTCTTGATATAGTCAGTCTGTAAAAGGAAAAGATTCACCCACAGTTAAGGTAATTTTCAAAAAATTAGAGCAAAATGGTGAGATTTACTCCCCTTCCCAATATATTAATATATATTATAAGACTACAATAACTAAAACATGATGGTATTGGTATAAAGATAAATAGACCAATGTAACAGGATATTTTAGAAAGAGTTCTTACTATAAATGTGAAGTTGGCATGGGCTAAACGATAGCAAGATAAATCTGTAGACAATGGATTCATTTATAGTCAGCTTTGTTGGGAAATGAACTTTATGTCTAACACATGCTATATATACAGTAGGTCCTCCGCACGCACAGGTTCCACATTTGTATTCAACCCATCATGGATTTTGTAAGGGACTTGAGCTTCCACAGATTTTGGTTTCTGTTGGGGGTCCAGGAACAAATCCCCTGAGGATACCGAGGGACGACTATACTAGAATAAGTGAGCTAAATGCTTAAATGTCAGATGAAATTGTAAGGTAAACAGACACAATTACAGAAGAATATCTTTTTGAACTTGGTATAGTGAACATTTCTTAAACTGGACCTCAAAACCATAAGGAAAAAATGGAGAGATTTGACTAGATAACATGTAAGATTTTTTTAATAATAAAGGGTATTAACAAATTGGACATAGATATGAAGATATGTGTACACCTATAATCTATAAAAAATTAATATCTGGTATGTAGAAAACATTTCTTTGAATAAGCAAGAAATAGACAAGAAAGCTCAATTCATTCACTTAATAAATAAATATGCTTTACTTTGTTCCAGAATTTTTGAAAGTGCTTAAAATATTAATTCATTTAATCAGAATAAGTCCCACAGTTTTTTAACTGGTAGAGCTGGGATTTGAACGCAGACAGTCAGTTCTAGAATCAGTATTTTACTTGTCAATTGAAAAACCAAGAATAAAATGAGCGAAGGATATAAAAAAAACTTAGGGGCTTCCCTGGTGGCTCAGTGGTTGAGAGTCCGCCTGCCGATGCTAGGGGACACGGGTTTGTGCCCCGGTCTGGTAAGATCCCACGTGCCGCGGAGCAGCTGGGCCCGTGAGCCATGGCCGCTGAGCCTGCGTGTCCGGAGCCTGTGCTCCGCGGCGGGAGGGGCCGCAGCAGTGAGAGGCCCGCATACCGCAAAAAACAAACAAACAAACTATAATACAGTGTGTCCAGTTACATTAGGCCTACTTGTACTAGACCAGTGGGAAAGTAAGGATACAGGGGACTGCATATAAACAAATTTTATCTAAGAATTTCCCAATAAATCTACTTTATACTTGTATGACATGTACATCATCTCTGCTATGAGGCTAATAACCAACTAATAAATGTAGGGAGAGATGCACAAGTTTACTAGTAATCAGAAAAAAGCAATTGAAGCAACAATGGGAATGCTGGAAAATAGTAAGCCCTGGCCAAGATATGAGAATAGATTACCACTCAGGATTTCATGGCTAATATAAATTGTTACTCTTAGTCTTGCAATAGGTTTTGAACTTTATTTGGTATATAGCCCACAATATGATGTTCCTCTTCTTGGTATATAAGCCAAAGGAACCCTCACACTGATCAAAAGAAACCATGAATGAGAATGATTTTCACAGCATTTTCATGGGAGAAAACAAATTGGAAGCTAAATTGGTGCCCATTTCTAGGGGAATGGCTAAATACTATATGGTATAAGCATAATATTGAATAGGTAAAATGAATAAATGAAGTCCACATGTAAAACATTGGTAGGTTTCAAAAACGTCAAACATGTGAATGAAAAAAGAACAAAATCAAATTTGCAGTACAATGTCGTTTAATTAAGTAAAAAAGACATATATTAGAACAGGCACCTTAAAATAGAGGATGTTCAATCTTCAAATTAAAAGATACACAATTTCATTAATAATCAGGGAAAAGTAAATTAAAATCACACATGTACAATAATATGTTCACAGAATGACTAAAATGAGAAAAGACAGAAAATTTCAATTATTATTAACAACATGGAACAACTGCAATCCTCCGAAACCGTTCTGAGAGTATGACACTTTAGAGAAATGTTTGCATATCTAATACGCTGAACACATGTGTACGCCATGATTCAGTAATTCCTGTTCTAGGTATACACCAAATATAAACACATACATGTGTTCAAGAAAAGGCATTTGTGAGAATGTTCCTAGCAGCACTAATCATAAAAGCCAAAACCTAGAAGCTACCCATATGTTCATTGATAGTAGAATGACACGCTAGACACTGACAGTGCCCTGGCCAGACACCTTGGACCTTTCCATTGTAGTGCACACCAGACTGACTTCCAGCTGCTCACATCTGTAACTCATTGCCTGACGCCCTTCTTGACTGGTTGGATTTCACTCTACCACAGGCACCTCAGGAAGTAAGGCCAGAGAATTAGTGCTCTCTGGGAGCAGCCTGAAAACAGTGACCATTGGGAGAGTATGTATAAATAACTCAGCTTGCGGTTCTGCTGGGCTCAGTCTGAGAGCTGAGTTCTAAGTTAGCTTTCAGACTTCCCCAGGGAGATTAAGATCTAGTTACCAGTTTTGATAACTTGCTTGGTAACAACTCTCTCTCCACTCCACTTCCTCGCTTTCCTAGTAGAGTTTCCTGCTCTCACCCCAGTCCTTATAATGATTACCATTGCTCCTAAGTAAGCTACTCTGCGAGAGCAGCTGTAAATATAGGAGGTTATTTATTGGTTGTTTTTAAGTGACTTAGATGCACTGAAGGAAGAAACTCATATGACTAAATCAGTCAACTATCAACTCAGGGCACGAAGTGAAAGCCAGAAGGCCTTGATGCAATGTGTAACAGACCCTTATCTTCTGCAGCCAGAGAGCAGGTTGTGCTGAAAATGAGGTGCAGGACCCACTTTTGAGAATAATAGAGTCTGAAATAGGCTGAAATTTCGATGCTAACTTCTGGTCCCTGAGAGAGAAAGAGTGTGGCCCTGGGACCGGCTTGGGAAAATCTAGCTTGATGTGCTTAAGAACTAGAACCTCCAGATTTCTCTGAACTCTCTGAACAGCAGAATTGACCTGCTTCTCTTAGCTACAGAAGAACCAGCTCTTCTTGCCTGTAGACTCTGCCGAGTCTGCATCTGAGGTGATGCACGATGCATCCTGCCTTCCTCAGAATCCGCCTCCTTCTTTTCTCATTAACTTTTGGGCCAATAAGTGGAATCAAATGTCAACATGACCCAAAAGGTTGTCTGCAGCTCCACCAGGGTCATATACTCTGACCCAAGACATCATTATCTCTCATCAGGGTTACTGCAAAAGGTTTAGACTGACTTGTTGCTATTAGCCTTCCCTTTCTACCATCTCTGCTTAACATACCAGCCAAAGCTGTCAGCTCATGGCTCTGCTCTTCTCAAAATACTTCAGTGGTGTTCTATCTTACTCAGAATAAAACTTAAAATGTTTACAATGGGCTCTAGAAAGTGCCCTTCCTTTGATGACCCCATCCTCCACCCATACTTCTCTGATCTCAGTCTTATTTCTCTCCCCCTCCCTCAGTCAACTCCATCCACAGTGGCTTTCCTGCTGTTCCTCAAATAAACCAGCACAATCCCATCCCAGGCCTCTTAGACGAGCTGTGCCCTCTGCTCAAAATGCTGTTCCTCAGGATATTCACCTGGTCGCCCTCTCTTATCTCATGCACGTGTTCTTTGAATTGTCACTTTTTAAATGTGGTCTTTTCTTACCACCTCATTAAAATTATAAACCCTCTCTCTCCTCTAAGATATTCTGTACAACCTCCGTGCTTTCTTTTTTTCTCCATAGCCCTTATCATATTCTAATATACAGTTTCCTTTACATAGTTAATCTGAGTATTACCTTTTTCTTTCTATTAGAAGATAAACTTTATGAGCACAGCTATATTTTTCTATTTTATTCCCTTATGCATTCCCAGAACTTAGAGCAGTACCTGACTCATAGTAGGTGCTCAATCCATAAGTGTTGAAAGGATTATTATATAAAGAATAAAATATGGGAATAAAAAAAGTGGAAAATTAGTAAAGGTAATGATAATAATAATAACTGCTATGTATTACTGAAGTCCTACTTGGTGCCATATAATACAATACTTAGAACAATCTTACAGGTAAAGCATACATCCATTTCACAGATGAGGAAACTAAGTCTCTGGTACATTCAGGGAGAAGTTTAAGGTTACACAAAGGATGAGGATTTATTGTGTCTGACTCACACCTTAGTGGTCTTTCTATATCTCAACATTGCCTCATCAACTAGTCTCCAATAGTAACTTACTCTTTTTTAGTCATCTGATATTTCAGTTGGGAAACATAGATGCATATTGATAAGCAATAAACCAATAAACCCGATTGCAATAACAGACACTGGTTCAGAGCAGAGATTCTGGTATTGGACTGCATGGGCACACATCCTGGCTCATACAAGTACTGGTTAAATTTCCTTGGACGTTTTTGTTCATCTCTCTGTGGCTCAGTTTTCACATTTGTAAAAAGGGGATAACAATTATTCTCTCTCGACAGTTTTTATATTAAGGAAACTAGCATAAATAAATAATATTTAGAATAATGATATTATAAGCACAAGTGTTATGCTCATTTACATAACACAGCATTTTAAAGATTTACAGTGTTTTCACAAAGTTTCCATTATTTAAATTTATATCAATTTCATGAGGTAGATAAGGAGAATATTTTATCCCTGTGTTATTCTTTGACTTGCTAGTTATTTATCATTTAATGTTTGATATGTCCTAGTCTAGGCTTAAGTCTTACACAGATAAAAAATAAAACACAATCCCTGTCCTCAAGAACACCCAGATAAGAAAGAAAATATAGTAGAATAAATGTTTTGATAGAGGTAGCCTGAGGATGCTGAGAAAACTGAAAGCTACAGAGGTTAATAAACCTGTCCAAGAGTGCCCAAACAATAAGTCTTCTCACTCTCCATCCAGAGTTTCCCCCTAAACACTGGTAGGAATGGTGGATAAAGCAGTCTTATGAGGTGGGAGATACAGGGTCTGAGCTTTTTCTTGCTGTCCGGAAAATCCCAGCTTCTTGCATTGCAGCAAAGGACTGATCTTATTCCTCCTTTCACCTGGCCTCCAGGTTGGTGAGCAAGACCCCATTACCCCGAAATTATAAGTAATAATTCTTATTAAAGCACCAAGGTGGTACAAATAGATGCTGTGGTCATGAACTCTTATCTGACTGGTTCACAGAAGAGTAGAATAAAGTCAGTGTTTCACTTAACTGGGAACCAGGAAACCTGGATATGACCTTGGGCAAATGATTCTATTTCTCTGCACCTTGGTAAATATTAGCTATCATTATCACCTTTATGGTTTCTAGAATGACTTGGATAGGAGTCACATTCTGTAAAAGAAAACCAAAACAAGGCACTGCATGACCTCAGAGTGTAAGTTCATTTTCTATGTTGATTCTTTGCCATCTTTTCCAGCGTGTCAAATTTTGTTTGCTTTTTAAGCTAAAGGAAGTGACTAGCACACTGCTTTGTCCGGAGCTCACACTGAAAAATATTTGCTCAAAGAATGAACTGTCATCCACACAAAAAAGCATATTGGTAACTCGGTGTTCAGAAAGACACATCTATACATCTCGCGCTCTTTCTAATCAGACACAGTCTCATCTTTTAGACTCAATTCGTAACACCTGCAGGTCCTTTAGCGCTTCTGTTTCTTTGCAAGGCAGCTTTCCCCGCAGAAAGCCTGTGTTCTGCCACAGCTGCACCAATTAGTCTCCCTGCCCGAGAAGAGTGACAATAGTGATATTTCTCCGGATGAATGATAGACCTACTGGAGAGTCCACAAATCAAAATGTCAATTTTCTTTTCTCCTTCAGTTTCTTTTGTGTTGTGTGTTTGTATGTAATTTCTTCTACAAAAATGCCTTTGGATAGAGATAAAATATCTTCTTTTTTTTTCAAGTTTAACTAAATAATGAAGCATGTCTGTGACAGATTTTGACACATTTTGGAATTACATTCATTGCCTACAAAGTGTGGCAATCACATGAATTCTTTGAAAAGAATGATTTAAAAGTGCCAGTGGTACCTAGAAAAGAAGCAGTCTAGGGAGAGGGTGCTAATGCACGCTCCTGATAATTATGTAAAACAAAATGTGGATTTGCAACTAAAGCACAAAAGCCTAGTAGATGCCCAATTCAAATTTTTTCTAATTATAATATCATCATTTCTTTAGTTTTCTCATAACCTAAAGATTTTATGGTATTTTAAATTTCTGTACAACTTTAAAAGGAATACATGCTACACTCTTGCAGTGTGCTGAAAACAATATTAAGGCCAGGGTAACTACATTCATGACTCTATTTTCTATTAAAAATATCTCCAGTGACTTACTAAGTTTTCAGAAACCAGTTTTTGTTCATTTGCTTGTTCTTAATTCAGACATTCAAAGAGAGTTTTAGATTAACGTGCAGGATTTAAGGTGAAATAATGTTGAAAAATACTTTTCCCCACAGAAATCTAAGAAAGTACATGACAAATCATGAAAGCATGATGGAGAAAAACCAAAACATGAATTCACAGTTATAAATCATGAGATCCTGAAAAGTTCCAGATAAAATGACTGAACCATGCTTGAGGGTAGAGTGACTTGATTTTAGCATGTGGTAAAACTTCGAAGGGCTTTTAGGATTCATCCTACTTTATTTTCTTTCCATGTAATGGCTTAAGAGTCAGAATTCCTAGGTTTAATTCTGATGCAAGCCACTTAAGTTGTTCATGAATTCTCTTCTTATTTTTTTTATTTCTCCTTAATTTTTTTTTAGTGGAGTTTAGTTGATGTACAATGTTGTGTTAGTTTCAGGTGTATAGCAAAGTGAATCAGTTATACATATACTTATATCCACTCTTTTTTAGATTCTTTTCACATCGTAGGAATTCCATAAAGTATTTTGCATGGAAAGAATAAAAGAATGCACATGCGTACTCTTCTAAGGTTTATTAATTCTTACCAGTGCAAAATACTATATGGAATTCCAATGATGTGTATTGTACTATGCTAGATGTGGCTAGGGGAAAAAACAAAACCAAAACCAAAAAAACAGGAAGAGAAAGCTGCAACAACAAGCCTACCATGTAAAGGGAGAGATGATACATATGTTTAATTAATTACATAAATAAGAGAGAAGGGAAAATATTGTAAGAGAAAATAATGTGCTCTAGGAATCCAGAAGAGGGAAATATATCACTATCAGATGGAGGAAATGGGCAAATTCTTATAGAGGAGGAGATATTTGAACTGGATCTTAAGTGACAGGAGATGTTTAGTTATGTGAAAATAAAAAGTGGCAAATGCAAAAGCAAGTTTGCAGCCTTATAAAAATAATATTTTGTAGGCCAATTTAATTGGAGTAAGAATATAGGAAGACTAGTTTGCAAACATAAATGAGGATGCAACTGTGGAAGCTTGAAAATCACACCTGATCTACCTAGAATAGGTTGTAAAAATGCTGTGTTAAATGTCATACAAATTTATATTACTGTTATCAGGCATTTTACATGTAGAAGGTATATGGAATGTGGTGGTACTATCAGGCTAAATGGTTATTAGTGAAAATGATGTCATAATGTGAATGTATGTTAGAAAAGATCAATATAATAATGTAGATGAAACATGAAAGCCTGCAGAATCCCTGAGTCCTGGACAGGAAGCCTTTGATTATGTTTTAATTTTTCTTTTGTAGAGGGGAAAATGAATATGAAGGAAATAAAATCTAAATATTTCAGATAATTTTTTTCTCCTATAAAAAAACAGCAATTATTTTAATGTGGTATTTGTGATAAACAGTATTTTTTTATTCATTTGCACAGCATGAGTAAGCTTACAAGAAGTATGATAAGATAAGCAAGAAAGAATGACTTTGTACAATAAACAATCACTTTTATTTTGCATAACATGAATGAAAGAAAAATTAATAAAATACTTTAGGAAATATATATCAGAGGACCTCAGCAACGTATTATCGGTTTCATGTTTTAAATCGGTTTCATGTTTTGAGAAATGCATTCCTCTGAGGAAGAAAAAATGATAGATATTAACAGGTTTACATAATCCTGTTGCAAATAGTTGGAGACTGACTGCATGAAAATGGAACATTTCCTAAAAATTCACTATACATTTCAGCAGTTTTAGCTGGGTCAATTACAGTTGCCAATGAAAGCATATCTGTGCATGTGGCATTGTCTTGAAGGAAGATATCTCATTCAGGCTTTCTGTACAAAACCATTTAATCAGCCTCTGTGCTATGTAGGAACCAGAGTATCTCGACTGCAGCTGACTTTATGGATCCAACTCTAGATTAATTTGCCCTCCATAAACTGAAGGATTATTTTGCTTGTTATATATATATATATATATATATGTACATATATATACACACATATAATATATATACATATATAATATATATTATTTTGCTTGTTATATATGTGTATGTATAAATATATGTACGTGTATAAATATACACACACATATATATAAATATGTAAAGCAAATGAAAAGAATGTACTCACACTATGAATATTATTATGTAGCATTTACTGAGCAAAAATAAACATTTTGATATTTAGATGTAAGTACATACAATATAATACAGTGATAAAAACATAGATTAAATGACCAGATTGCCTTAGTTTGGAGCCTATTGTTTCCACCTGAGAATTATGGGATCTTAGATATTTGTTTTAATCTTTCTATACTTCAATTTTATCATTTGAAACTCTAGAATTAGCATTATTAAAAGAATTCAATGAAATACTACAAGTAACTTGTGTAGGACACAGTGACTAGCAGGAATTGAGTGCTTAATATTTGGTAGCAGTTGTTGCTATTGTATAAGATACTCATTTCCTTTGCTGTTATCATTATAATTACATTACACGTATCCTCTCTTCCCTGAAGTGATGGTGAAATCTTGAGTCAAGCATAATTAAGGAATTCTGTCTCTTGATTCCTTCTGAATCCTCTTCCTTCTTTGCCCCATTCTGCACTGTTACTGAAGCTCTGGGGCCTCCGACTTTGAGCCATGTATTTTTCCCAGGGAGCTCTCATTATATACATATATCTAAGTCCTTCAGTTCACTTTAGTATGAAAACAGCTTGTGTGTAATAAGATTTATAAGTGAATAAAATTTAAGTAGCTAAAACCATGAGTACCTCAGTAATTTTTCATATTTTATGTTTGAGACCCCAAAGGGCAATAGGTGATTCTCTGTACCTAGGGGAAATTGGAGAATGCAAAGTATAAGAATTCTTATTTTACCAGCCACATTATTAGAAAGAACAAGCAAACCTTATCTTCAGTACATTAAAGGAAAGGTCATTGAGCAGCTTTTCATTTCCTTTGTTGCGTTTTCCTTTTGGTACAGTGTCAGTTCCAGGCAAGAGCCTATCACTTGTTCTTTCATTTTCTTTTCTCTTTCAAGATACTTAGGAATCTAAAAATATCATTTTTTTTTCACTTGGTTATTTCTCAAAAAAAGCCACCTTTCTATCCTTTTACCCTTCTACTTTTCTTTATATCCTGCGGACACATTTTTGCTATGTGATTTTTCAGTTGTAGTTGTTCGTTTGGAAAAGGGTTAATATCAATTCTTGACCCTGTGAAATAGGGGTGAGATAAAAAGCTGTGTGCCTTGATATGAGACACCGTAAAGTCAACTGAGGGAAGACAAGGAAATCCAGTTGTGGGTACTTGCGAACTTATCAGCTTGCAAACAACTCAACACATTATAAATTATTTACATGTCCAGATTTCCACAGTAATTTATTTATGTGAAAAAGTGCTATAAGCTGAGTAGAATCTCTTTCAATCTTCAGTAAAGTTTCAGAACATGCACATGAAACAGTATAAAAATCATATTGCTTTTTTTAAAAATAAAAAAATGCTTCTGAAATAATATTTTTTAAAACATATATCTTTATGAGGAAGATGGCATTGTCAGTATCTACTAATTTCTCAGTGTTAATTAACTACATTATGAAACTGCAAAAGTTGAGATGAAAAGGGCACAAAATGAAAATTATTAGCAACATTTTTCTCATGCATTTCTGAGTTTAGGGTAAAACGATATTGCCATAGCCTTAGAATTACAACTTAAGGCCATTTTTTTTTTACTATACTTATTCATTTTTTAACTTGAAGTATAATTGATTTAAAATACTGTTTGTTTCAGATGTACAGCAAAGTGATTCAGTAATTTTTTCAGATTATATTTCATTGTAGGTTATTACAAACTTTTGAGTATAATTTCCTGTGCTTTACAGTAAATCCTTGTTGCTTATTTATTTTATGTATAGTAGTTTGCACCTGTTAATCCCACACTCCTAATTTGTCCTTCCTTCCCTCCTTCTCCCTTTTGGTAACCATAAATTTGTTTTCTATGTCTGTGAGTCTGTTTCTATTCTGTAAATAAGTTCATTTGTACCATTTTTAGATTCCACATATAAGTGATACCATATAGTATTTGTCTTCCTTTGTCAGACTTACATCCTTAAATATTATATTCTCTAGGTCCATCCATATTTATTTTCTGGATATATACCCAAGAGTGGGATTGCTGGATCATATGGTAGTTCTACATTTAATTTTTTAAGGAACCTCCATATTGTTCTCCATCGTGGTTTCACCAATTTACATTCCCACCAACAGTGTAGGAGGGCTCCTTTTTCTCCACATCCTCTCCAGCATTTATTACTTGTAGACTTTTTGATGATGGCCATTCTGATCCCTGTGAGGTGGTACCTCACTCTAGTTTTGATTTGTATTTCTTTAATAATTGGCGATGTTGAACATCTTTTCATGTGCCTGCTGGCCATGTGTATGTCTTCTTTGGAAAAATGTCTACTTAGGCCTTCTGCCCGTTTTTTGATCCCTTTTTTTTTTTTTTTTAATATTGAGTTGCATGAGCTGTTTGTATAGTTTGGGTATTAACCCCTTGTTGGTTGCATCATTTGCAAACATTTTCTTCCATTCCTTAAGGTTGTCTTTTCATTTTGTTGATGGTTTCCTTTGCTGTGCTAGAGCTTTTAAGTTTGATTAGGTTCCATTTGTTTAGTTTTGCTTTTATTTCTTTTGCCTTGGGAGACTGATCTAAGAAAATATTTCTATGATTTATGTCAGAGAATGTTTTGCCTATGTTCTCTTTTAGGAGTTTTATGGTATAATGTCTTATATTTAGGTCTTTGAACCAACTTTGAGTTTATTTTTGTACATGGTGTGAGGGAGTGTTCTAATTTCATTGTTTTACATGTAGTTGTCCAGTTTTCCCAGCACCACTTGTTGAAAAGACTATCTATTCTCCATTGTATATTCTTGCCTCTTTGTCTAGATTAACTGACCAATTTATTCTTTTTAAAAATCTTATTTATTTATTTGAGGTAGAAACACTTACCATGAGATCTACCTTCTTAATAAATTTTTAAGTGCACAATGTATTATTGTTAACTATAGGCACAACGTTGTACAACTTAATAATCTTGCTTAACTGAACATTTATACCTATCAAATGATGACTCCTCATTTCCTCCTCCCAGCCCCTGGCAATTGTCATTTTACTCTTTCTATGAGTTTGATTTTTTAGATCCTTCATAAGTAGAATCATGCAGTACTTGTCCTTCTGTGACTGGCATATTTCACTTAATATAATGTCCTTCATTTTCATTCATATTGTTGCATGCCATAGGAATCCCTTCTTTTTTTATGGCTGGATAAAGTTCCCTTGCATGTGTATGTCACATTTAAAAAATCTATTCATTCACTGATGGACATTTAGGTTGCTTTTACAGGTTGACTATTGTGAATGATGATGCAGTAAACATGGGAGAGAAGATATCTCTTCCAGATCCTGATTTCAATTCTTCTGGGTATATATCCAAAACTGGTGTTGCTGAATTATATGGTAATTCTATTTTTAATTATTAAAACAGTACATACAGTACTGGCATAAAAACAGATCGAAGTATATGAAATATAAGGAAAGGTGCACAAAATCACTAAACATCAGGGCAATGCAAATCAAAACCACAATACAGTATGACCTCAGATCTGTTAGGATGCCTACTGTTAAAAATAATAGTAATAATACAAGTGTTGGTGAGGATGTAGAGAAAAGGGAACCCTCATAAACTGTTTGTGGGAGTGTAAAATGGTATAGCTGCTATGGGAAACAGCATGGTGGTTCCTCAAAAAATTAACAATAGATATGCCTATTTATTCTTGATTGCACCAAATATTAATTTTTAAGTTCTCAATGTTACTCTGATATATTATTGTTATTTATGCCTATAAACTTAATTCTGATATTAACATTTTTATAAACATAAATGCAGATACAAATATACAACCATTTCTAAAATGCAGTAAACAAAGCAAAAATTATTATAGATATGCAAATAATTTGTAATCAGTATTTTGGAAGAGTGTTTAAGTGGAAATTATCACTGCACTTCACTTTCCTTAGGGAAGATTTTTTATGGAATAGAAAGAATTAAGAAGGTGTCTGGCAGAAGGACTAAATTAACATTTTAGAAAATATAACAAGATTGTTGCAAATACCAGAACATAGTATAAAAACTGTGATGAAAGCAGAAGAAATGGATTTCAAAAAACATTAAATGGTGACAGGCAGTGTAAAAGTAGTGAAAAAAAAAAGTATTCAGTCTCTGGTCTATTATTTTAGTTCTATAGGGGAAAAAAATGAATACGTGGGGAAAGGAAGATCAGCTTCCTACTTGGTTTGTCAACACCAGCTGGCAGGCGAATCGAGGCAGTACTTCCTTCCAAGTGGAGGGTGGAAGATTAGCTCTTTGTTTGTTCCAGCTAACACCACTGGCTAGTGGCGGGGTGGGGGTGGGGGGGTCGGGGGGGTGGTCAGAGTGCTGCCAAGTGTTTTGATAGAAAAGGGGTGGGATGGAAGATCAGCCCCTAGCTCAGCCTCACTGAAACCATACAGGAGAGGGGTTGTGTTGGTATTTGGCTGTAATAGGGTGAGTATTTCCAAAATTGTTTTTCTGTTCTGTTAAGTCCTTTTAGGGAATAGCCTTCCCTCAGGGGTTTTGTTTGTTTGTTTCCTTGTTTGTCTTTGCCTATAGTAGGTTCTGGACTAGAATCTTTTGCAACACTCTTCCTAGGATACATGGGCGGCAATAAGGAAACCCAGGGGGCCCACCATTGTGTTATTCCTCAAGTCCCAAGGTCCCTAGGCAGTCCACATTCTTGTTTCTACCTTTCAGAATCTTATACTAGTTTGTTGTGTTATATCCAGGAGATTTTTAGTTGTAGGTGGGATAATCTTGGAGAAATGGGGTGACTCCATTTGGGCTGAAAGTAGAAGTGCACATTGTTCTGTTTTATTCTATTCATCACTCTTGCAGGTGTCTTCCATTCTCTCACACTTTCCTTTAGAAATGCAGATTTCTTAACTATTTTTTCCTTCTGTAGAGTGATATTTTTTGAATATGCCTGAGAATTATACATAATGGACAAAGCACTACCTACAGCTAAGGATCCTTGTACTCTCTTTTCTCTATGGGAAGCTATTTTAAAGATTATACTGTAATGATTCAGAGAGAATAAGGAACTTGACCAAAGTCATACGCTTTGATAGTGAATGAGCCTTGATTTTTAACCGGGTCTGTGAGATTCCAAACCAGTTTTTTTTCTTTTACGGCATGATCTACCTTGAATGGAATTATTGCTTTGCTTTTCATTGCCAATATGTCGATATATCAAGAGTTCTTTATGTAAAGATCAATTTCAGTAATCTTTTTATGCTTAGAGCTTAGCATATACTAAGAATTTAATAGAGCTTGTTTCTTAAATAGGTGCTAATTGGAGCGTCCTTTAAATTTTTTTTAAAAGAAAGCAGAGCTCTTAAAGAGATTAAAGGCTACTCTGGAAAATAAAAATAAAAAGGAAATAATTCTTTGTAAAAGGATCCTTTTCCGTATGCAAAGGAAGAAAAACTTAGAGGCACTTACACAGAAAAGAAAAAAATTTGAAATAAATGTAAAATACGGGTAACTTAACCAGCAACTAGAACATAAAAGGAATTGTTAAATCATCTTCTTTCAGCTTTATCTCCAGAGTCATCAGTTAAATATGCCAGATGAACAGTCTGTGATGGAGAACACTTGCTGGATCAAAACCAAGAATGAAAGGTAAGCTTATGATTTACAACAAATGTTTATCATGTGTTTTTCAACTTAAAGGAAAAGAAAAAATCCTAAATATGTCCAGATTGCCAGAAGTTTTGTTTTTTACATAAACAAATATATCGAGACAGAGAAATATTTGATATCCATGAAAGCTTTTTTAAAACTTTTATTCAATGAGAATATAACTATACTTGAAGTTGTCAAAACTTCTGTTAGCAGCAAAGAAATAAACAGTGTAGGCTTAATTTTCTTTGACTTTCCCTCAAAGCGTATATGGAAACAAATACCAAAATATTCTTCAAATATTTCATCTAAAAATTCTTTCACAAAGAGATGGAGGAACATTAGCTCTTAAAAGAATAGTGAATATTTGATATATGTAGATAGTTATTTTCTTCTAGAAAATTCAGTCATAAGTAGCAGAGAAAGAATACTACATAGGGCTTCCCTGGTGGCACAGTGGTTGAGAGTCTGCCTACCGAGGCAGGGGATACGGGTTCGTGCCCCGGTCCGGGAAGATCCCACATGCCGCGCAGCGGCTGGGCCCGTGAGCCATGGCCTCTGAGCCTGCGCGTCCGGAGCCTGTGCTCCGCAAGGGGAGAGGCCACGACAGTAAGAGGCCCGCGTACCGCAAAAAAAAAAGAATACTACATAAATAACCAAAACTTAATAGCTAATGTTTCCTGATCTTTAGAATATTTAATTTGGAGAAGATAAAATTGTCCTGAAATGATTCTATAAAATTTGCATATATTTATAAAATCAGTATTTTCATATTTATTTTCATGTTTGTAGTGTGTCTATGCCATTTATTTACAAATGTATGTATTTGAATATTAAAAGTAACTACAACCACAGCAGGGTAGCTTGGCAAGATATAATATCTGTTTAGGCTAGTGTGGAAATTGGTAATATCCCTTTTTCCATATAATTAGTTAAAACTGTTGATTGATAGACACTCACGCAAGAGGGAAGATGACTGAAACCACAGTTACAATAATAGTTCTCTCATAAAGATGTATATTGAGGGAAGACAGGTTGCTGAAAAGGAACTTGTGATCACAGCCTGGTTAAAGTAAGAGATACATTTTTTCACCCTAAAGGGAGAAAAAAAATGAACAGAGCTGGAAGCCAGATTTGTTCAACAGGGTTTGAAGGTAAAAATGAAATAAGGTGTTCTCTGCGGCATGGTAACAGGTGCTTGAACTTAATGAGCCTCAGCTTCTCTGATAAAGACAATCTCTTTGTCACATAAAAGAAGAGTTACATTTGACACAGTTTACCTAGTTTTCACTGTAGTTTTTTGTCTTTTTTTCTGTCCTTTTAAGGGAAGAGGTGAAGGAATGGAGTGGTAGAGGTGATCTGGAAACAGCACTCATAGTATGTGCTCACAATGTATTAATTTATTTTGCCAGAAGAAAGAAAACCCTAGTTGTTTCACATTTGAGTACTCCCACTTTAAAAAGAGTTATTTGATACTACAGCATGACAATTTTTAGAGTTGGAAGTGAACATAGAAACTTATTGTCTTGCTATAATTTTAATTTCTCAAATTTGACTTCTATTAAATAAATGAGCTACAGAATCAAAATTTTCTGGCAGTGTAGTTACATTTGTCATTATTCACAATAGGCCATAATAATAATAAGAATCAAATACTCTGCTTAAATTTTTAAATTTTATTATTATAAAACAGTATTCCCTTAAACAACAAAAATTTCAATCATCAAGTTTATAATTAGACAAAAAAATTGTCAAAAACTAAAATATACCTTGCTAAAAAGGATTATAGAGACTTTAGATTTGTGTTAATTTCTTTAAAAAAATTTTTTTTAAAATTTATTTATTTGGCTGTGTTGGGTCTTCGTTTCTGTGCAAGGGCTTTCTCTAGTTGCTGCGAGGGGCGGCCACTCTTCATTGCGGTGTGCGGGCCTCTCGTTGTGGAGCACAGGCTCCAGACGCGCAGGCTCAGTAGCTGTGGCTCACGGGCCCAATTGCTCCGTGGCATGTGGGATCTTCCCAGACCAGGGCTTGAACCCGTGTCCCCTGCATTGGCAGGCAGATTCTCAACCACTGCGCCACCAGGGAAGCCCTAATTTAATATTTATTTTATAATGGAGTATAGTTGATTTACAATGTTGTGCTAGTTTCCTGTGTACAGCAAAGTGATTCAATTATACATATATCCATTCTTTTTCAGATTCTTTTTCCATATAGATTATTACAGAATATTGAGTAGAGCTCCCTGTACTATACAGTAGGTCTTTGTTGATTATCTATTTTATATATAGTAGTGTGTATATTTGTGTTAATTTCTACTTCTTGAAAGTATAGCATCAATGTAATATATTTAAATATGAAATATGTTTTCAGATTTTGGAACCATTTTGAATTTAAGTTTCCACTGGTCATTCAGAGGGAAAGTATGCATGAAAAAATTATGTTCATCATTCTGTCTGCCAAGGTGGTAGTTGTGAAACTGCACTCCTTTTTAAATATAGCTGTGCCTATGACACCTTGCAGTGAAGGTAGCTAGACTTATAGAAGCTAATTCAGTTAGATGAAATGTGGCAAAGCAAAGACTGTGTGATTTGATGAAGGTTACTTATGATGTTGATGAAGAACACCTCACAAAATAATTTTTATTAAAACTATGTAGGACTGGGCAATATTTAAATTGTTAATTTGTGCTTGTTAATTAATTATGCTCAAAAATTCTATTCATGACATATTATTATTCCTTCCAACATGTATGCTTACTGATAAAATGGAAGAGAGCAAATAGATAAAAATATGGAGGTATTAATGGAGTGAAAATTTACTGAATTAAAGTCTAAAGAGGTGCAATGAATAATCTATTATGAAATTGTTGCTCAGCACCAGAAGAATGTGCTAGAATCTAGCTTGTTTGGTTGATGAAGAGTTGATATTTTAACCTACACCGAGAGAGATTTTTTTTTCTTAAATTTCCAATATAGTTAGAATGTTTAGCACTAATATGAATTTTGAAGTTACAGTAAGTAACAGAAGGGTCTTGCTTCCTAAAAAGTCATGTCCACTAACAGTACCATAGAATGTTCTGGGAGCAGCTTCAAATCTGAGTAATTTGCCATTTATAGCTATAGAATATAAAGTCTACTTGAAGCATTTCAGTCATCCTTAAGATGTAAACTAGCAATTGTTCACCTTAAAGAAATGAAATGTAAGAATGTTTCACTCTTAACGTTGTCTATACAAAAGATGTATTTCAATTGATTGGTAGGCTAAAATAAATGTTGGAAAAATATTGAAAGGTAAACAGTTATATGGTCTCTAAAGTTCTCTGAAGCACTAAAATTCCAAAGTTCTATGATAATTCACCTGGACTATATAATACAGGTTTCTGACATTGTAGTTATACTTGTCATTATTCATGTCCTGTCATAATTTTAAAGCTCAGATAATCCAATATGTAACAGTGTTGGCAAAAAGATGTAGAATATATCTTTTCATTCTTTTACTCCCTGAGATCATTCTAGAATATACAATTGTTTGGCAACGCAAGTGATAAAAACCAGACATGTTGAGAGATCTATAGATATAGATCGATCTTATCTTGTTTTCCTCCCTAAACTTGGCAGCTACTTTTGACATCTCTCAAGTTAATCCATCAAGTTTAGAGAACAAATCATGACATATTCAAGCACTAAATTTTAATTGACTAGGAAGAGCACTGGTTCCCATGTCTTTTTGGACTAAACCACAACATGTAGAGAGAGGTTTCTGTGGTGGTGTTTTGTTTTATTTCATACAGCAGTCCAGAAGAACTGTTTATCTGTTCCAAATTAGAAATCAGATAACTCACTTTTTTTCTTTCTTTTTAATCATAGGGAGATTGAGAATTTCCAAAGATAAGTAAAAGAACAAGGAATTAAACTTGAGCCAACAAAATGAATGAATCTAGTAATAGAATTAAGTGAGCCAATAATATATACATATATAGCTAGACAGTGACAAAGGTATTTACCATGTGGGAATAGCTCATGGTCGTAGGGGCCCCTAAGGAAGTTATTCTCCACAAACTGAAAAAGTGAGGAAACAAGGAGAGAGACAATATAGGAACTACCAACAACATTAAGTTGCTCTCCTTGATATAAAAGTGAGGGCTTGCTAATATGTGTGAAAGACTAGAAGAGATTAGCCCTAGTGGCAGTAAGATATGGTGATTTGACCAAGTCAGACTTGAGGGGGAATTATTGGCTCTTTCCAACAATCAGTGCATGTAGAAAATATGGGCTGCTAGATATGCACACCAAGATCTCAAAGGTCTACCTAGAAAAGGGAATAAAATCCAACCTAAAGCTGTATGTGATTTAACCGTATATCTACAATGTAGGCACAATCTTGGCATATATGATAATTTTTACCTTTTACTTTTTAAAATTAAATTTATTAATGTAAATTCGTGGCAAGAATGTGCTTCAGAAATTCCCAAGTGTGCTTGGAAAATGCACATTCTTCAATTATACTTTATGTGGATGAATGAAAATTTGCATAAAGGTATGCCACAAAGACTACTTTGAGAATCAGAGGCTGATTTAAAAAAAACAGGCATTCTCACTCATCTCATGTACCTTAGTCCCTTATGGTTGCTGTAACAAAAATACCATAGGCTGGGTGACTGGAACAACATTTATTTCTCACAGTTTTGGAGACTGAAAAGACCAAGATCAAGGTGTCTGTTGGGGTCCTGCTTCCTTGTTTATGGATGGCTGTCTTCTTGTTGTGTCCTCACATGGGTGAAGGGGCCAGGGAGCTCTCCAAGGTCTCTCTTTATAAGAGCATTAGTCTTCTTCATGAGGGCTCCATCCTTACAACCTAATCACCTTCCAAAGGAACCACCTCCAAATACATGGTATTTGGGGATGCACATTGGGGATTAGGTTTCAACATAAGAATTCTGGGGAGACATAAACATTCAGTCTATAGCATCATCGTTTAATACCATGAGCATTGAAAATTGAGAAGTCTTAATTTAACCAACTTTTCAACACTAAGTATCTGCAAAACCACTCTTGAAACTGCTAAATCATATATATGATACATATAATTATATATATATATATACATACACACACACAATTATATATATTATTTATTTTCCAGAATTTTGTTAGATTCCAGCTCTCCAGTTCTCTGGAGGTTAGGACAAGGGTTTACTTGCCACTAATACAAATTTACCATATCCTGAAGTTCAAACCCTAACCTTGGATCAAAAGTCAAGTTAGCTCTCTGTACCATCATTCCTAGTGAAGGTTGAGCAAGTCTTCCTTTGTTTTCCAGTGCATTCTATATTCACAGTAAGATTTTTCCCCAATGATTAACAAATCTGGGAATGAACTCAGACAAGCTTTGGTTGAACTCATCCTGAGTATTCAGCAATTTCTTCACAATAGTTAAGTCAGACTTTGGAAATGTAAGTTATATGGTTACCTCTGTTAAAATTCCATTTACTGATTGATTTAAAACCTGGAAGACTTTAGGGGAAGATTTGCTCTATGTGTTTGGACAAATCTCCTCCAGGAAAGATATAATTTAAATCAAATCATTTCAAATCATGATTGAAACCACTAGTCAGGAAGACTTGTAATCAATGCTTATGTGAAAAAAATGAATATGTGTAGCTTGATACAACGTCAGTGTATTTTTCTCATAGCTCAGATGTAGATGTTTTCTATTAGGAGGTACACACATTGTGAAGCAGTGTATTGTTTTGCATTACATCTGTCATTACATTAGAAAACCATTTGGCAGGTTTAGTCATGCCTATAATACGCCCATTCATCTCTTAGTGCTTATGTGGTACCAACATACTGCCTTGCTTAGTGATTATATTTTTACTCCTTATTTCCCTTCAAAGACTCTGGGGTAATGGAGGGCAGGTGTTTTGCATTATTACTATTTATTTTATGCAGTTATTAGGTAGTAAATATTTGTGATTGAGACTAATCTTTTTTATTTTCTCAGTATTACCAGGTACCTACCATTGAAACAATTATCACATCAGTAATTTTTAGACTTTTATTTGCGATTTTTGATGGGTGTCTGTTTCCAAAATATTCGTATCTGAGAGCAGAACTTAGTGTCTTGGCTCAGTGCTGTGTCTCTTGTGGCTACATAGTGCTCAGCCCATAGTAGTTGCTAGAGAAATATTTATTGAATAAATTAATAATTTGAATGAAAAACTATATTCCAATATCTAAGTTTTCATAACTTTCTGTCTATAAAGAAATGGCATAAAATGTCTCAGTGTATTTATAGAGCAGTTTTAGCGTTTAGGGGTTCTGGTATTAAATTACATGCTAAGCTGCTATGAAAAAGAGATCTGAAAACAGTGACTTAATAAGACAAAAGTTTCTCTTTCACCCATCAATGTGGACATGAGTGTTCTGAGGTTACTAGGCTTGCTCTTGTCTACAGTGTTATGTAGGGACTGGATCTTATTAATAGCTCCAAATGATAACCTTTTAAAAATATGAGACATTAGACATTCATTCAAATGGTTCTTTAAATATGCTATTGGCCAGTGTGAATAAGTGTTTTACAGGTATTGGCTTCTCTCAAAATTTTTACTTAACTTTTGTTTCAAACTTCTTTATCAAGTGTTAAAAGTTGCATTACATATGTCTGCACATATATATCTTCTACATGAGACAATCTCTCCTTGATCTACAAAAGTAGATGAACTATGAATAGTATGATTACACTTAAGCTGTATATACACATATGTGTATGACTTGGTACACAAAAGACACATTTGAGCAATATGTTTACAGTAACATCTCTGGGGATTTATAGGAGACAGTGTCTGTACAGTATAGATTTCTGTAAAGTATGAATTTAAATAACTTTTTATGACTTTTGTAATCAGAAAAAATATGTTTTAAAGAGGATAAAATTTTGAAGAAATAGTTCTTTATGATGATGCATATTTTAACCATTTGTGACAGAGCAAAGGAATTATGGCAAAACACTAAAAACACCAAAGTTTTTTTACATTAAAAATTTTATCTAGGGCTTCCCTGGTGGCGCAGTGGTTGAGAATCCACCTGCCGATGCAGGGGACACGGGTTCGTGCCCCAGTTTGGGAAGATCCCACATGCCGCGGAGCGAGTAGGCCCGTGAGCCATGGCCGCTGAGCCTGCGCGTCCGGTGCCTGTGCTCCATAACGGGAGAGGCCACAACAGTGAGAGGCCCACGTACCGCAAAAAAAAAAAAAAAAAAAATTATCTTCACAAAGTAATTTAAAAAATATGAAAATAGTAGCTAAGCCCTTAATTTTCGGGAGACCAGGATGTAATTAATATTTTCAAAGATAATAAGGTAAAATATATTAACTTTAAATGTTGGAATCTCAAAGAATATTTACCATAAATATTAAATCTATTTTGGAACTACTATTTGAAAGGAATGAACCATTAAATAAAACTATAACCAAACATGTGCCAATTTTCTACAAGTTTTATATACAAATTATTCCTAAATTTAATCTGAAAACGACTATGCAAAGTTTAATTTCATCTATAAGAGAATCAGTTTAATTGAGATTGGCCATTTATTCAGTATAACTTTTAGAATAATATTCTATACAATTCCAAAATAGTGCATACTTATTTGACTCAACTAATCATAGCAGTCAGCACAATAGCTTGCCTTTCCTAAAACATTTCTTGAAAACTTTTCAAGTAAGTGACATGGAGAGAGAGCAAGAGAACGAGAGAAAGAGAAAGGGGACTGGCAATAAGGATATTGAACAAAAATTAGTAATGAAACTGATAGAGCCTAAATAAATCAGTAGTATTTAAAAAATATTTGCTACCTCACCTGAAAGACACATTATGCTTTATGAATTTAGTTCAATCAATGAGCACTTCAGTTGAAGTTTTATATTTTACATTTCAAATTTCAACTCATAAGACTTAAATCTTACTTTCAGAGTCTAACCTAGGTGAAATCTTGAGACCCTTGCTGGAATGACATTTAAAAAATGTACGTGTTCGCTTCTGAATAATACCACAAGGATTCAATGAATATCTCATTTACAAAATGTAAAACTAATTTTTTTCACAATATTTATTTTAATCCTTATGGCTAACTTGTGAGGGAAGCTATGTCCATTTTAAAGATGAGGAAACCAGTCCAAAGCCCTGCTGGCAGTGTGTACCTGGGATTTGAACCCAGACAGCAGTCTGGCTCTGTAGTCCAGTCACTAAACTACTACATTTTAAAGTTGCTACAGACTTGAGTTGTTTGTAATATACTGGAATCTCCTCTCTGAGCCTGCCCCCTCCTCCCTGTTTTAGTAATGGTGTGTCTGTAATGTGGCTATTTGCTTAGTGTAGATCCTAAAGAGTCTCCCATGTGCACCTTCTTAATCCCACTACCTTTTCCCCTACAAATTATTCAATCTTCTGAAATTCATATTTATCACTTATATTTCCTCATAGGTTAATGAGCCGAATATGCATAGCTAATTGCATAAATTTAGTTCACCCCTTTTTATTATTTACTTTGTGGAGTCTCCATTATTCTACAAATCCTCATCTATTTCTTTCTTTTCCTTACAGTTAATTTGTTGAAGAACCCAGGCTATTTGATGATTGCATACTTCTGCCCCTCTGTATTTCCTGCAAATGGATCCAGAATTAAAGCCACTTAGACTTGATCACTTTAGCAACTCTAGATGATGTTGTGTTCTTTCATCGAGAGGCGTTTTGTATCTGGTTGTCTCACTTTTTATGATGTTAGCATCTGTTGCTGCTTAGTGCCTAGATCCATGTATTTAGATTGAGCTGAAAAAATGATGATATTTTAAGTTTATCATTTCCTTTCAATTATTAGTTGGAATTCTTCTAAAAAGAGATTTTTTTCTCCTTTCAATAGTTTGTTATCCTGAGGTACAGTTCATCTAGTAGAGACAACACAAATATTTTCCCTTAACTTATGAGTTCGCAAGATAATAAAATTGTTCACCTCAAAAGTAAGATTATTTTTTCCTACAATATCATGGAGAAACGATTGATTTAAACATAGTTTTGATCAGTTTTCTACTCATATCTTTCTGGTGTACTTTTACTTTCTGCAGGTATACTATTTTGCTACTTACTCTCTTTTTCCTTATAATAACTTTTTATGGGGTTTGGGCCATAACGCTTTCCTATTGCTCACTCTTATGTGAAATCAGGTTTTCTGGATATTTAAAAGGAGGTTAGTTCAGGGTAGCTTTTATTGCCTAAAAGAGGTGCTCCCTGTTGTTTTTATGCAGTTTTCAAAAATACGATGATTTGATTTCTGAGTTTTTCCTGCTTTGGTCTGCTCCCTTACCTTCCTCTTGAAAGTCTCTTTTCTTTGTTGTTTTTTTTTAAATAATAATACTATTTTATTTTATTTTTTAATTAATTAATTTACTTGTTTATTTTCGGCTGTGTTGGGTCTTCGTTGCTGTGTGCGGGCTTTCTCTAGTTGCGGCAAGTGGGGGCCACTCTTCGTTGCGGTGTGCGGGCTTCTCATTGCAGTGGCTTCTCTTGTTGCGGAGCACGGGCTCTACATGTGAGGGCTTCAGTAGTTGTGGCTCGCAGGCTCGGTAGTTGTGGCTCGCAGGCTCTAGAGCACAGGCTCAGTAGTTGTGGCGCACAGGCTTAGTTGCTCTGTGGCATGTGGGATCTTCCCGGACCAGGGCTCGAACCCATGTCCTCTGCATTGGCAGGCAGATTCTTAACCACTGTGCCACCAGAGAAGTCAGAAAGTCTCTTTCTTTCCTTCTATATTCTCTGTTCTACTTTTTAAAAATTTTATTTTCATGAATTTTTTCTCAATGTGGAATCATGTTCTGGAAGGAAATTTTTGCGGGTCTATTTCAAAAGTTGAGAGTTAATAGACTGCTCCAGCCTTTTTAGAGCTAACTAGAACCCTAGTACACACCTGATAATGAATTGCTCAATGTGCCTTTCATTTTCAACTACTGCTCCAAAATTGACACACTGTGCCTTTATGTTGGCTCTTAGGTACTAATGTTAATCCTTATTTCTTTGAAAATATTTATTTCTCATACATTATTGCTCTGTCTCTAGCATTCACTTTTTAATATATAAGACAGATTATTTTCTTTCTGTAAATGATACCCAGATGTCTCAATATCTTTTCTTCACAATATGTCACAAATATCAGCAAATATTCCATTCTGTATTTTATATCCATGACTTAAAAAACATCTTGTTTTATCATTCTTTTGCTGTTAATATAATCTCTAAGCAGAAATTCTAGGTACATCCAGAGAAGGGGTGTGAACAGTCTTTATTACATGAACATCCTAAATTTCAATAGTGGGCTTGATAATTATTTGCTGTATAAACATTTGAAATGGATTTGCTGTCTATATATTTATACCATACTGACAATTCACTTCAGTAATTTCCATCATTTGAATGACCTATTCAAGTTATAGAACACAGATAATTAAATGACAAAACCATACAGCATTCGGTTTAAAATCGAATATTCTGTAAAATATAACTTCGGGTAACAAATTAACTCATTTCTTCTACAGTGTATACCTAATGCACCAAGCAATAAGTTCAAAATTAATACCTTTTACCTTGGCAACTCTTCTTTCTTAAATTTCAGCTGTAGGTGGTCTGCTTCCATGTATAATGTAGAAAAGAAAAGAGCATTGCTACCAATCTAACAACAAGAAAAAATGAAGAAACTATAAGACCATAACTTTTCATAACCCATCAGAGACAGGATGCAGAGTAAATAAGCAGTCTGAAATCTAAGGAAAGACAAACTTCTCCAAGAGGAGATGGGGAGTGAGCTTTGGCTCACCTTTGATAGAATTTAAGAAAGAAATTCTGGCTGTCATATAGGAATGTAAGAATACTGGTAAAATTTTTAGGTAAGTGTTCAAGGCTGAATGGAAAAGACTGCTACAGTATAGAAACCTTAGGAAAAATAGACACAGGGAATTTTAAATGACTCTAAAAATAATTGAGTGTCTAATGCAAAAATGGTAGCAATGTGGGTTTACAGAGTATGTGAAAGTAAAACGCATGACTGCAATAGTATAAAATTTGACAGAAAGGAATTAGAAATACATTGTGTGTTCCTTCATTTTATAATTGATATGATTTAATATTATTTGAAGTTAGACTGTAATGAAAGATAAATACTGTAAACACAAGGGAAAATAAAAATAAAATAATAGTTATAGAAATTGGCTGTTATTAGAGATAGCATGAAATCATAAAATAAATTTAATCACATATAAGTGAACAAAAGGAACAAAGGAAAAAGTGAACCAAGTAGAAAACAAAGTTTAGGATTGTAGATATAAATCTAGTCATATCAAAAATCGCATTAAATTTAAACAGTGTAAACACAACAATTAAGAGATGAAGATTGCCAGAATGGATTTAAAAAAAGGCAGTTAACCCCTTATTAGTCATATCACAGCTAGCACAACTCCACATCAAGAAAACCAAATAACCCAGTTAAAAAATGGGCAGAAGAACTGAATAGACATTTCTCCAAACAGGAAATGCAGATGTCCAACAGGCACATGAAAAGATGCTCAACACTTCTAATCATCAGGGAAATGCAAATCAAAACAATGATATATCACCCCATACCTGTCAGAATGGCTGTCATCAAAAAGAACTCAAATAACAAAAGTTGGCGAGGATGTTAAGAAAAGGGGACCCTTATACACTGTTGGTGGGAATGTAAATTGGTACTGTGGAAAACAGTATGGAGATTTTTCAAAACACTAAAGATAGAACCACCATATGATCCAGCAGTTCCACTTCTGGGTATATATCTGAGAAAAAACAAAAACACTAATTCGAAAATATACATGCACCCCATTGTTCATAGCAACATTATTTACAACTGCCAAGATATGGAAGCAACATAATTGCCCAGGAACAGATAAAGAAGATGTGGTATACATATCTATATACATAGATAGATATATAGATATATATAGATATATATACATGTACACACACACACACACACACACACACACACACTTACAATGGAATACTACTCAGCCATAAAAAAGAATGAAATTTTGCCCTTTGCAGCAACATGGATGGACTTGGACGGTATTATGCTAAGAGAAATAAATTTGACAAAGAAAGAAAAATACTTTATGATACTACTTATATGTTGAATCTAAAGAATACAACAAACTAGTCAATATAACAAAAAAGAAGCAGACTCACAGATATAGAGAACAAACTACTGCTTACCAGTGAGGAAAGGGAAGGGGAGAGGGGCAAGAAAGGAGTACGGGATTAAGAGGTACAAACTATTAAGAGGTACAAGCTACAAAGATTATTGTACAATATAGCCAATATTTTATAATAACTACAAAGGGAGTATAAACTTTAAAAATTGTGAATCATATATTGCATACATGTAACATATAATATTGTAAAGCAACTATACTTCAATAGAAGAAGGCAGGCCCAACTATATGCTGCCCACAAAAAAAGCAGCTTACATCAGTTTATCAGTGACTCCCTTAAGATTTATTAAACACTTAAAACTTCGGAAAAAGTAAAAAAAACTAGAAAGTATGATAGTAGTATACCAGTTTTAGTATGATTATTATGATATTCAGTCTCATATTAAAGTCCAGTATCACCAGTTATCACTGATTTCTCAGTTACTCATTCCCCACATTATCTGGCCTATATCCGCCGATATTCAAACTCTTTATTTTCATTTTACAAAGCATAACTTCCATGAAATGTCTTTTCATTTCTTTACTCACTCACAAACCTGTTGAATTCTTAATGTGATTTGGACATTATGCTATAAGTAGAATAGCTTAGTTCCTCTTCTCACTTAATAGAAAGTTTTCATTGAATTTCATATTCTAGCTTAAAACCTATCTCTTTACTTCAAGTTCTTAGTAACTATTTTTTTTTATTTCCTGTTGGAAAATGCTTATTTTTAGATGTCTTAACTTTGTTGAATGTTGATGTTTGCCTCTTTGGTTTGATTGCAAACACCTGGTGGATGAAATTGGGTTTTATAGGTTTCTTTTTTAAACATTTTTTCAAAGTTTTAACTGTTTAATATACAACTTAAGTTTTAAGAGAGTCACTGATAAGTTAGTGTAATTTTTTAGTCTAAGAAATCAATGACTACATTTTAGGCAATATTTCTGTGGAACATCTATTCATCCATCATGCTTATCTTTCTCTTGGTATTGAAAACTGTAAATGTTTTTCTACTATTAGCACACATACCTGTACAGTATCCCTCATGAGTTTCCTTTGCTACAGCCTTTTCCCCAAATCTGTCATTATGCTCGTATTGTGCATTTTAATGCATAATGGAAAACCTGCATGCATTGTGAACAGTGGCATAATGTATTCTTCAGGATGATAAGTTATGTTTCATGTAATGTCAGTTCCTCTTTCTGAATCTACTCTGTTCTCAGTAGATGTGTTTCAAATTAATAGAGCATTAGTCCCTAATCAAGGAAGTATTTAGGAATACATTTTTAATTAATATGAACTATGGGGAGGAATAAATAGTATTAGACTTTTTTGTGTTAATTTGACATAATGCATTACTCATGAACCTTTGTGCATTATTAAAGATTAGACCATTGGTATTTCTGTAAACCCAATATAAAAATTAAGGCAAATGGAAAGAAGCAGATTTAGTAGAACATTTTTTTTAAAAAGCTTAAACTGACAGAGGCTGTGATATAAACCAAATCATAGAGTATATACTTTTAAGGACAAAAAGCAATTATATAATCAAGCCATCTACTTGCTTAGAAACAAAGAACACTACAAGACAGATGCATCACCTGTTTTTAATTACAGAGACTATGTGATCTCCCTTTGTAGCTTTATCATCTTTGCCATTAGGAAGTTCTTTCACAAGACAGCTTCAATGAACAATAACGTCCAACTTTTTGTTTGTTGGTTGTTAAAATATTTCATTTTATTTGTAGAACTCCAATAAATGCATTTTCATTTTAGGCATGAAATAGTAAAATCCCAAGTTCTAGCCCCAAGGATTTCATAGTTAATATTTACACATTAGCTAAAGTTCAGAATATATGAAAAAGAAACAGCAGACTCAAACCTGTAAGATACTATCTGTGAAAAGACACAATCTTGTAATCTTGCAAGATATGTGAATTAATAGTAGAAATATTTTTCTGTAATTGCAGTCTGTGGTCTTTTCATCTTATCAAGATTATAAAAATAAACTGTACAATTATTGGGAAAATATTATTGAGATTGAGACTGTTCCCTTGACACTGACCTAATTAGAAGACAAAACTATGTAAAATTTGTAAGCCACATACTCTAGGGCATGAGTGATAACTTCCTTAGAAATTATTTCCAGGGTGTATACAGGGTTACTTACAACATGACATGGTGCTCGGCAATTGGAAATTCACTTTCAAAAAGTGGCTCCTTCCCCCAAAGAAGTAAAACCTCTCTCCTCTATGTAGCAACCCATAGATGGTCTTTGAATGAGGTTCAGATCCAGAAGTCAAAAAGGGAAGAAATACTACTATCCCAGAAGGAAAACATACCAGCATGTTCCATTTATATAGTCAGAGAATCAAAACCAGGATTAATAAGCAAAGAGTAAGAACTACCAGTAGTAAGTTCTATAGGACTTGAAGCAAAAATGGGAGATCTTGGCACAGACAAGTCAGAAGAGGCTACAACTGGAAATAAATTACTTTCTGATTCACACTGAGTAAGGATTATCACCAAGGCTTTGTGATGAGGATGCAAAGATGGATGACAAAAATCTATTACATATCTTCTATAATTTCATTTTGTTCAAGTAAATATATGCTAGTTGTAGTTTTCATTACAGAATTTGGGTCCTGGAAGGTTTTTTAAAGTTTTTTGATATATTCATAAATAGCTAAAGAATTATCTCTGTATTGTCTTATATAGCTGATGGACGGGGCAAATATCACAATAAATATTTTGGTTGTATAAAAATAAAGTTAGAGAAACAACACCTCATGCCTATTTTGACTTAAAGACACATTTGTTTTTCTGTCTGGTGTGAGAGCTTTCCTCAAATGACCTCAAATAGGATTGTGGTTCAGATTCAGAGAAGCTGAAAAAACTTTCAGTGATGTCAATTAATAGTTGTGTGTACTTAAGCAAATAGTTTTCTCTCTTCAAACTTCACATGGCTCAGCCATAAAATGGCAACAATAGTTACTCAAAGGAATTTTGTGATGCTAAAAGGACACAATGGACATTATTACAACTAGATCAATGCCTATCACTTATCAACTATTCAAATAGATGAGTATGAAAAATTGTGCATAATAGATGGCCCTCTGTTTCTACTGCTATCTTTCACAATTTTCTTCCTAGCACTCACTGTTGTCATTTATATCTACTTGAGTAATTTTTGTTTGTGTGAATGAATAATCACTCCTTAGGCTTGTGCTGAAGGCGTGATCAACAGAAACAATTTCCTTGAATACTAGCCAAGGAAAACCCTTTGAGGCTTTATTACAACAAGAAGCAAATGCCTCTAGAGCTTTCTGCTCAGAAGCTGCCATATTAATTTGGAAAACCAAAACAAACTATTGTGTGCTATTGGATGGTTAAACAGACAAGAGTTATAAGTGTAAAAATGCTTCCACTTACCAAGTTTGGAGACAAGTTGCTGTGGTTTATAAGGAACTTGGAATTTTATCTATGACTCCATTTCACCATTGAAAACCAGAATGCCACCTAGGGATTTAGTGTTTATCTCTGTGCTCTGCAAGAAAAAGCCCACAATGAGTATAGATCAATCATTCCTTAAAATCTAAAGGCTCAAAGAGGAAAGATACATGTGCAAAAAATACATATTATTTTGGAAACCATCTCAAAATAATAAATAGGTTAAGACAGTATATAGTATATGAACTTATCTTGAAAGTAGCCATTTTTCTGCTTTATTTGTACCCAAATATTGCTCTGGATCCTGGTAACAAGCAAAACCACACTATAAACTCCTCACCCTCCACCAAAGACCTCTGCTGTTAAGCCTTTGCTGGAATATGATATTGGGCCACTTTACTTGGCATGGATTAGTGGTTTCAGTTTAAGCAGCCTTGTTTATATAAGAAACAAAAGATACAAGAATTAAACTGAGCATGTGTCAGTATATATCTACATTATTTTTTCTTTTCTTGTACATTTATTTTTTATATATTTATATATTTATTGTACTAAATGTAGAAAATATTTAATTGTATATTAAATAACATATTTAAAAATTAATATATTTAACGATATCAAATATTTGATATATTTAATATATATTTCTATACTTTCAGGTTTTTTTTCTTTTCAGCCCTGTCAGGTATAAGAGAATTCAGAACGTTTGAAAGCATTTTATTTATGCTAATGTATTGAAAAATGTAGAAAAGGAATAAAATGGGACTCAGGTTTTTTATAATCAAATATTTAAGTATCAGCCTAACCACTGCAAGGAAATTAGAGAAAATACATTTAGAATTTTTAAATATTTTATTAAGCTACTCTCAGTATTTTGTTTACATATATATTTAACTGATAATATACCCAAAAGTCTACTAAAATTCAGTGACAAAAATATTTCAAAATATGTATGCATGTGATCTGATTTGGGTCAATGTTGAGGATGAGCTTAGGTGATGACTTGATTGGGTTAAGGTAGCTATCACCTTAGTTTACCATCAAACCTGCGACAAGCTGTGCAGAGGACAAACGCAAGGTCAAGAATACAGTGAGCCGGATCACTCATGCCTCCTTGTTCATCCTGGGGATGCACCAGTAATTCTAGGGGCTCAGGGCTGTGATTGTTGTGAGGAATCTCAAACCAGGAGTTCACCTTACTGCAACAGAGGGAAATTCTTGTGTGCCAAAGTTACATACAGCCACCTTTCATTCCTCATGTGGAGACCTGCCATACTGTGGGCTCTGGTGCAACTGGCCTGGCCATAGCTTATCAGGAGGTAAGAGCAAGCAGGATGCTATCTCCTTACCAAATACCATATTTTCTTAGATTACTCTCTCCTAACAAATGTGTCCCCACCTTCCCCTTGGAGATATTGAAAAATTCTATATAGAGTTTAAAAAAAAACTTTATTTTTTACCCTTATAATACAATGTATATGAATCATTATTAGGATAAGCTGCCACTAAAACATTTTCTTTAATAGAAAGATACTGTAGATAGTAAAACATTCTAAAATATATTCCTCAGCAGATTAGCCTCTCAAAGTTATTTAAATGGTGGGAATATTAAGAAAATACAAATACTGCTACATGTCCTAGCTATAAAACTCAGTCAAGACTTCTGGCTTCTTCAGAGTTGTTAGCAAGCTAAAAATATTGCTCTCATCCTTATAACAACAAAGGTCTGAGGATGCAGGGCAACCAAATAACTCCAAATCCATGAAAATAGTCTCTCCACAGACTAAAGAAGGGAGGACTTGCCTACTGGGGCAGCTTCTTCTAGGTACCACACAAGCTGGTAAGAAGAATTCAGCTACAATTTTAACAAGTTGCTAAAGTCTGAGTTTGGACTAGCATGAGAATCTAGAACCCTTAAGAGCTAAACCATATAATTCACAAGGTGAATTACTACCATTCAGGGCTCTTCTCCATGGACATCACCAGGTGCTCATAAGAAACATTTGGACAACACAAGAGACCTGAGAAAGCATCCCTCATGGTACTGGCATCCCTCCTGGGGACAGGAACAGAAGCTGTTGCATAAAGCCCTACCTCAATCCATCTACCCTTCTCCCCTCGGAAACAAGAGCCCCACCATGATGGTGGAAAGGCAGCCAACCCTGTCATCCTGTGGCACTGGTAAAAGACCATTGCAGCTGGGAGGAGGGAACAGAAAAGCATCCTCTCTAGGGGGGCAAGGGTTATAGATACACCCCGGGCCTAGACAATTAAAGGCTGGGAAAGGAAAAATCATTGCGAATTCTTCATTCCTGAAACCCAGACACTATGTAGCTGCTTAAGACTGAGGTCAAAGCAGATCAACAGGGAATTTCCTCTCCCCTGCACCCCACTGTGAGGCCAATAAGCAGTGAATAGCAAGTAACCACAGTCTAATTTGAGGAGAGGGACAAGAGAGAGGAGGCACAGCGCCAAGTAAGGATATGCCGCTGAGTGTGGAGCAGACACTGACAAAATCCTCTGGCAACACCGTGCTCATCCAAAATACAACTTAAAGAGAAACCTGAAACCTGTGGTACACTGAAGGCAAACATAATAATAATACAATCTGAACTCAGTTTAATTCCTGACTAGATTAACACAAACTCCACACGAAAGGCCTGGCAGAAGAATATGCATGCACAGGCATAAAGTTATTTACTTCAGTGTCTACTGTTTTACAAAAAAAAAATGTGGGTGAATCTCCAATGCTAAGTGAAAGAATCTAGATGTAAAAGGCCAGATAATGAATGAGTCCATTCATATCATTTCTGGAAAAGGCAAAATTAGAGGGAAAGAGAGTAGGTCAATAGTTACTAATGCTTCGAGTTGGGGGAGGGGTTAACTCAAAAGGGATATGGGATAATTTGTTCTATACCTTATTATATTGTTTGTTTCACAGCTGTATATATTTGTCAAAATTTGCAGAATTGTATGCTAAAATGGTGAATTTTACTGTTTGACAATTATATGCTAAATGAATAAAAATGAATTAATCATGATACATTGCAGATTTAAGAACACATTTTTTGTTTTAAAAAATGGAAATATTATAGTAAACGTACATGTACTTTTCAGATAGATCTTGGTTTCAAAATGTTAATAAGTGGGGTATAATAGGTACATCTTAGAAATGATATACTGAAACTGCTTCCATCTGGAGAATCATAAAGCCCATTAGTGTGTTAAAGACTCTGATTGCTCTGAATAAAGAAAAATCTAGAGAATCTTTTTGTGAATATACACTTCTTAAGGCAATACCCTTCTGTGAAACACACACTAAGAAAAGATGACTTACAAGTTCTAGAACTTTGAAGAATTTATTGCTATATATTAGCTAAGAAGCATTTTTCAAGAAACCATTTTAGAGAAGTATAATTTATATAAATTGTCACTAAAGAAAAACAATATAGGCCCCCCTCCTCCAGTGGGTAGTTTAGTTAATTGACCAGTAGAAAGTTATTTTCCCATTAATACTATGATAACTATGTGAAAATTGCTCCTCTCCCCACAAAAAAAAAAAAAAAAAAACCCATGTAGCCGCATCTTAGGAACTTGCGCTAATGAAAGATCAAGTTGGAAATCACCCATGAACAATATCAGGCAGAGTTGGCTATGCAAATTATGGGATCCATTGCAAAATGAAAATGAGGGGGCCACTGTCTAAAAAGCAGGTGAAAAAAAGTGTCATTTGAAATACTAAATTATAAAACTTATTTCTTTTTTTCCTCTCTCTTGTCTTGTCATGGTATTTTTTATTTGCTATTTAATGTCCTCTCCTACTGCACTGGATACTCTCCTGGTGAGTGCAAACCCTCATACATCTCCCTGGGCTCGAACTCATGACCCAACCTGTGTGTGTTCATGTAGTAAGGGAATCGGTTCCCCTCCCCATGGCCGGCCACCCCAATCCATAGAGGCTGGGCAACCCTCAAGGGGTTGCAACCTTCAAGCCAGGACTCTTTGTTACCTGGTTTGGAAATGGGTGAGAGTCACCTGCCTACTGTACCATGGTGCTGCTAACCTTGGGTGGAGATGGCCACGCCATGCCCACTAGGGAGAGCTCACACCCAACGTACACGGTAGCCTCCTGCCTTGTTAAGCACAGATTCCTGTGCTCATTCATGGAGATTCTGGTTAACTAAGGCTTTCTTGAGTCCCAGAAATCTGCATGTTGAAGGAGCTCTACAAATGATTTTGATATGCAACCACATTTGGGAGTAAGATATTACTCCTGAATTTGAGGTCTAGAGGCGAGTACAGGGGCTAGTTTGGAGAAGGTCTGATTTTTCACATTACATTAAATTGGCATCTGAGATGAGGGTATTTTCTGCTTCTTTATTTGGAAGCAGAATTCAGCCGAGATCAGCCATTAAAAAATATAAAAAACTTAACATCTTGCTTTTTATGAGACTAAGAATTGAAAGGAGGAAGTAAGGGGAAAAATTCAGGATTTGTTGTCACAAGTGAACCTTAAAGTCACATAAAAGCTCCTTAAAAACAAAGTAACCTCACAAGAGAGAAATTGCCAACCTTTTCTATATAATGTGCAAGAAGCAGATGGGTCTGTTTACTTGAACTGTTCAAAATAAATTTACATATTATTATATCTATATGAAACCAGATTATTTCCAAAGTAACCAAAGTAAAACGTTGAAAATTTTCACACAATCTTGTTCTAATTATTTCAGTAGCATTACCTGTAGATAATTAAACAGTTTCATAATTCAAAAAAGAAAAACAAAGCTTTTAAAATCAAATATTTTTGGCAAAGAAAACAATTTCTTAAGTTTTTTAATTTGTTTGAAGATAATTAAAATTGTGACAACCTATTGAAGTAGTGCCAAGTAACTTGTTTAAACATATAAGTAACAAAGTTTTTTCCCGGTGTCTACTCCAACTCTTCTTTCACATGGCTCTCAGGGGCATGCATCTAAGCAAAAGTATGATCTTGTTACCACCTTACTGTAAATACTTCAATGGCTTCCTAATCTTTTCAACAAAATTGTCAATTGTTTAGCATGGCATAAAGGGACTTTAAAATTTGGCTGTTTTATTTCCCACTTAACTCCTTCATCAGTTTGAAAAAATTAATAAACAGAAACTTCAACTAAATAGAGTTAGGAGACCAGAAGGAGGAACTCTCAAGTCCTGCTACCATAGCTGAGCTCAGCAAGAAAAAGAAAGACTCCTCTTCTTTCCTGGCAAGGACTGAGCCAATGAAAAGCCATGAACTCCTTATTTACTATAGCCCTCCAAATTTCCTTTTCCTCTCTGGAAAAGCCTTCTTCCCTTGCTGTGAGGGGACTTGCACGTGGCTCACCACAGGTGCAGACCCCAAACTGCAATTCTCTGCTGATCCTCAACTTTGTTGAAGAAATATCTAGCAGTCTTTTAGTCAACTTTTTTAGGTCAGCAAGTTCTTTATACTTTCCAGACTTTCTGGACTGCTTGCTTTCACATAAGTTGTTTTTTTGTTTTTTGGTTTTTTTTGACTTCACTACTAGATAAATGCTTGTTTATTCTTTGAGGATGTGCTCAAATGTTCCTTCTTTGAGAGAGCCTTCTCTGGCCTGTTGTAGACATCATTAGATGCTTCGTCAAAAGAGGAGAAAAAAATGAGAGCGTGAAAAGGGACAATAGTAGTGGAATAAGAAAAAGAACCTAGTACAGGTGTGTGGAACATTCCTTATAATCCTAGCTTTGTGATTATCTTTCCTGTGACCTTCAATATGTCACTCTTCCTGTCTTGTTTATGTCATTGATTAAATGAGAAAGATGAACCAGATGACCTATAAATTACAGCCATCTGCTTCTATGCAGTTAAGAGTGAAGAGAAAAAAAAATGAAAAAAAAAACACAAAAAAAACATGGAATGGGATAGCAAAACAGTCTCAGATTTTGGCCTTTCTTAAGAGACTGGAGATGGAGAAGAGAAAAGGTAAAGATATGTACAAGTAGTGAGGTTGTGTTGCGAAAATTTTCTCATAAATTGGAAGCTATCCAACAAGAGTAATTCTAACTTCTCTCATCACAAAATGTTTACGATTTGAAAAAACAAGAGGAAGAAATGGAAGCAGGTATCAACTGGTCTTGAGAGTGAAGCGTAGTAGAGATAGAAAAAATCGGAGAAGATTTGAACAAACAGCTGCAACGTATTCTATTATCAAGTATTTACTGAGCATCTACCAAGCAGGACTTTCTGTTCCAGGCAACAGGATTACAAGGACAGACAAGTTAACCTTGAACCCTCCCCTTTTAGAGCATCATTAAATTGTCAAATGGTAGTATTGGTATTGACGTGAATTTCTGGAAGGCCCAATTGGTCGAGGTTATAATTGCTTCAACAATGCTCAGCAGCTGGCTATTGGGGAAGAAGAGGCCCGTGGTGCTTCCTAAGGATTTGATGAAGAAATGATCAGTTCAGAGAGGAGGCGTCTTAGGGTGGTTGTGAATTTTATTTAAAATACGATCCTAATTACTTGGAAAGACAAATGAAGCCTGAAAATAAGAAGTCAGAGATTGGGGTCAAGATGAGAGTGAAGAGTGAATATTTTCTAGTTATGATATTCAGTTGCAAATGATTCAAATTTACGATTTTAAGCAAGCTAAGCATAACAAAAAAACCCCATAATGCACAAGGCAAGAAGCCAGCACTCAAAAAGCAATGATATTATGGCTAAATGAAAATTATTAACTCCAGTTGTACACTTGATTATCCTTGAGCAATTTCAATTGATTTGGGTAAGACTCACATATGAGGAAATCTGAGATTTTATCCTGCATTTTTGGCTCAGTTTATAGTCCTCACACAAACACTGAAGTGCACGTCCAAGGAATTAGATAACATTGCATGAGATATTTTTTGAGTTGTTGTTTTTTTATATTTATAAATAATTCTAAATGATAGCTTGTTGAGAAAAATAAAGAAGAGTGAACTGGAAATAAGGTAGAAATGTGCTAACTTAAATCCTTGTAGATGAAAAAGAAATATCTTTAAACATTTAATCTCTTGAATATCAGTTGTTAAGCCATTTGATTTTTACATGATGTTTAAGAAAAATCAAGTGCAGCAGAGCTACCAGGATTTATCACTGCATTTAAATAAATGCATGAGTTGACAACTTTGTATGAATTAGTTATTAGATTTTATCCTGAGAGACGGATATTGTCAGGTCACCTAAAACAATAATTATTCACTAGGAGAAAAAGAAAGAAAGAAAAAAAGGATATAACACTTGATCAGTTTTCGCAAAAGGAAATTACTTTTAGTGAAGTGTGATTCAATCATAACACAAAAAAATCATACCAATGCCGTATCCTTTTCACTTACTTAAAAAAATCAATTTACTGTATATTTGTGATTCTATAAATTCTTACTAAAAGTATTATAATTCTCGTTCTTCCCACTTTATTTAAAAGTGTTACTGGGTATCAAGCTGAAGCATCAACTACTTGGTTAAAACTAGGCCAAGGGTTATTGTCCATAGGAAGTAATTTGATTATTCCTCCTGAAATGATGACAGATTTTAATGTATGCAACACAGCACTATGGACAGGATATCCTGTACATGTATATGAGTATTTGCTATTGTGGAAGGTGGAAAATGGAGGCAATATCTAATTAGTCATGACAAGAGTGACTGGTACACATGATTTGGCATCCATGCCTGTGTTTCAAGCAGGGGCTTCACCGAACACCTGAACTGGGTGCATAGAATCCCCTTATGTCAGTGAATCCTGTTGCAACCAAAGCTGTACTGCTGAAAAGGATGAAATTATTTGGGGTTGCACACAGTAAGATTTCTTGAAGATATTTTGCTAATAATTCAATTTTATTCTTAAGTTTATTAAAGACAAAATATATGAAAAATTGTACCTGTGTTTACATACAGCATCTATTTATTAATATCTGTTCTTTACTCAATTGTTAAAAATTTATTTTGATGGTATGACATTTAAGGAACTTCCACATACCTGACTGTGCTTCGTATCACAGCCTGGAGCTGATGAAGCACTGTGTTGTGCAACTGCAGATTAATTCTTAGACAGAGTTTTCTGCTTCACTACCTCTTTTGTAGGTGCCAAAAATAATTGCTGATTGTGCCAAGTTGTGTCTTTATCACTTGTTAAAGATCTCGGTGCACTGTCACATGGCATCTAAGGTAAGTATGAATTTCTTCTTGCCTTTACTTTTTTTATTGCATTCTATTCATAAAGCTTTTCTTTCTTTCATTGGCCTGTATCATCTATTGTATGAGATGAGCTTTAAGTCCATGTGATGTTTCTGTTTTTTAATTTGCTTTTTCAAACGTGGTTACTTTTTAAAGCCATCTAAAAATTTGAAACCAGAAAATGAATCTACTTTATTTTCACTGCCACTTAGCTGTCTTTTGCTTTTCAAGCACATCAAACCACAACCAAAGCAAAGAATGAAGATGAGAGAATGAGTGAATTCTGAACCAGACCCAGTGTTTACTGCCCAAAGCTCCAAGAGACAATGTTGGAAACTTCTGCAATTCACGTCCTGGAAGTATTCTGACTCAATGCAACTGGTAAATATTAAGTATATGCTTTTGTGGATTAAATCTTAGCTCTTTTCCCAACACAACTTAATAATCATTTGGATTGGCTTATTTGTTTGTGAAAATATCTAAATAAAACAGCACTATATGCAAGGATAAATGTCTCAGAATCAGTTGTACTTTTCTTAGTGTCAGATTTAAAACAGGTTCTTTTGCATTTATAATTGCAAAAGTAATGAAAAAGTATAAATATATTTTATAATAAAATTTTATAGAAATACATGTGTTTTGCAATTCTTTTCTGTACCCACACCACTACAAAATATATGACATGGGGCTTCCCTGGTGGCACAGTGGTTGAGAGTCTGCCTGCCAATGCAGGGGACACGGGTTCGTGCCCTGGTCCGGGAAGATCCCACATGCCGCGGAGCGGCTGGGCCCGTGAGCCATGGCCGCTGAGCCTGTGCGTCCAGAGCCTGTGCTCCGCAACGGGAGAGGCCCGCGTACCGCAAAAAAAAAAAAAAAAAAAAAAAAAAAAAAAAAAATATATATATATATATATATATATATATATATATATATATATATATATATAAGACATGGCATCTCTGGCTTTCCTGTATTGTGGTATTTGAACATGAGAATTCTGAAGTGAAAAATCACTTTTTTACAATAAATGATAATAACACTTATAAATCATTTAGATTATACAATCCAAACAGGGATAAAAACAAATAACACACTTAAGCTTCTGCTATTTTTTCAGGTCATTAACTTTTAATCATCTAAGATGTTCAGTCACTATAAAGGAATTAAAAATGTACTATATCTGGGTAATTGGTAGTATAAAAAGTGCTCTTCTGCATTAAAAGTCAGTATGTGAGATGAGATATATTCTTTTTTTTTTTTTTTTTGCGGTACGCGGGCCTCTCACTGTTGTGGCCTCTCCTGTTGCGGAGCACAGGCTCCGGATGCGCAGGCTCAGCGGCCATGGTTCACGTGCCTAGTTGCTCCGCGGCATGTGGGATCCTCCCGGACCGGGGCATGAACCCATGTCTCCTGCATCGGCAGTCGGACTCTCAACCACTGCACCACCAGGGAAGCCTGATATATTCTTTTTTATACACTAGTAAAGGGGTATTTTTTCTGTTATACATGATGAAAGAAAATATTTATAGCATTGTTTTGCTTCTATTTACAAACATTAAATTGATGTACTTTATTTTTATGAAGAATAGATTTTAAGCATTGCAATCTATAACTGAAACAGCTCAGCAGTCACTCAAAAGGTAGCTTTGTGTTAGGAATGACAGAGCAGAATTGGTATCAATTCTTACCTGATTTCGATGAATACATTTTGAGGTTTTGCTCTACTCACCCCATAGGGCACTGACAGAAACAAGACATGCACAAGGTCCTATGAAAGGACTGTTAGAGAAGGTGCATGGACTGAGGAGGAATTTCACTTGGAATGTGCCAAAGGCAAGGACATACACCCAAGGCATTGGCTACCCTTGCTGACATTAGAATCGTGGACTATGAATTACGAAATGTATAAGCAAATACTGTTTTTTTAAAAGCTATATATGTGTGTATATATATGCACACACATGCATGCACACACATATCTTTGCATGCCCACATACACAGATACGTAGTTTTGTAAGTCGTATCATTGCTATATGTAGTAATGATCAAAATGCTTTTTTTTCCCCTTTGTTTGAATTGGATCTATTTGAAACATTTCTATTTCATTTCAAAGATTTGTGGTGGTTTCCCATTGGGAAAAGAGAAGAATGGGAGAAAAATCCAAACCTAGATTTCACTTTCTGGGAGATGTTCTCCAAGGCTTCTAGCTCCACGCTCTGCATTGTCCTCTTTTATTCATCACCATCATATTTGGGAACTAAAGAGCTTTCACAATCTTCTTCCTGCCTTTGGGTCCACAGGTTGTTTTAAGGCTTGGACACAAAAACATTTTTTGGCCCAGGTTTGTGGTTTCTTTGGAAATAAACCCCCTTTAAAACTAGAAGATCTTGAGGTTATGTCCTGCCATCCACTTTCATGTACCAATAATCACATCCAAATTTTTTCTAGACATAATTCTCAAGCATGATTTCTTTCTTTTGTTCTCATCCTTACTTCTCTCTTTCACCGTCTTCTCCTCTTCCCTTTTTCCTTCCTTTATAATAGCAGACAATTAAAGGTAATTAGAAAAAAAGTAATCTTGAGTGGGAAGGTAACACACTTAATCTGATCACCTGATCTTTGCTACCAGACCAAGTACTTGGATCAACTGAGAAATCTTACTAGGTCTGTGGCACTCAAAAAAATTTTTTTCAGTTTTATCCATTTTTGACCTTCAACATTGTCTTTTCCAAACTCTAAAACCCTTGTTCTCACCATGAAAGCCAGCCAGTCATTGTCTGAGCGCATCTTTATTTTGTAATACCTTGTTAGAGGCAACTAAGACCTTAGTGGCAACTAACCCGCATTCTGACTCTTTCCAGCAACTTCCTCTAAAATCACAGGAAGAACTGTCACATGGTCTTACTTCTAAGGTATCCCAGGCCCCCATTTTAGGTGTTTTACAACAGAGCAGGGGTCTGTACTCAAAAGCCTACTACATCTGTGTCCTCACCATCTGCTGCCAACACATTAAGTCAATTCTATGCATTTAGATTTCTCCTACTAATTTATGTTTTATGGTTAATACTAGTTGGTAAAATGTCAGCTCTGATATTTCAGTCAGTTGGTAAAATGGAAGTTAATTGTCATGCATATAGTGTTTTGTTGATGGCATGAAAGAGCTAGGGGTTGTGTTTCACATAGTCGCTTAGCGACTCAGGCTACTCCATCTCCTGGTGTCTCAGTCTTTTGCTGGATCCTCTGCATCTGGCTGACAGATGGGGAAGTAGGTAAAGATAATACATGGGGGGATTTTATGACCCAAACCTAGAAATGATACATATTTTAAAAGTTTTCCCATTTCTGTTGGCCAAAATGCAGCCATATCTCACTGCAAGGGAGTCTGTGTGTCCAGGAAGAAAAGAACAAATTATAGATACAGTTTGCAAGTTTCTGCTGCAAGTAAGTATTAACCCTTTATTTTTCTTTGTTAGAGTTTGGATTATCTGAAAAATTTCTGTGTCATTGATTTATGATAAATTATTTTTCTTAAAAAGGTAAAGCATTTCCTTGTCTATGCATTTATTTTTCCTCATAGTAATTTCTTAATCACTTAAAACAGAAGAAAATTATATGCCATGGGTTGGCTGCCTGCTTTTGTAAATAAAGTTTTATTGGATCATAGCCAGTTCCATTTGTTTACATATGATTGCTTTTAAACTCTAATGGCAATGTTGAGTAGTTCCAAAAGAGACCTTATGGCTGGCAAGTCTAAAATATTTGCTTTGAGAAAAGCTTGTGCACTCCTTATTTAGTGAATACAAAATCAACTTTGTATATATCTGCTTAGGACAGTGAATGAAAAAATGTTGTCTCCATAAATGATCTATTCATTGATCTCAAGCCAACCTCAATAATATTTTATCCAAGGAAGCAAATGATAATTTACTTTCTTTTTAACTTGACAACATCATTTTCAGTACCTGAGCATCCGAGAATTAAATGCTTCATGTAGGAAACAGCACTTAATTATAAAATCAATGTGATTTTGGCAAACTCCCAGACAGGAACCTCATTTCTATATCTTTCTCCAGTTGATCAAGATGCAGTAAAGCAAAGCTATATTAACAAAATATACATTACCAAACCTCAAAAGAGAAATGATGATCAAGTTTTGGACAATGAAAACCCTAGAATGTTTGATATATCAGGGAATGGTCAGTGAATCAGTTTATTGGTGGGCAGATTTAATGATAATACCAGGTTTATATTGAAACTTTTTCCCCTTAAATCTCAGAATTATGATGTGTACAATTTTCACTCTTTATAATTCTGGAAATTGACAAAACAGTGCCACCACACAGGTAAGTTTTGAATGAGAACTTGGTCCAAGGCATTTGATATCAGGTCTGTTATGGTTTCCACTGTGATGCAGCCATTTTCGTATTAGCTACGCCTTGGGTTTTAGTTAATTTCCCAAATAGCCTCTTCAAAACAACTCTTCAGAATGTTGTTTTACTCTTTGATAAAATAAAAGTTGCCTTCACATTGACCTAGGTGCTTTACATACATTGTCTCATTTACTCTCTAACAATATTTAACTTGTGCATTAGTATTAATATGTGAAGAAAAAGTTGGACTCAAAGAAGGTAAGTAACTTGCCTAAGCTTACACAGGAAAAATGGTCCTTACACCTTACAATTTCATCAGCTAAAGTCTTTTGCACTGATAAGTGTTTTAAAGGAAACAAAGGGGAAAGTGTGATGGATAGGTAAGTAGAGTAGAGGAGACCTACTAATTTGAGCAGTTGTAGAAAGCCTCTCTGAAAAGTGATATTTATGTTGAGTTAGTCATAAGAAACTCAACAAGTTCTTCACAAGAGAAGTAACACCAAGTGTAATGACATTAAAAAGAGAAATAGGTGGTGTTCTCCATTCTACTGAGCAATACTCTAGTCACTATTTTTCTTTTCTGCTGTTACACATATCTATTAAATATTTAGTTTCAGAAATTTTACTTATGGTACAAAAGTATTCATCTGCTTTATTTTTAGATGTCATATCTCTGGTAAAGTTCATCATTTTATCTATTTTCGTAATGGTTTTGAACATTTTAATTAAAGCTGTACTAAAGTTTATTTCTGATAACTCCAAAATCTTGACCACTGGTGGTTTATTTCTATTGTCTGTTTTTTTCTCTTGGTTTTTGATAATTTATTTCTGTCTCTGCCATGACTGGTAATTTTTAACTGAGTGTCAATCTTTGTAAAGAATGCTAAAGACTCTGAATGATGTTACCTTTCTTCAGAGAAGACTTAATATTCATCTGGTAGGCAGGTAGCATATGGGAAGATCACCTTGATCCAATTTGAGACTACAATTTTTCTAAGCTGTTTTCAGGCTTTGGTAGGACTGGTCCACTTCTACTCTGTTCTTACTCCTACAGTGTATTGCCAGATTTCCCAGAGTAGTCTCAATGGAAAGGCTGGGGCTTTTCAGAGCTCCTCCTTTTTGGTGAGCAGCCTAGCACTGTCAGATTATTAAGCACTCTTGAGTGTTTCAGCCTTTACCAAACATTTTCCTCCTAGTTTCTTGATTTTTCACCCCTTCATGCAAAGATTAGGAATTGGTTCAGATTTGAGGGGAAAGTTACACCAAATGTCACTTCACTTCTCCATGATTCCCTTTTCTCCTAATTTGGCTCCTCAAATTCCTGCTGCCATGGTAACCTTGATTTCTACTATTTTTCCCATCCCATCTGAGTGAGTTGGCCACAAAATCTATGATGTTGTTTTTTGTTCAGCCTCTTTAATCTGTCCTGGGACTTGCAAATGTCTGAAGTGGAAAAAAATCAGTGGTGAATGGAGGGCTTTTTTAATTGCATTTTCCTCTCTTCAGGATTGCGGCCCCTCAAATCCTGGCTTCCTTGTCTGCTCCAAGATTCCTTCAAACTGCTGTTTGTTTGTTTGTTTTAATTTTAGACAGCTTTAGTAGTTTCTTGGCAGAAGAGTCTGTCTGATCCAAGTCAATTATAGATGGAAGCAGAGGACTGGAAGATGACTCTGGTTTAAATTTCCATCTACAGTAATAAATATGTTTAGTTAGGCATTTAAAAAAACTGTCAACATAGTTTGTCTTTTCTGGAATAAAGATAATAATGATAGTTTATGAGACTGATATGATGATTTATATATATGTGTATATATACATACACATATATATAATCTCATAGCAGGGCTCTTGGCAAATAATAATGAAGCAATAGATTTTGGTTCTTTCCCTTCCTTCTCTTGTCTTATTTAAAGGTCATATTTTTGACTGTTCATTGATCCATATTTATCAGGTTAGTGACATTTTCATGATATATGTAATAAGTTTCGAATGATGACAGAGAAGAAATAAATATGCAGAAAGTATAGCATGCATGAATATATTCCAAGAAAATACATTTCATCTGCATACCAGGTACCTTCTCAAATGTTAAGTTTTTTGTGAATTTTTATTATAGTTTTTTTTAGTATGATGTACTTAGAATGATTTAACCAAACATCAAGTAAACCCAGAACAAATACATAAGAGAATACATATTTTTTTAAGATATTCACATTATGATGAAGAGAAAAAGATATGCACTGAATTTGTATGTGCTAAAATCTATATAAAACGGACGAGATGATGTAAGGTAGATTTCGTGAAAATACAAATACATTTTAAATGCATTTGTAATGTTCCTTGCCTAGTAATCAAAAAAATATTGCTAATGCTTTGTTGTTCACATGAATGTTAGTATTTATTTATATTTAATGAATTCACCATTTTATTTAATTTTCTGTAAAGTCCTTTCTAATATAAAAATCTGTAGTAATTGATAATATCTCTTCGTTTGTTGTTTGTCATTGTGAGTTTCCAAAATACAGTGCTGTAGATTTATTTTCATGGTAGCAGATTACTTATCACTTTACTTTTCCAGGGCTAGCAGCCTAGCAGGTCAATGAGAAACTCATTGCCTTGAAAGAGATCAGGTGTTAGGTTTGTCATAAGTAAATCTTCAGTCAAAAAATGTGTAAAATTAATAGATTGTGTTTAAAAGTCCATCCAAGAATTGAACAAGTTGATAGTTACATTCTTTATTTTCTTTTGAGAGAATATGAACTAAACATAAATCCAAAAAAATCATTTAATAAAAAGGCACTGAAGGAGCCAGAAGCCACAGAGAAGAAAAACAGTTCAGATACAGGTCAAAAGTTCGCCTTTCCTAATAGACAATGGATATTAAGTAAAGTGATCATTGGAATTGATCAAATTAGTCCAGTCACCCAAAATGTGACCACACACCTGCCGCTCAGCCTCAGGTTAACACTGCTGGAGATTTAGTGTAACAACCGAGGAGAAGGGGGTGTTCTGATACACACACAGACCTAACAAATAATAGCAGCAGTTTTCAGAATTTTGTATTTCTGAAATACAAATAAAATTTTAAAGAATTTTTGAGTCAAAAACATTTTTATTTTGCCAAAGAAGGAAGTCATTTTTTTTAAGAAAAGCAAAAAAAAAAAAAAAAAAAACCCACTAAAATATTTACAACCATAATTTATTTCAGAACAATAAGGATTTTTGGACAACAAAGTGTAAGAAAGATGTAATCTAAAAAACAGACTCTCTTATGAAAAAATAGTAAAAGTGTTGTCAGTGACATATACATACACATGTACATCCATATTACGTTGTCATTTTTATTTGGGGGACTATTGAAACAAAGGCAGAGAACAGCCTCAGTCAGAGTACTAGCTTGACAAATCTGCTATTATAAGACCTTCTTTATAGTCTCCTCTGGAGGTACAGGATGTTCTCATTTTACTGTTTTGTTTAACTGTCTTTACCATCATTAAAGTTTTGGTAATATACCTAATATCTTCTAACTTTTTCACTGAACCCCTTCAAATTATTTTTCTGTATGAGACTGTGCTTTATTTATTTTATTTGTTTGACATTGAGCGTTAATATGTAGTGCATTAAAATTTTTGAAGATAAATGTGTATTTAAGAATGAAGAAGAGATGATAAAGTAAGCCCTCCTTTTATCTCCTAAGCCTATAAACTTGTTTTCCAATCACTGATTATCTGAATATGTGGTTGGTCTTTTAACCAGTTTCTACTATTGTATAATATAAAAAGTGCTGCTGCAATGCTTACACAAGAAGTCGCTGTGTTATAGATATATATTCTGTACTCTAGGAAATTAGTCCACAGAATAACACCCACAAGAAAACATTCATTAGAAAAAGCACTGAATTCTAAATCTGCTTCAATTAGACATTCACTTACCATTTATAAGATGAAGATTAATTTTTGTTGGTGTTGGGTTAAAATATTTGAATTAGTTGTCAAAATTTACAAATAGAAATTTCACATGAAATTGCAGATCCCCCACTTCCTTCAAAAATCCAATTTACTTCACTTCCCTGTGCCTTTGTCATCTGTAGAATGGGAATGGTGATGGCACCCTTCTCACAAGTACTGCCCATTTGGGAATAGATGGGGTGTTTTGCATATGGTGTTGTGAGATTTAATGAACCATTATATATCAAACAATGAGCACAGTCCTGGTACACAATCAACACTCCACTGACACTGAAGACTCACTGTTCCCAGCACTGTGTGTGGACTCAACATACCACGGCATCCCTCTTCCCTCTGTTTTCTGAGGATGGTCACCTGGCCTCCCAGTCTCACAGCTCTGGCCTTTGCTGACTCAGTTGGCAGGGCTGAAAAAGAGCACAGGGTAGGCAGGGACCAGCCAGTGAGGAACTCCCACTGCACATATGTAGAAAGAATGGACAGAGCTCTGATCTTGTCCTCCTCTGCCCAGGAATGAGGCAGAATTTGCATAGAATATTAACAAAAACTGACCAAAAACCATACTAGATTTTAAAAAATCAACATAATAAAGACTACATTTTCTGACTGTAATGTTAATCAGAAATCATTTACAAAATGTGTTATGTGTGTATATTTAAAATATAAAATATTTATATATGTATATTATACATGTGTGTGTGTGTGTATATATATATATATATATATATATATATATATATATAATCATTTGTCTGAAACCCCAAACAACCATATTAATAAACACTTGGGTTAAAGTAGAAATGATAGAAGACTACAGAAAGTATATTTCTAATTTTTTTAAACACTGTATTTTAAAATGTAGGTATAGAAACAAAGATCGATAAATAACTGAATCAATTTCCAAAAATAAAAGGAAATAAAAGGCCAAAGAGTGATTATCTACCTTATCAAATATTTATAAAACATGTCACATATCCATTACATTTTAAAACAATGTAATACTGTCCCAGTTATAGACAAATATACACATGGAACAAAATAGAGTGGTCAGAATGAGAGTACCTTATAAGCAGAGAAATTCAAAGTGCAAATGCCAGTCATTCGGGAATTGATGGAGTGTTTTCCATATGATGTGGGACAATCACACACTAATTAGAGGAAAAGGAAGGTCATTCTTAAAAAAAACAAAGGTAAACTATGATGGATTGAGTAAAAATAAAGTTATACAATTAAAAGAAGGGTATGCAAGGAGAATATTTTTTGTGTATTTGTGTTAGAGGAAATTTTCTTTAACAAGACTGAAGAACACAAACCATAAAAAATTAGATTTTGTTACATCAAAAGTAGTTTTTACAATATAGATCACCAAATGCTAACTTTTAATAAATATCAAAATAGAAGATTTTTGCATGAATTGAACCAACGAGGTACTAATATCTAGAATACTAAAGGAATTTGTAAAATAAACAACAACAAAACTAAAAGAAAGGAAACACAATAGAAATATAGTTAAAGTTATGACTAACCAACATATGGAAAGAAAAACAATGGTTAACAGATACTTGGAGATATTCTTATGAGAAGTGGAACCATGCAATTAATACAATGATGAGTACATGTGCTACAGCTCAGATTAGCAAAAACCTTCAAGTTGATCAGTACTAATTATTAGTGAGACTATAGCAAAAATACTTAATTTTGGTGCAGTATATACTGGAGTGGTCCATTCTGGAGAAATGTGTCATACCTGATGAGATTAATATTCACATAGCCCAACACTCAAAAATTTCACTTTTCATAAATTAACAAAGTCCATAAGGAAGCTCTTTGTAGCACTGACTGTGGTATCAGGGGTGTGAAGACAACTTGGGTAGTCATCACTAAGAAAATGAGTATGTAAATTTTTGTGGCTCCATACTACACTGTTTACTGCGGCAGTGTATGTATCACACCAGGGACAATCATTAAAACAGATACCAAGAGAAACAAATAAGAGAATCGAATCCATACCATGACATGTGAATTAAAAATTTTCTACACTTACTACACAGCACTATCTCTTTTACAAGGATTCACACATAGGCCATTTTTTTTGTTATTTGATCTCAGATCCATTCCCCGCCTTCACCGGCAAGCTACATTTCCAAAGGTCCTTTGCCAACTGCTGTCTGGTGAGGTTTGGCTAATGGAAGCACTGGTTAAAGTTGGAGAGGAAGAGGAAAGGAATCAGGAAGCTCTTCCTCTCCCCATCCCTCCCTTATACTCCTTCCTTTCTCTCTCTTCTCTCTCTCTTTCCTCTCTCTGTTTTGGGTGGGCATTTTTGAGCAGTAGCCGTATCTTTTCCAAGGTTCTCACTCTTCACTAAACAGAACCTATTTCTGTGGCCCTAACTCCTCCAGAGCAATTCTGGACATGGTTCTGGAACCTGCAGGATTTAGCTGATGTCTGGATTCCGGTGAATAGCACTCCTTTCCTAGTGTCATTCCAGTCCCAATGGAGTGTACTGGTCTCCTGCTGTCTACTTTGCTAGTGTTCTCCTTTTGCTAATCTCTGATTTGCTTCACCATCCCGTTTGCCTTCTCAGTTTCTCTACCACCTGTTTAATTTTGTATGCTGAGTTTCTCACTCGAAATACTGGAATGGTTTACATTTACTGATTGGAATCTGAAATAGTATTTGATACTGGGAGTGTTCCCAGGAAACAGACTCTAATGCAGGATACTAAGATTGGGAGACTCATCTGCTTAATCTTTAACATGATGATAACCTCTCTGCAGATGGAAACTGAAATAATAGCAATCTGTGACAGGCAGAGGCATTAAATACACAGTTGCTTGAAGTATAACACTGGCTGAAAGGAAGTATTTGGAGGATTAAGTAATGGCTATAGTAACCATCATGGTAACAGGGATGGCTACAAGGACTGCAGTTTTCTAAGTGTGATCAAGAGTTTACTGAAAGAAAAAGAGAAGCTCAGGGCTGTGTTACCTTTTCTGCTCTCTGTCATAATGTTATTCAGACTTTAATTATCAGCACATTCCACAGAACATCACACAGGTCAATTATATTGATGGTATTCAGGTTGCTCTTGGAAGCAGCAAGAAGCAAGAACCTTAGATGACTTAATGAGACACACAATGTCAGAGATTAGGTGGTGAACACCATGAACACTTAGATCCACTTGGATGATGTCTCTACAGATCTTGTAGGCTGGGGCATGTTGAGATAATCCCTCTAAATTGAAAGATCACTTTAGATTTTGGAGGCAAAATATGCCATACTTGGTGTGTTGCCCCAAGGAATTTACTGAATAACCTGAAGCCTTCCTGCTATTGCCTAATTCCATTTGTTTCAGCATCTGTTGTTTGGCTTATTACTCATAGAGCAATTCCCTTACATGAAATTCCCTCTGTTTGAAACACTAGATGGCTTCTGTTTTCTTGAATAGCCATTGACTTATACAATGTGTACCCAAAGACATAAGCTATACAAATTATAGTGAGTTTCTATGTGTGAGATAATAACTAGAGAGAGTTATCAGAGTAGAATAGGAAAACTATAAAACAACAAAAAAGATGGAGCTTGAAGAGAATGTAATATAAATGAAAGGGTATAACTAATTCTGATAATCTTAAATGACCAATTAAAAATCTATATACATGAAACTAAGATCATGTGACCTATTAAAGTTTAAATATATTCTTAGTGGCAAATTAGGACTAAAACCCTAATCTCTTGAATTGCAAGCTATTTCAATGACTCAATACTGTTCCATACTTGCTTTCAGGTTTTAATTTTTATCCTACTTGTGCTGAGAGCCTCTTTCAGAGAAAAAAATAAGGATATATATGAAAATGCATACTGTGAAGCAAAGAGTCTTGAGGGTAGAAATTGTACACTTGAAGGAGGATAGTTATTATGAGAATTTCCATTAAAAACAGTGCTACATTTTTCACCCAAAGCTCTGTGGTTTATTTTTCTGTCTTTGGGAATTTCACAAACAACTTGTAAAGTTCTAGCCAAACCTTTGAGGTTTGCCTTTCCATAAGTATATGGAACAAGCCAAAGGCTGCAAATGTAGCCAAATGAAACAATGGAAACCACAAGACCTGCTGGCCTGGCTCCTCTCTCCTCTACTTGATTTTGAGCCCCCGGAGAGGAAACCACCTGAGTTGCATTTGTATATGGTTAGAGCTCTTGAGAACTAAGCCTCCTAACTAATGGTTCTTATTTAATTTGAAATAAAGGGATAAAACTATTGAATTCTAAGGAAGCAGAAACAGTTTTGTTCCTACCATTGTTCTTCCTTTTTTCTTTTTAATTTATGTCTTCATTGCTAACATTTCAAAGGAGCCTCTGCATAGATGCATGTAGCCACAGTGTGTTTCTATTCCCAGGGGTTCTGGAGGCCACAGTGATCCATGTACTTCTTTAGAAAACTCTTTAAATAAATGGAATCTATTGGGCCCCACCAGCTAGTGTAATAGACTGTATACTGCTTGAAAACAGAGTTAACGTGTTTTAAGATCCCTTTGCTATTCACTGGTAAACATCTAGGATATTATTCAGTAAAAGTTTATTTTTAACTTTTTGGATCAATTTATACCCTAGACAGGGCTGTGTCATACACTACATTTATCTTCCCTGTCTGTAGCCTTTTAGTGCCATGCCCTCCTCCAGTCCCAACCCTTATTACATTGTTGTGCAAATTTAATTTAACCAAGACCTATTAAGCAATATAATCTCTAGAGCCTGACTGCTGGAGTTACTTAACCTTTCAGTGCTTCAATTTCATTATCTACACTAGTCTTCATAGTATTGTTGTGAGATTAAATGAGTGAATACATATAAAATGCTTACAACATGCCTAGTACATTGGAAATAATCAATAAATATTTGCCACTAGTCATCATCATAGTAGTACTAGTAGTAGAAGTAGTAGGATGTCCCAGTAGCATGTTACATATTAGAAAATGGGAAACTCTGAGAATCCTTAAAGAGCATAATTAAAACTTTTAATTGGTAGCATTTGATAATAGGTCTGCCTTCTTCAGTGTCATTTGTGTTTTTTTTGAGATCAAATACCAAAGACGAATAAACTCTCAGGCTGATGTTTCTTGCACTTAGAAGAGAGCTTTTGGAGAGCTGGGCAGTTTTACTCACTACTTATTCAATCACATGTTATTCTTTCAGCAACAATTGAGTTACCTGCTGTTCCTGTCCATGTTAGGTAGGGTAATTCTAGATGCTGTAACAAATAAACTTCAAAATTTCAGTGTGTAAGAAAATACAAGTTTAATTCTGGCTCATGCAACCGTCCAATGATGATGCTCCTGGTTGGCATGCAGCTTTCTTCAGGAGGTGGTTCAGGGACACAGGTCCCTTCTGTCTTCTTGCTCAAGTATCCCCCTGGGCCTCAAAGGGCTATGCTTCTTATCACAAGATGGAGTAGAAAAGGAAAGCTATGGTAACATTGCCTATTCATTACTTTGTCCTGGAAATGCAAATTCCACATTTTTCTTTTTTTTACTTGACAAGATTCCATCCAAATGCAAGAGAAATTGGGAAATCAAATTGTGCTTGTGGAGCTGCTTATGAAAAACAACTCTATCCTACAAAAGAAGGGGAATAACTCTTGTTGTATGGTTAGCCACTTCTTCCATACAAGGCTACAGGGATGAATCTAAGATCTGCTTTCATTTATCAAGGGAATAGTGGGGGCACAGGCTGGAAACCAGGAGATGAGGTTCTTCATTAAGCCCAAGAAGGTCAAGTCATGCTTTAGAGAGGATATGGACACCACAGTTGCATCATAAATGTGCACAGTTCAGCAACACAAAAGGAGAGGTATCATATTCTAAAAAGGGACTATGATTTGCAGAGGTGTTGAGGCCAAGGAATTCCAAAAGGCTGAGCATAGGTGTGGAGAACTGGCTGAAAGATGAGCAATACATTCAACTGAGGAATGTTTTGTAGGGGACATAAGCTAATTTTTAGAAAAATTACCCAGAAAACAGGGTATAATACATTTGAAGATATTAGAAGCTCTGAAGCTAGTTGACAGATGAAGAAACATAAGTGGAGGGAGGCAGAGATGGCAGATTATGCAAGAAATTCAAAGAAGCTTTGGTATTTCACCTTTTTTATGGTTGCCCATTCTTTCTGCATGTGATTTCTGTCCTTCTTTGCATGTTTCACAATACAAACAAAATGGATTAAAATTCTTATAAGCTTTTGGAGAATTGTAAGTTACTTTTTATTTTCTAAAACTTATGTTGCAAAACAACAATAGTAATGAGAATCAACATATGCATATAGGGTACTATACTATGAATGGTGAACTAAGTATCCACCATGCTGGACTCAAATAAACAGACTTACACACACACACACACACACACACACACACACACACACACACACACACACTATTACATGGAGGACAAAGTCAATTAGGAATTGAGTATAAAGGAATATTTAGCCCTATTTGTATTTCTTCTGATGGCTTACTTCCTTACATATCCCACAGTTAATGTCCTAGTAATTGTAAATCCACTAGGAGATTTAGCTTACATATAAGTAACCACCAACGCTTAAAATTTTCTGGGAACTTGGCTGCCATTTGTGTTCATCAAATATTTGAGAGTTATTTTCAAAGACTCTAGGCTGTCCAGTGCCAAGCTATCATTGGCCCAGCAGCTTACCCTCAATTCCTAAGTAGCTTCTTTCTAGAGAAATTTAATCTGCATGTTTCTAATCCATTTAAAATTAGATCATCAAAATAAAGTTTTGTATGAGCTATCCAAAATCCTTGTGAGAGAGTTTCTTTATTTTTCCTCCACTAAAGGAAGATGTTGCATTTGTTAAAATTCAAGTATGCTGCAAAGCTAGAAACCTCTTAGAAACTGATTTTAAAACTTGGCAGTCTCTATTCTTTTATCCCTAAGGCATATAGTAGGTGCTTTGGAAGTTTCTTTATGAATTCATTTTTAGAACATTTCTTGGAGTTCACTCATACAGGACTGGGTTCCTTCCTTTCCACCAAGCCACAGTTCTTCCTTTAGAACTTCTCCTGAATTCAAAGGATGCTACACAGGTGCAGTGTCATGATGGCTTCATAAGAAAGAGTTTGAGACAGATATTTCCAATTTTCTCTTTAAGATAATCTTATATACTTCTTCAAGCAGGACTGTGTTCAAAATCACTTCCTGCCACATAAATTCTGAATTTCATGTGATTTTCCTTGGTGTACTGTTTGCTATTACAATCGATCCTATTTCAATTTGACCCTTTTTGAATCTCCATTTTATATATTTTTCTTTTAGAAGCCTAGAGAAATTAATTGCCCAATCACACTATATATGTTATATTAATCATAATTTATTTGGTGTTACATATTTTTTTAGTTTATTGGTATTACTCACAAGTAGAAATAGAAATTAAATGTTTTTATCATCACCTCAAATGACTTGCATTATTGCCTATCACTAATTCCATTTACTCACTGAAAAAAAATTGATTGCCTTAATGTTTGAATATAATTTTAGGTTCTACAATGAACACTAAAATGAATCTGACAAAATATACAATGCTAAAAATCAGTGTCCAAGCGTAGTGTGTTGATGTGGGTTTCATATCTCTAACGCTTATCCAAGGGAAATCTATAAGTATTTCATATGATAATTACTAACACTGTCCAAGGGAAATCTATAAATATTTCATATCATAATTACTAACACTGTGTTTTTAGATTATTTAAGAGGATTTATGTCTCATAAAAAGTTAATATATTTTAATAGAACTTTCAGACTAGAAGGATAAAATAAATGTGGGGACCATATAACATTCTTATTGATCATACTTCCATATTTTCATCTGCCCCTTGGCCACTCCTCCACTCTGACCAGCATTTCTCCCTTTCATCCCCAATTCTCTGTCTTTTCCACTCTGGGCTGGATCCAGCACTCCTCTTGTTAGCCCTTATTTACAGGAAAACATTTACAGTCTACCTTCCGTATCTGCAGAATCGAAACCCTTGGATAAGACGAGGTGACTGTATTCGTTGTGCTACACCATTTTATATAAAGGACTTGAGCATCTGCGGTTTTTGGTATCTGCACGGGGTCCTGAAGCCAATCCCCAGCCAATACTGAGGGAGGACTGTACCTTGTGACATTTTCACTCATCTAATACCAAATCCTACAGATACTTTTCAGTTTCTGTAACATTCAGCAACATTTCATTCCATAAGACATTCTCTTGCTGATAATGTACTCATCATAAGACACCCTTTTCTTCTGTAACAGAATTCTATCCTTGTTGTCTCCCCTGTATTCCCAACCATCACTTCTCAGTCTCTTATGTTGGTTCCTCCTATACATGAGTTTCATTATTTTAGTTCTTTATGACAACTTAATGGAGCAGGTATTATTTTCACTGGTTTAGAAACAATGACTCTGAAGATGCTTTAAGATCACATAAATAATACATTGCAGGGCTAGGATTTGAATCCAAATCTATATGCCTCCAAAGTCAGAATTTTCCAATCCACACTTTGCCTTGCTAGGCCACAGCTGGGCTGGCTCAGGGCTTGCCTCTTTCCCCGCTGAAGGCATCAAGAGATCTGCTAGCTTTCTTTTGTTCTTTAGGGCTACTTCCACCCATGCCTAAGCTGTATTCTACCCATTCAGTCTCTTATGTTTCATCTCCCTACATGCCTCGTTTTGAGTAGCACATAATCTTTCAAGTTCACCACGTGTTTTGGGGGTTTTTTTGTATTTGAAAATTTTGCTACAAATCACTATAGGAAAGCAAGTGGCACATCCATGTGATTGTCCCAATGGTTGAAGAATCATATCAACTTCTTGATAAATCTAGATAACCTACTCACTTATAAGCTAGTGCTATTTTAATGCCAAGACATTGTAACCCATATGTTCCTTTGTACAAAGAAGCAAGTTAAAGTGTTTAACAAATAATTGCATGCAATCTCTTGTTTCTGCTTCCACAAAGCTTTACAACCAAATGTCCCACCAACAGAAGTTATGAAGTTTTTGCTGTTTATAATTAACGAAAGTCAAGTATAATTAATCTTGGCCAACTCTCTCAGCTCTCTTGTATACTTTAGCTCTATCGCTTTGGAAATCATTGAAGTTTAGGTGTGATTGTAACTAGTACATTCCCATACGTGTCTAACACCTCTCCTTAGCAGCCTCAGACTTCCTTATGCACAATTATTCTGGAAAGTGTAGATTTATTCCCTTATGGGCATTTTCAAAAAGGTGCAAACTGAAGTGTAAATGGCATTCATCTCACCAAATCAACTGGAATGTAGCTGCTGTTAAGGTAGTTTAAAAAAAAAAGAAAGAAAGAAATATAATACCTCTCTCAGACATAAAGATTTTGAATACAAAATATCTAGGCATGAACATCATTTGCAGACTTAGTTCCGGCAGTTTGATTTGCAACTTTAATTTGAGGACAGTCATGTCTTTGGTATGATTTAAAGAAAAAACTTGGAAACCTGAATAAACCTGAATAAAAAAACTTGGAAACCTGAATATCCTCATGTACGTGGTATATTCCTGCTAACAGTGTGCTTCTGGAAAAGAGGTAAATGTGACTTCGTTAGGTGACAAATCTGCTCAGTTCTCTCATGCATGTAAGCACAATCTAAGACTAGCTGTGAGGGTAATTTCATTTTCAAATAATTTATTCATTAAATAATCTCTTCCACATCTTATTAAAACCCAATAAGCATAATAAAAAGAAAAAAAAGACTGCTTTTAGAAACTACAATCAATCTCATTGATTTAAAAAGTAAATTGCAACCCTACCCCCCTCCTACCCTGCTGGATTGTGATTCTCTAAATGAAAGGACTGGGATTTGAGCATCTTTGCTCTTGTGTTTCTCACAGTAATGGCATACAATAGAAATGCAATAAATGTTTGTTGTGATAAACTAAAGATATAAATAATGCTGCTATTCAGAGAAATTACAGAATCCCTAAGATGGCAGCTTAATAGTCTACTATCACATGGTTTAGAAGTTGGAAACAGCCGTTATTTTGTTTGTGAGACTTGGCGTTTTTAAATGGCTAAGGGTGGGGTTAATTTTGACAGGTAAATTTTATAGTTTGGATACATATTAAACATTTGGTTTTAATTGAGGTTTTGCTCAGGCCACCCAAAAGCTTCCTTTTAAGAATATGTTTATGCCTGTATGTTTCTTCCCTGTCACCATTTGCTGATGCAGTATTTAATTTCTTTCATTTATGGCCTAAAGTATAATAGTCTGCCAAAAGAAAGAGAATTCTCTAAGTATGAAAAAATATATTTTCCAGTTTTCCATTAGGAAATCCAAACCTCCATAGTTCCATTTGGATGCTGCATTTCACTATTTTGTCCCAATTCACTAGTTACAGATGTTTTAAAAAGTGCTGGAAGGCATAAGACCAATATCTAACATGGATATGGAAATTAACTCAGTAGGTATCCCAAATTTTATTTCCCCTTAACTTAAACTTACATGAAACTAAAATAACTAGTAAATTCATTCAATTTAGTTTTTTAAAAATACATGAAAATGATTGTTTCATTGCCTGATTTTTAAGAGACACACATACATGCACACACGCACAGAAGAGATTGATTTCTTAACAATTTCTTTTACAAATCTAGAAGACAGCAGAAGTCCTAAAACCTCGCCTTTCATCTGTTGCTGTCTTCGTGATTACAAAAGCATCTGCAGACTCCAAGAAGCGTGCACCCCAAAAATCTGAGGACCAGGTCGTAAAATGTCATTCTCTTAGTACAAGAATAAATTCATGGTAAAGAAATTAATAATTTATAGAAGTAACCCACCCAAAGAGATGGTTTGTAACTTTGCTGTAAATCAAGAGGTTTGTGACTTAACTAATTTTAATTTATTTAGAGAAATATACCCTGTCAGGAGCATGGTATTCTGTGTAGAATTTTGGGAAAATAAAGTTTAAATAAATCAGTATTTTTCTAGTACTATTGAAATGAGAACAAGACATTATTTGAGAGGCATCAGCACTTGAGCCATTAGAAAGTTGTAGTCTATAGAAAAGCAAAGATGATTTTCCAAGCTCTACCACAGCCTGAACGAAATATCCCTCAAGACCACACAGATCCCTCTGCCTGGATTGCATGCTTAGCATCTATTTTTATAGTAAGAAAAAGATGCCACAGTTTGCAAATATAATTATTCCAGGGAGTAGAAAGGAATGTTAAAAAATTCTATTCTATGTGAAAAATTGGTATTCTATTTCATAAACTAAACTTTTACTAAAGCAAAAAATTATACAAATATTCATTGAGCTAAGCATATAAAAATGAGCAAGACACAGTCTCTACACTGAGGAAATTCACAATCTGAAAGGATGGAAAGAAAGGCACATATGCAGCTCTCCTACTTGGTATTTGTTCATGTCCTGATGGTTTAAGTGCAGATGGGAGAGAACATCGATTCTGCCTGGGTTTGTCCACTGAAGGCTTCCTACATGAGGTGATATTTCTGCTTCAGTGGATAGTTTTTCTTCATGAGTTTAGTTAGCATGTATTGATTCAGTTAACTTTCATAAGAAGTGGATCACCAAATTAATTGTTTGCCTCTCTCTCTTTACCTCTCTTTATGCTTTTGAATAATAGCACATTGAAAAAGATTAAAGTATGAATATATTAAAAAAAATCATTTTAGGTGGGCCCAAGAAGTATAACCTAAATGGAATTGGGTGTCTTTTATTTTAATTTTTATTGGGGTATAATTGATTTACAATGTTGTGTTAGTTTCAGGTGTACAGCAAAGTGAATCTGTTATACAAATACATATATCCACTGTTTTTTTAGATTCTTTTCTCATATAGGCCATTACATAGTATTGAGTAGAGTTCCCTGTGCTATACAGTAGGTCCTTATTAGTTTACTTATTTTATATATAGCAGTGTGCAGGTGTCTATCCCAATCTTCCAATTTATCCCTCCCTGCCCTTGCTCCCCATTTTATTTTCTACATCTGTAACTCTATTTTGCTTTTGTAGTTAAGTTCATTTGTAGACTTTTTTTTAGTTTCCACATATAAGCGATATCATATGATATTTGTCTTTCTCTGTCTGACTCATTTCACTCAGTATGAGAATCTCTAGGTCCATCCATGTTGCTGCAAAAGGCATAATTTTGTTCTTTTTTATGACTGAATAACAACCCATTGTATATGTGCCACATCTTTATCCATTCCTCTGTTGATGGACATGTAGGTTGCTTCCATGCACTGGCTATTGTGAATAGTGCTGCAATGTTCATTGTAGGAATTGGGTGTCTTTGAACTACACTAGATCCTACCTTAGTATTTTATTACTGTGAAGAAAATAGACACAATTGCATGTAGGTGTACACACATATACACACATACAAATTCATATAAAAACATTGAAAAATAATGTAGACTTTCTTGAAGTTTTGTTTGGAGGAGGGGAAATTAAGATTGTGGATACACTGCACATATTTTTAAAACTCCCCTCTAAATTTTCTCTCTTCCCTAATCTTCAGCTACTCCTTCTTGTCCTTTGTCCTTATTCCCTTAATGTTTCCATTCGAAACATTACTTCCACAATCCCTCTCCACAATCCTATAATATATCCAATACCACAATTTAAAAATTAGTGAAAAAGTATTTGACAATATTCAAACCTTTCCTCTAATTGAAACTTAGACTTCTTTTTGTCAGTCAGCATTCTGTGAGGAATCTTAATTCATATGTGTAATTCCCAAATGATAATGGAAAACAGTCTAATTTTTCTCTTTTTAACTGTAAGCAGGGAATAATAATAACTTTGTGAAATGCTCATTACACATCGTGAACTGCAGGTAAAATGTCACTTGTGACACTCATAATACCAAAGTAGATAAAAATTTTCTCTATTTTAACAGACAAGGAAGCTGACACACTTTATTGAGAACATAGATGAGAATTTAAACCAAGTTTGTCTGACTCTAGCATCCTCACTTTTCCTACTACATTATAATGATTTTACACAAAGCAGTAATGGCAGTATATTTTGAATATGTGAACACAGGTGCTTGAAAATAAATTGATCAACAACAGTATCAATAACAAACTTCCTAAGACCCCAAAGTATGTTTGACTCCCTTTTCCTTTCTCTCCCCCAACAAAAATGGGTGCATTCATCTACATCCTGAAAATAAGCAGTTTAAGAATAACCCCCAAATGCTAAATGCCATAAAGTCCAAGGCAGCACCCATTGCTTTCACCTGGAAATCTTGGGATTGTGAAGGAGTAGAAATATTCCCTAAAGTTACCTTTTCGGGAAAAGTGAGCTCTGAAGATCTGATTTCTTAAAATGCCATTCCATAAACAGTCTATCACAGACACTCAAATTGGAAGACTTTAGAAATGAGTCTACCAGTGGCCAAGGATGGCAAAGATTGATATAGGATATTTGAAGCATAAAAAATGACTAATATTAAGTATTTAAAAAATTACCTGACGGGGGCTTCCCTGGTGGCGCAGTGGTTGAGAGTCCGCCTGCCGATGCAGTGGACATGAGTTCGTGCCCCGGTCCGGGAAGATCCCACATGCCACGGAGCGGCTGGGCCCGTGAGCCATGGCCACTGAGACTGCGCGTCTGGAGCCTGTGCTCCGCAACGGGAGAGGCCACAACAGTGAGAGGCCCGCGTACACCAAAAAAAAAATAATAATAAAAAAAAAATAAAAATTACCTGAGGCACCAAAATACGAAATTTAATATGACAGAACCCTTCTACAATTACAAAATTTCTATGCTGGTCTAGCTACATTTTTGGAGTTATTCAGTTGACAAAGACATTTGTCAGATTAAATACATATAGAAAATTGTATCTACTGTATCTAGATGCAAACCTTCAAACATCCCCAGAGGAACGTATATGTTTAAGACTTTTTCAACAACCACTAAAGTAGTATCAGGAAACTACAAGTTAAAGTATAATACAAATAAAACAGGTATCATGATTTAATCCGGAGTTTTATATATTCCCTCATAGAAGAGTTCAAATAAAAGTCCAAAATAGCCCAGTAGAGATGTCTACATTGAGAAGAGGCAAAGGAGCACCTATAATAACTAAGAAAAGTGTTCTCTGCTAATGAGCCATTTCCAATCAGAAACTAATAAAGTAGGGATACTAGATGGGACATTTAAAAAATAGTTATGTTTTCTAATGCTAACCAGCAAGATATAAAATAATTTTTCTTTACTTCAGAAATGTGTTGTACTGTATAGGGAATTTACAGTTTTAAGGAGAATGATTGATGTGTTGAATTTGAAAAAGTTCACATAATTTAGTAATATAACCTCCTTTTCTGTTATGATTTGAAGCATTTGCAGCTGTAATGGGCTTTGAGTCCCTGGGATAAAGCCCTCAGCCAAAGCCAGGAGTTGCCTATAAAGTTCTCTTTGACAGAAACTGGGATGGAATCCAGGCTCATTTCAGCAATATTTGTGGAGAAGAGGATTGAACTCAATATATTTGACCCCAAAGTGCATTTTTGGGGCTTGCACCATATTTATTAAAGTCTTGTGGCAGACCTAGAAGTTATTAAATGGGTGAGAGCAGGCTTTATAAAGACACAGTTCTAAGCAGCCATAGTTCGATTCGACATACTTTTACTGATCACCTACCTGGAGCCATATCTTAGGCTAGGAACTCATGGTTATAAAAATAGAGGCAAATATCATCCACAGACTCAGGCAACTCTCAATCTAGTAGAGGGAGAGAAGGCAGATATAAATAACTGTAACACATGGCATAGTATGATAAAAGATTGTAAAACAGGTACACAGCGCAACTGGGAGTTACAGATACCGAAAAGAATCAGGATTACATTCATGGGGAAAGTAGCCTTTTGAGTTGGGTGCTGATGAAACTGTGCATGCCAGTGTGTATGAAGGGTGAGGGGAAGGGGACAGGATTCCAGCTAAAAAATTACTAAATTCAGAATATATTCAAGAAACTGAAGTTAGCATTTCAGGAAGCAACATTTTAGCAGCATTCTAAGATACATATTTTTAGAAGAAAATGGTTTAAAATACTGAAATTAAGATTTTCATGTCATTGTCATTGAGTCAATTGTAGTTGGAAAGATAGATAGGCTGGCCATATAAGAAGGAAAATCAGAAATTTGGAAGTCAAACAGAGAAGAGTTAAAGTAACTGCTTCAGTACTTACCAGTCCTATTGCCCTGTGTATAAGTTTCCTATTGCTGCTGTAACAAACTGTCATAATCAGTGGCTTAAAACAACACAAATCTATTATTTGACATTCTGGAGGTCAGAAGTCCAAAATGGACCGGCAGAGTTCTATTCCTTCCAGAGATGCTGGGGGAAAATCTATTTCTTTGCTATTTCCAGCTGGCAGAAGCTACCTCATTCCTTGGTTCATGGCCTCTTCCTTCATCTTCAAGGCCAACAGCACAGCATCTTCAAATCTCTGCTTCTGTCATCACACCTTCTATGATTCTGATCCTTTTGTCTCCCTGTTATAAGGAAACTTGTGATTACATAGACAGACTTGGATAATTCAGGATTATCTCTCCAACTAATAATCCTTAACTTTATCATGTCTACAGAGTCCCTTTGCCATGTAAGGTAACATATTTACATTTTCTGGGAATGTGTGTACATCTTTGAGGGACCATTATTCAACCTACTATACCCTGGGAACATTATCTAATTTCTAAAGCTTAACTTTTTATCTTATTGTAAAATAGGGATAATAATGTTTCACAGGGCTGTTTTGGAGCTCAAATGAGAAAAAGAATATAAAACAATTAGCATAGCACTTAATAAAAATTGTAATTACCACTGCCAGTACTATTAACGGTGTTATCATTTTGAGTGTTCTGAATAATAGGATGAGTTTTACCCATCTTATTTGGCAATATAGACCTGATCCTTGAGGAGCGAGGTTACACTGTCAGAACTTGACATGCCAATGTTGAGTGTTATGAAGTATTCTATAGAGAGACTGGAGACATAGGGCACTCTCAGGGGTGGGGGGACAGTGTAAATACTCAGGTGGAATAGGATAAACTACAAATATTTGCAATATATGTGATGTAGATGTAGAATGAATATTCTCAAGATTTTTAGAGGGCCTGAAAGTTAATAGGTAAATGATATTATTCCAATAGCAGACTGGGCAAGAACATGCTAAAAGTTATCTGAAGAAGGATCACTGATCAAAAACAAATGTTTAAACTATATATTTACAATCAGTAGTGACCAAATAAAATAATTAATTGCTGTGATCCATAAATGGGCCACAAGAAATAAAGAACTGTTGAGGGTCACTTTGGATCCTATCCTGTAGTGCATCCTCAACGGGTAATGAGAGCTCACCTTTTGGAAGCTGGAGGGGAGTTGGCCATATTCATAGGGGTCCATAATGAATGAGATAAGAGAAAAATGCATTATGCAAAATGCAATGGAAATTTCCCAGTGGTGGCCTCTGGTAAATTTAGAAAAGTACTCACAAAAGAGTAGCCTTCAAACATCTGCCAGATTTTGAGAGTAACAAGCTAGTTTACAAAAATGCCAAGCAAATGAAAAATGTTTTGTTTTCATTACCTCTTGTTTATCTGCTTCAACCCCAAAGGAGAAATAAACAACAAAAAATAAAACAAATAAACAAACAGGCAAACAAAGGAAAAATATTCAGCAGAATTCACTCAGAGAAGGAGGAGATTCAGAAAAGAGAAAAAAGCCAACCACCTCCTATTCCTGAAGTCAGGAGGCCCATCCTTAAAAGGCAAGGTATGAAAGAGCTGGAGAGACTATTTATCCTCAAATGAAGTTCAAAGTTTCATTTATTACCTGAGGCTAAATGCATTTAATTACTGAAGTGAGAATGCATTTAGTAGTTTAAAGTAGCAATAGGACTTGCTCTTAAGAAAAAGTGATTGGAAGAGTCATGAACTTTCACTATTAAGTGGTTTTAGAGGGAGAGTGGCAAAAAATATAATACAGCTGCTTTTTATTACACTCAGTGAGTACTAATCGTTCAATGTCTGGTTATATGTACATATTTACTCAAGCCATCAATAATATTCATAAAAGCTAGAAAATAATCTAAATATTCAACAACAGTAGAAATTAGATAAATGATGAGACAATCAGAAGTAGAAGTTTATGCGGTTTTTGAAGACTATTATTTTATCATAAAATCTTAGACAGTTATTGCACAATTATCTGTTCATTTTAATATAAAATTAATTTTGTAAACTATTCACCATAGAGGGCTGTGACGATGTTTTCCATTGTTCTGTAGTGGTATGTCAACTTGGGCTAAATTGAAGAGAACTGATGCTGCCCATTAGGCTTGATACCTAAATTTCTCTTTTCATGCCTTGGATTTATAATATTGTGAGGAGGGATGTACAGAATTATTACAAAGAATTATAAAATAAAATAGTAATGATTTTTGATACTGCAAGTTTTAGATACTTAGTATGTAGTTGAAATAAAAATACGGTCTGTAATATGAAAGAGCAATAATATCTGTGATCCACTGAACACTCTTTTACTTATGTCAGGGGACTATTTCTCAAAGGACTTCTTAGAAAATAAAGATTCTTTCTTTCTTTCAACACGTTTATTGAGTGTCCATAATAAAGCAATAACCACACCAATTTCCAGGAATAAAACAGGACACGTAGCAGACATGTTTCTTGCTCTAGTAAGGACACTAGACCTTAATCAAATAATTACAAATGCATTTAAATTGACATTGTGATAGTGGTATTAAAAAGAGACACGTGGTTTTAAGAGATCATATATTAGAAAAAGCTTCCATGAATGAGTGTCAATTCAGCTACTATTTAAATCAGAGAAGCAGGGAGAGGAAGAGCATATTGGACTGAGGAAATTGGATGTGTATAGGCCAAGAGTAGGAAGGAAATTTAAAAGGTGAAAGAGGATATGTGTCTGGACATTTAACACAAGAGGAACTGTGATATGAAATACAACCAGAGAGGTAGATAGTAACCAGACCACACAAGACTGAATAGGTCATTTTGGAGTATTTAATTTTGCAGTGTTAAACATTTTAGTTATTTAACATTGCTCTTAGGGTAAATATATTGTTTCAAAAGATAAGAGTAGTGAAGACATGAACTCTAAGTGTTGAAGATTCCTTGGAGAAATCTGGCAGTAAAAGAAAGGAACTAGGACAGTAGCTGGAAGGTACTGCCAGGGTGATGAGAAGTATTTTCAATTGGCAGAGACATCAGCATACTTCCAAGCCAACAGAACTTGTGACTAAAGATACTGAAATAAAAGCATTTCTATTTTATTCCCCCACTTTCACACACACCAAAACCAAGAACAAAATCATAAAAGCAATTCAAGTAGAGAACAATTCTATGTTAAATAAAACAATTACATCAGAGCAACATTTTTTTTTTTGCGGTATGCAGGCCTCTCACTGTTGTGGCCTCTCCCGTTGCGGAGCACAGGCTCTGGATGCGCAGGCTCAGCAGAAGATCCCGCGCCATGTGGGATCTTCCCGGACCGGGGCACGAACCCGCGTCCCCTGCATTGGCAGGCGGACTCTCAACCACTGCGCCACCAGGGAAGCCCCAGAGCAATATTTTGATATTCATCAATGTGTTTTTCATTACTGGTATTCTGATTTGTTCCCACCCTGTCTCCCCATTTCAGGAAACATCTATGTAAGTCCAGGAATACCAACCCAAAGCAACAGAGGTTGAACAGTTGAACAATAGAGAATCAAGTTCTTGACTTTTTTTTTTTTTTTTTTGACGGTACGCGGGCCTCTCACTGTTGTGGCCTCTCCCGTTGCGGAGCATAGGCTCCGGACGTGCAGGCTCAGCGGCCATGGCTCACGGGCCCAGCTGCTCCGCGGCATGTGGGATCTTCCCGGACCGGGGCACGAACCCGCGTCCCCTGCATCGGCAGGCGGACTCTCAACCACTGCGCCACCAGGGAAGCCCAAGTTCTTGACTTTTGAGCTCAAAAATTGTCTTCTGAAACTCACTGTAAAGATATCATTTGAAAGAATTTGATTTTTGAAAATTTTTTTTAGTTACAAAATATTTTGAACTATGTAGGACCCAATATCTATAGAATAAATATAGATGTGGGAATAATGAATACTGATGTAGGTGCCAGTTTTCCCACCATGAGCTGAATAAAGATCCCATGAGCAGGAGAAGAGAAAGGCTTAAAGATGTGAGTTCTGGGAAGGGACTAGTTCCAGGGAGATGATATGATGAAGGAACTACCCAAATGCCTTGGGGTAAATCTGAGAGCGGAGGAAACTCATAAGCAGTTTCCATTAGCATCCTGATGACACCATGATGGTACCAGACTTTTACCTGTTCCTTCCACAAGCAGAGTAGGATAATCGGAAAAGTTATACATATAGAAGCCTCTGAAGGTGTAGGAGAGGCAATCTTACCAAGAGTCGCTGGAGTATTATGAGAAAGCAGTTACACTTTCTCTTACCTTGAGAAAGGCAAAGTTTGAAGAGAAACTTCCCGAGAGCATGAAGGGTAGAAGTTCCAAAACTGGCTTGGTTGAACAAATGCTAAACCATGTGCTTTTCACGTTTCCAAGATTCAGGGTGGATACATAAGCCAGGAGGAATTTAAATGACACTCTAGAGATACGAAGGAGGAGATCAGTGAAAAACATTTGCTGAAGCCTGAAATGATAAATATACCTAAAGTAAGTAGATTTTTAGAACCAAATTTGGACTTGAAATAAAAATTGTTATAGAAAAATAAAGCTGTCTTTATTGTACATCTGAAGTTTTTCCTTGTAAAAGATATGTTCACTCCATAAGGAATCAGCTACAATCCAAGGATATAAATCACAAGTGTATCTCATGATCCACAATGAAAGAGAACATTGAAAACTGATTCATACTTCCTCAAAACTTGGGTAGAAAAAAAAATAATGAAGGTTGCTGTCACAGATGAGATAAGAGCAGGGAATTTTGGCTAAGTTGTGAGCCAAAACTGAAGCCAGAGATGTACCTTTGGAAAACCAAGTGATATCATTGAAAGATGGTCAGGTAGGGCTGAAAGATAAATCAGACTGATACACCATTGTTAACTGTTTACAAACTAACACTCTACCTGAGATAGACTTCTGAAGGTAACATCAAGTAAAGGGTAAAGAATGAGGATACAATAATCATGAAATGAGAATTTGACCTACATTATGAATGCTGAAAATTGAGTGAAGATATATCCTGGGATATATCTCCAAATAACAATCCCATAATAAAAGCAGAGCATGCCAACTCATCACCCTGCCTCTCCCACCAGACATTACTTCTTTGTTATACCATTATTCAGCAGATAAGTTACTGCATTCAAAATTAAAAGTCAATAAAGGAACCCATGTAAGACTTAGCTATAGATTTTATACCCCTCATTCTCATGTTCCCCAATAGGGAAATTGTGGTCTTGAATATCTGCTGCCAATAAATCACTAAATTCTTTCAGAGTTATGTATACCACATTACAAAAAAAAAAGTATCACTTTGAACAGTGGGAAAGAATTTATCTGTTTTATATACTCAAAGGTATACTTTGAGCAAGTGAACTGATTTTGTCTGACAGAAAGTGTAAATCATATAACTTATTGAGTTACTTTTTACACACTATTAAAAGCTTATTCTCAATATTATAACCTAACTAACCTACCCTCTAATAAGTCCTCTAAATACTTAAGTTTTGTTTCTAGCTACAGTTTATGTTCTCACTTCATTTTTATCCTTAATTTGACTGAATTCTATATTTAAAACACTTTTGATTTTATATATTCTTGGGGAAAATTCATCATTTATTTGAATGAGGGAGAGTAAAATAATAAAAATTATTTTCATATATACATTCAAAGATTTATATAAAGATTAAAATAATACTGTGTGGTTATCATTGGTGAGATCCCATGTGAAATTTTTTCTTCTTTATACTCTTATTATTTAACAGTCTATTGGAAGCATGTTTTTTCCCATAACGAGAAGAAATTTTATATTAAAAAACAAAGTTTAGGTGAGAAATTTTGGGTCAAAAAGTTTATTTGCAGAGAAATAATCCCCTAGATCTCAGGTTCTTTAAAAGTCTATTTCTCACTCACACAACTTATCCAACATGCATCAGCAGGCTCTTCTCATTGTTGTCACTCATGGATCTAGGGCAATGAATACTTTATACAGAATGCTACCAATTGTCACTGCAGAGTGAAACATGCACTGGCTTGTAAAGTTTCCATCCAGAATTTGCACATAACACTTCTCTTCACACCTCATCCATCAAAGGAAGTCATACTTCATGGGAGACAGGGAGGGACCTTCCTACCATATGCCTGGAAATAAATGAGACTGAAAATAATTCAAAAGGACTAATGACAGTCTCAAATAATAGTGATCATTTTTACTAGAATGGTGAAAAAATATTGGGAAGAAGTATTGCATGGAGAGAAAAAAATTATATATGTATATGTGTATATATGTATGTATATATATACACACACATATATATATGATAGATATATGAGTAGAGACAGTGTAGAGGAAAAAAAAACAACAAGAATAATTCATGGATTTTTAGGGACTGAAAAAATAAGTGCATTAAGAAAAGTAGAAAACCCATGATAATTGTGTAAAAGGTGGTGATTATTTAATTTTAGGCTTATTGACTCTAGGATAGTAATAATAAATATACAGTTACAAATCTGGCTGTTTCTCGGAAAAGGTTTGGAAGAAAACTGACTTGGAGATGGAAGCTGAAAATGTGGAGTTACCTAAGATTTCCAAAGGAGAAAGTGCACATCAAAAATGGTTGTCAGCAGATTTTTGGAAATTAGTCTAACAGAAAGATGGAGATAAAAGATGAATGTAATGAGTAAGAGAAGGGACACTAAAAGGATTCCAAGTTAATTGTGATAGGCTAATGTCAGAAAAGCCAACAAATATCTAGGAGAATGATGAAGTTACATCATTGGAATGATCTATAATGTGATATACCATGGGTATAATCAGGAGGTGGCAACTGAAGGAAAGGATTTAGTGTGTTTTATGTCAATGGGAATTTCTGAAGGAGGGCTTCTAGTAGAGTGGGAAGGACATATACCAGAAAACGAAGGGTTAATAAGTAAGTTGATGGGAAAGAACTAAGAGTAGTCCTTCAAAACAATTCTTTGAAGATGATGATTATGAAAATGAGAGAGATTTTTAGATGAGGAATAGTCTAGATAAGGGCAGCAATATATTGTCAAAGAAAATCAGTAAAAATGGAAGTAGGAATAGTAATGTGTAGATACAGAGGTAAATGATAGGAACTGATGGATTAATAAAATAAAAATGAAACACACACATTTAAAAATAATCCCTGACCAAATTTTAATCAATCTCTGGTAGCTGTCAAGCATTTATCTAGGTTGGTTACTTCACTAAATATTTGTTGGCACGAGTGCTAGTCATATGAGCAAATTATAACATAGCTCTTCTTTATCCATTTGTTCTATCAGTAACTGAGAGAGGAGTGTAACAGTCTCTGACTATAACTGTGGATTTACTTTTATTGTTAGTCCTGTGAATTTCTACTCATATAATTTGAGTTTTATGCTGTAAGTTGCACAAAAATATTTTTTTTGGTTAGCAAACTGAACTGTGATTCTCAGTAAATTTACTATCGTATGCCAGGATGTAGCTTTTTTTTGTTTACCCTGCTTGGGGTTTGTCCCACTTTCTGAATCTGGAGCTTACTGTCTTTCATCACTTTGGAAAATACTTAGCCATTATTTCTTTAAATAATTTCTGTATTTCACTCTCTTTCCCTTTTATTTTTGAGATTTTATTTTCGTATAGTTTTTTTTTTTTTTTTTTTACTCTTTTCCTGTGTCTCTTACTCTCTGTTTTGTAATTTCTCCTCATATTTCTTTCTATTTCATTCTGGACATTTTCTTCCTTTGAATACCTATTTACTAATTTTTTCTTCAGCTCTGTTTAATCTATTATTAAACCCATCCACTAAGGTTTTGATTCAATATATTTTTCCTGTTCTGTGATTTCCATTTGTTTCATTTTTATAATTTCCAATTTTCTGCTAAAATTTCCAATGTTATTTATCTCCTTGAATATGTCAGGACTACCTAAATACTGTGTTTGATAACTCCATTTTCTATAGCTGTTTTACATTTTATATTTCTCTATTTTTTTTTAATAGAGAAAGAATTTGAGGTCTAAAATAATGATTTGAATCTGAGATACAGTCCTTCAAGGATTTTTTTTTCTCAGCTTATTTCAGTCCCATCCAAAGCAGAAGGGTTTATTACTCTACCTTATAAACTCTGAACTCACCAACCTCCCAAACACTTTTTTGGAATTCAAAGACATTTTAAGGGAAAATTAGCCCCAACTGCTGGGCTCACATCCCTGATTTTCTGTGTTGCCTTGGATCTTGGTCCTGTTATTTTCCTCTGCCTTTTTAGGTCTTCAAGTACATATATTTTTTTAAATGTTAAGTTTTCTCGCTGTCTTCAGTAAGGTGATTGTTTCTAATGAATCTGGTTGGTCAACACAAGAAGCAGTAGAACTACACCCCTTTGCTGAATTTTAAAGGAGCATAGAAAATGTTAGCCATTTGTTAAATTGTGAGATAGTTTTAGGGCAGAAATTCTAATTTATTCATTGTCATGTAGAAAATAATCAATAAACATTTTAGTTTGAATATTAGCTGTTCTCTTAATTTCAAGTAACTCCATGTAATAAGAAACTTGAATTTTTTATATACTTCTGCTTATGATTCTAATATTTCAACTTGTAACCATATGTGATGATTTTCATTTCTTTGACTGCCATCTACTTCTTCTGGATTTTTCCTGCAACTATGTCATCAAGTATTAATCAAATTTATCTTGGACTTCAGGTTTTTGCTTCCAGCTACCCCTACTCTCATTCTGCCCATCCACCCCATGGCCAATTTCTCAGACTTGTCCCCTTCCTATTTCATACAATTTAAAAAATCTGATAACTGCACTAATATGAATTTAAGTGTTAGAGACAACTGTTGATTTCGATACTATTCTTAAATTTAGATTCTAGTATAACTTGATTGAGGAAAATTTCTAATTAATATAAACTATTTATCCTGTATTTTAGGTTTTGTTGCTTAGAATCTAAGTAATCTGATTGCTTAGACATCTGAAGTCTAATTTGCTTTCTCAAGGCCATTTTTATTTTCAATTTGTAGGCTGTGTCTGAAATTCTGTGAATTTAGGACAGGTTATAACTTGAAATGACCGGCAACACTGTATGATTTAACATTTCAGAAATAAGGATTTGTTATTACTGTTGTTTTTTAACTCACATGCCTTGTGAAACTTGTTAATGAGAAAGTTAATTGTTTTATTGCTTGTATCTCTGGAGTCTGTGGTCTTTTACATGTTGTGAGCATGCTTGCTTTAAAAATCAAAAGTAAGAAACCATTGCAAAGATGTTCCAGTGAAAAACTTGTATCAATCTGAATTGAATGCTGTTTTAACTCTAAATATTATAATATAAGAGAAATATAAAATGTTAACTAGAGAAGGCAAAGAACTGACAAATATATTTTATTACGACAGGAGCCACTGAAAGTTTAGAAAAAAACAATTTACACCCTTGAATAAATAGCTATCACATAGTAGTTTACTAGCAGGATAACCTTTGAATCATGATTTATTTTTACCTATAGCACTCTTTTTTTTTTTTTGCGGTACGCGAGCCCCTCACTGCTGTGGCCTCTCCCGTTGCGGAGCACAGGCTCTGGACGCGCAGGCTCAGCGGCCATGGCTCATGCGCCCAGCCACTCCGCGGCATATGGGATCTTCCCGGACCGGGGCACGAACCCATGTCCCCTGCATCGGCAGGCGAACTCTCAACCACTGCGCCACTAGGGAAGCCCTACCTATAGTGTTCTTTATGCCAATATTTTCCAGAAACATTTTAGAAATACCTCACCATTCAACATGATTAGAATAATCAAAGTCATCAGTAGTAATCTGTTATTACATTATGTGAAGGACACTTGACTAAGTGCAGAGAAACATCTTTTTAAATGTTCTGGAATAATTAGTTCACTCTACTTAACATTTTACCTTTCATCGACTCAAATGGAAATAAGAAAATAGAAATGTACATAATGGGGTAATTTCAAATTCTTGGAGTACATTCAACAATTATCTCTGAGCAGTAGGTTAATATGGTCTGTTTTCCAAGTTAGCACCTAAAGTGGATTAAAATGAGCATTGAAAATATTGTATATTTAAGCCCAAATTAATTATCCAGTACTTTTCACTGAAAAACAAAAGTACAGATTCTAATTTTGTACCAATTTAGAAATGTGCTTACTTATGACATTTTAGGTAATTTCCTCTTAGGTGTACCTAAACTAGTAAGTACTGTGCATATAAGCCCAAAATGGGAAGAAAAGTTTATTTAGAAACTACTTTATTAGTCAAGGAACAATATCCTTACTGAACTATGGGATTCTTCTCTTCACTGTTAGATGAATAATCTGAAGCTAGAGTAAGAAAGCATCCATTAAATTTACCTGGGAGAAGCAAATGATGTACATTTTTTTCCTGCAATTTGGAAAGCAATAATATGCCTATGGACTACTCTAAAGTTCAGTCATTGATCTGAACAACTAAAGTCTCTCAACTGATTAGATCAATAGACTGACAAACCAAATCAAGGATAACTAAAATAAACAGAATTTTCTGTCAAATATAATTATTTTATTTACATAAATTTCTTCCCTAACTGTTGCCTTTGGGAAATTCTGTTTTACCTATCTGAGGAGGAAAGTCTACAGACTATCCTAGATATTTCATTTAAACAAAATAGGAAAGGCAAATTATCTTTCCTCCCACATAGGAGAGAAAAACGATATTCCTTTCAGGTAACAGTGACCTATCATTGTACTGAGTTGGAGATGTCTTTGTGATCATTCTGTCTCAGCACACTTTTTTTTTTTATAGTTAAATGCCTATACTGAACATCTGTGATTTAGTAACTAATAAATACCATTTTTAATACTGAGCCTGATAAAAGAATGAACTGTGCTCAACTGATAGAACATATTCTTAAATGTCAGAATGAGCTTTAAAAAAACCAGAAGATATTTATCTCGTGTTATAATCTATGTAAACAGGCATTAATTTTACAAAAACAGTCACGGAAATAAAAATAGGCAGTGTGAGAAAGAGTGGTATACATTAGAGAATTAACAAGCAGCACAAAATGGTCTTCTTTTTAGAAAGATGCTAATTAATAGTGTATTTTATATTTATCCTAAATATGTTTACCTCTGGTGAGAGGAAGCTATGAAAGGAATACCTCATAGATATTATAATAAACAGAGGCCTGAAATGTAGAGATTTACCAGCTGAGATAAGGCATTGATGTGCCTAGAAATTGATGTTGGTGTAACTGGGAGCAGATCCAAAGATCAGTAGTGCCAGAGGTGGCACAATTATAATAAAATCAGATGAAAGGGTTCATTATGCTCACACATGGTGAAGAGATGCCTATCTCCTCTATCTCGATTATACATCTGGGGGTGGGTGAATGGAATTAATACACACAACACCATGTTTGAAGTAGAAAGAAATTTTCATAGTAGTCTAGAAATGTACACAAACATTTATGATGAGATCATTTTCAATTGAATAAAAAATCAAAAATATTATCAGGCATGAGAGTACAAATGAAGATTCTGTTTTATTTGGACTATCTTTTATCACAAAAGAGAAAAACTGTCAAAGAAAAAATGTAGGTCTAAACAAGAATACAAAGTGACTCTTAAGTTTTTTAAAAATTTAAATAGTCAAATAGTTTATCATTTAAATAGTTATAATTTTATAATTTAAATAGTTTTTTAATTTAAATAGTTATAGCCTACCTATCAAAATAGGTACAGAAATAATCATTACACATATATTACACATATTTATATATCTGTTCTCTATATATCTATCATTATCTCTCTGAATAATATTTGGCTAAACCCATCACAGTCAGGCAATCAGTTCATTTTTCTTTTAGCCTTTATTTAAATAGAATTAGTGTATTACATTACTATGGTGATAGAATATTTTTATTGAGGTATAATTTACATACCTTATAAAGCATAAATTTTAATACTTAAGTTCCACAAGTTTTGATAAACGTATAAACCTGCATAACAACTACCCCAATCATGCTATGTGAGATTTTATTATCCCAAGTATTTTCCTACTTCCCTCTCCAATGAATACCTCTACCCTAACTCTACACACACCTATTTTTATTTCCATCATTATAGATTTGTTTTTGCTGTTTTAGAACTTCCTGTAAAGGGAATCATGTAGTATATATGCTTTTCTGTCTGGGTTCTATTATTCAACATAGTATTTTGAGATTTATTCATGACTTGCATACAGCAGTAGATAATTTTGTTTATTGATTAGTATTGCTGAGTATGATATGAACTTACCATTGACAAGTGTTTTTCTTGCAGAATATTTTTCCCTAATGGCAATTAACTGACAAGGAGACCTGAATTCTAGTCCCAACTTTATCACTTATTTATTTTTCATTTTAGTGTATGTCTCTTCTTCAAGCTAGATCTAATCTTCATCTGTCCAATTAAAGAGTAGTATTAGATGACCTCTGAATCTATTTCAAGTCATATATTCTGTTTTCTTGTTCATGGTTGCTTAGCAATTGAATATCAATTTGATAAAGAACTATCTCTAAATTACTAGCAGATTCATTCATCTTAAGTTAATGAGTATTATTGTTGGTTCAATTGCTAGATAACAGAGTTATGCTTTCCTCTCTTCCTGAGGTTAGCTTTTCAGTATTACTCTAAAGAGAGTGGAATATATGGTGTTCGTGTGATAATAACTCCTAAACTAATCTCTTAGTGTTTGTTGCAATACTTTTAGTTTTTGCCTAACCAGACTCTGATAAAACTGAAATGCACTTCATCTGTCTGTCAGAATTCTCAACATGCTTTAAAGATGATATCAATTGTCACCTTTTCCACAAAACTTTTTCTAATCACTCACGTCAGGAGTGAGTAAATCTCTTTCAGCTTTGAAATCTTATTGTATTTTGTATCATTCTTTCCTTATTTTAATCATTCATTCAAATACTATTGCATGTTTCAAGCCTGTGATAAGTGTAAGGCACACAATAATGAGCAAAAAAGATAAAGTCTCAACCGTCATGAGCTTACATTCCACTATGACAATTATGAAGAAATTATGTCCAGTTACAAACTAGTTAGTACTCTGAAAAAATATTTACTGATGCTATTATGCTGCCATAACAAGGGGATCTGGTTTAGTGTTGGATGGATCAGTGCGAGATCCTGTAAGAATGTGATGTTGCAACTGAAGTCTGAGAATAAGATTTAACCATCTGAAGGTATGTGTATGTGTATTTAGTGTGTGTTTGTGTGTGTGTGAGGGGTGATGATGGTGGGGGATATAGACAGAATGGATTGGTTTCCTGGCATGGTAACCAGTGTTGGAAAGCAACACAACACAGTTCAGAAACCCAGAGAATTTTCAGAAGTACAGATGAGAAAATTGTGAGAGGAGTCGGGAACATGTAGGCAAGTACACGACCCTTTAGAATATTACATACCTTTTTTAGGGTTTTGATTTGTATCCTATGAGCTGTTCACAGACTTTTAAACAGATCAAATACATGTGTTTAGAAGAAAGTTTTGGATTGATGTTCACATTAGGAAGTCACTGGCTAATGGATGACAAATGAAGCCATGTGTGTTGATGAGATACCTGTGGAGAGTGTTAGGAGTAAGAAGAATGCAAATTCTGAGACTTCAGAATCTCCCAATATAACCTTTTGTGAGTTTAAATGTATTATAGATATTTTTAGAAATATCTCATTATCTCCTCTTAAATTTTAAAATCATGTGACACAATTAAAATAACAAAAAGTCTAAAGCTTTACATCTAAGCAGTATCGGGTTCAAATTAAGACATTATCCTTTAGTGACTATGGGATCCTGGGCAATGTGCTTAAATCCTATGATGCTTCCTTAAAATGCAGATAATAATACTCCTACTATGGGAACCTTAAGAATCAAGTGATTCTTATATATAACAGACAGAACAATGCCATGCATATCATACATACTAATATATATTCAATTTTTTGTTTTCCAATTTTTTTAAACACACAATGCATAGCATGGGTCTTTAAAGTAATATTTAATAAATTGTATTGAACAGGTGAGACCCATAATGGAGGAACAGAACACAGAATCATGAAAAAAAGACTCAAGTAAATACAAAATGGTTATAAAATTAGTGTATAGATTCAAGATTTTAATCTTAATTTTAATTAATTATGAAACAGGCATTCAAAGCCCATTTTACAAGGTTGCAGATATACTAGGTGCTGACCTGTGACAAGGGCTGGGGAGGGGACAGGTGACAGGCAGCAGGGTTGAAGGGCAAAGGGAAAAAAGGAAAGTGAGGACAATGTGTTTTATTTTAATTTTAATTATAATGTGTTTAATTTAAATTATACCTTAATTATTAACACAGCCTGATCCACAGTTAACTGAATTGGTCTAGGTTTATACATCAACTCCAATTCCCCAAGGCCTTGGTCTCTTCCCTTGTTCTTGTTGAGTTAGGAACTGTTAAGTTTCTGCGATTTTACCCTGTTTGCAACCTAATAAGTAATCCTTCTATAGATTCATACGCACATACTGAAAAAAGAACACCACAACCTGGGTCAGAGACACGGATAATGTATTATAGCAAAAGGCAGCAGCCAGAGCAATAGTCGCATCCATTCCTCATGCCCTCATTCCCACAGGGCAATTTGAGAAGGCCAGGTGTTTAGCTGCACGTTCAGTGGGTGCACCACAGGAAAGGAACTCCCACAGTTAGAAGACAGAAGCTTTCATATGTGCTGACACATCTGCCCATCCTTCACTCCAGAGAAATCAATCACCCCTTGCCTTGGAATGTAACAAAATGTTTCCAGGGTGGGGCAGGTGGTTTGCTATCTTAGGATATCCCAGAGTCTCTATCTTTAGGGAGATACTAGCTTCCAAGGCAAGATTATTATTCAGGTGTGCCTTTACTCCAAAGGCCCAAACCAGGGAGAAATGTGAGAAATCCATGGAGAATTGTCACTCAACTGTTTTTTGGCCAGAATGATCCCAGATACCAACCCCACTCTTCTTATGGTTAGAAAGTTGTGGCTGCCACCACAGTCACTTTGTTCTCCCAGCATATCCTTTTTATTTGCCTTCCCCAAGTAGGAGGGTGACACTCTCTCCTTTGCACCTGCCATGGTGGGTTGATGGCAGCTGCAGAGTCTGCACCTGCTGGACACATGAAGGCTCTGGCCACCTTAGCAATAACACAACCCAGAAATGCAGCAAACTTTGACTCAATAAGAGACTTAAAAGAGAGGCAGTCTGCACATCAATTTTTGACCCTTCCACTTCATGAAAGGACTCCTTCTGGAGGAAGGAGTTCCCCCACATCCTCTCAGGAGACACCCTCATTGACTAAATAGCCAGCTGTATTTCTCAGTAATGCAGAATCTTGTATTTGGATTTTCCTTCTTCTCTGTCTCATTTCCACTGTCTGTAACTTTTTATCCCCACTTCCCTTCCACCAAGAAAGCATTAACCTGTGATCTTTTCCTTGGGCTCTTTTTTCTCAGGTACCCATATTAACATACTGGAGATTTTGCTGTGTGCATGTGATATATACA